>NC_091328.1:22303318-22478318 GCF_038502225.1 Cherax quadricarinatus
AATTTTCTTTATCTTGCTATAGAACTCGAACAGATTTTTGAGACAGGAATTACCATCTCGAAAATCTTGCTGGTGGTTCAGATGACATTTTGAAGTTCGCTGCTAGTGGGCCACATAGTTCCTCTGCTTCCTCTCTCAGAACCCACGGAGAGACGTCATGTTCCGCTGCCTTCGAGGTATCTTGCTCGCTCTGCAGTTTCTTTACTTTTCTCCTCAATTGCTTGTACTGTTTCCATTTCTCTCTGGATCGGTACTCGTTTTGTGTATGTGTGTCCTTAAAAGTACATATACTCTAATTACGTTTATCACTGGCAATGCAGGTCGCTGATTACACACTGAACACGGGACATCATGAACTTTAAAGTTTTAACTCCCATTGATGAAGACGGAACACCACGAGGTAAACTCTGCATCTGTAACTTGAAACACAGAAGATAGGATACTCTCTTCATTTTGCTAAAAGCTCTGAATTCGGACTACCTGTAACTTCAAACACTGAATATGGGACACCACGAACTTTTCTCCGCACCTGTGACTTCAAACACTGAAGTGCAGCTACAAACGCTGAAGATGGAACACCACAAACATAACCTTGCACTTGTAACTACAGACAGTATAGGTGAGATACAACGGGCATAATTCTGCTCCTGTAGATTCATATACTGAAGACAATTTTTCGCCTGTTCTGTGACCAAAATGTCAGCAACTGAGACACAACGAACACATTTCTGTTCCAGTTGTTACATTGTCTGCAGAAAGCACACAGCGAGCACATCTCTGCTCCAGCAGCTACATTGCCAGTACACGGGACACTACGAGCATAGGTATGTTCGTCTTTCATGTTCTTCTTCACTGAATTCGTGGTTAAATGGAAATCTGTTAGCCATTTTATTAGAGCTTTCTGCATGACATTCACCTCTAGAAATATATCTCTTGTCTGTCAATGTGGCATACCTTATAATTATTATTACTGAGTTACACTTATTATCAATAAATTTAAAGGAAAGCGCTAAGACCCTAAGAGTAGCACATTGCGGGGGTAATAACAGGCAATTATTATATCAATAGGTAACTACTAAACCCTTAGTAATGCTACATAATTACACTTGATTCTAGGAAGGGAAGAGTAGGCATAATATCCAGAATCAAGAGCCCTTCACCAACCTCAATGTATTGAACTTGAAACGGTTGCAAGTCTCAGAAACTTATATCTTGGAGTGTAAAAAATGGTAAGTGTGGAGGCCATCACCATAGTTTCTCAGATGTCGTCAGGTTGCAAGGAAGAAATATTAGCAATCTGCAGGATGGTGGTTCAGGAAAACATTTATATGCAAATGGGAAAAAGGTCTTTGTAATCTGTCTCATATTCCATTTTGGTATACCGAAATAGTGCACCTGTAACCTTTGTTTTCCAAAAGTATAGCCTATCTAACATGAAGTCATGCTAGATAGGCTATACTTATAAGCTGTCGTTTTTCTTGAAGTAGGAAAATTCTGATACAGGTGAGTGATAAGATAATTTTAAAATAGTCGGGAAAAAAGTCGTGACTCCTGACACTGAACTTCATCAGATGATCCAGTCAGTGGTGCAGTATCCACTAGCCTACTCCAGTGGTGCAGTATCCACTAGCCTACACCAGTGGTGCAGTATCCACTAGCCTACTCCTGTGGTGCAGTATCCACTAGCCTACTCCAGTGGTGCAGTATCCACTAGCCTACTCCAGTGGTGCAGTATCCACTAGCCTACTCCAGTGGTGCAGTATCCACTAGCCTACTCCAGTGGTGCAGTATCCACTAGCCTACTCCAGTGGTGCAGTATCCACTAGCCTATTCCAATGGTGCAGTATCCACTAGCCTACTCCAGTGGTGCAGTATCCACTAGCCTACTCCAGTGGTGCAGTATCCACTAGCCTACTCCAGTGGTGCAGTATCCACTAGCCTACTCCAGTGGTGCAGTATCCACTAGCCTACTCCAGTGGTGCAGTATCCACTAGCCTACTCCAGTGGTGCAGTATCCACTAGCCTACTCCAGTGGTGCAGTATCCACTAGCCTACTCCAGTGGTGCAGTATCCACTAGCCTACTCCAGTGGTGCAGTATCCACTAGCCTACTCCAGTGGTGCAGTATCCACTAGCCTACTCCAGCAAGGTCTTCCACTCCTAAGTGAGTTTTGTGTAAAGGATCATTACATTTTAGTACATCCTAAATTACACTGCAGTGTACCCTAAAATACTTTTTTCCTTTCTTCTTACTAAAATAATCAACCTGCATACTGCTGTATTACTCTACTAAACAGATTTACCTTAATAAATCGTCCGACAATTTCCGTCGGAAATTTCAGTTTATTCTAAATCTTTTCTGTGATCTACACAAAAATAAAAAACGTGACTCCAATCTATTGCCTTTCATGTACATAAATGAAGGCTAATAGACCGAACACCTTTAATGAAGGCTAATGGACCGAACACCTTTAATGAAGGCTAAGGGACCGAACACCTTTAATGAAGGCTAAGGGACCGAACACCTTTAATGAAGGCTAAGGGACCGAACACCTTTAATGAAGGCTAAGGGACTGAACATCTTAAAATTATCTCTCCACTTCTTTCACTATCTCCAGCATAAAATTCGCACTTTGTATTCGACTGAGAGAGCATGCTACGTTAGCGATACGTTTTAGCAATAAATATACCCAAGTGTTCCACATGTGTCTCATTCATCAACTTGTCAGTATAGTTTACCATTAATGTATGATTCTCATCCGACACAATACCATTAAATCTTGGCACAGACGGTTTATTATCCAACTCTATTGTTAACCACTAACCTAACTTATTGGTATGACCTACTTCCACTAGTGGGTCTCACCCACTTATGACACCGCCTTCAACTGTTGTACCTCGCCTCTCTAGCTCCACTTTGTGACACCAACCTCGCAACTCTTCTTAAGACAGATCAAGGTTCAGGGACTGAGCTCCTTAAATTAAGGCTAAAGGTATGAACACGTTACCTCTCCATTTTTTCAATGTATTTTGAATATAAGTTGCCTTTGTATTCAAGTGAAAAAGTGTGCTGAGGAAGTGAACAATTTCGTCAGTAATGATGTACGTAAGTTGCATATGTCTCATTCAGTACTTTGTCGGTATTGTATACCATTAATGTATGATACAGCTGGGATAATTTCTATGCCTGACATGACATGTATTCATGGGATGAGGTGAAACTCTCTGTGGCTGAGGTTATAGAGATAGCCAGCTCAACTGAGCAATCGAGGGAGCGTTTACAGAATTGTCTGACTTTAAACTGATGGGAAGTATGAGTGGGGAAGGAAACAAAAGCTGCAGTATTAGGGACTGAAAGAGCAAGATTTGTCCAGGTATTTTTGGAAAACATTATGAAACCACGTTAACTCATGAAATGGTTACTATTGAAAACAAAGGAATTGGGTTAACAAACAAAGGGAAACAGAGGAAAGAATCGAGGCAATAACTTCCTTATCGTCTACTATACAAACAGCTGGGGAGCAAGAAATAAAATAAGCGAGATAAGATTAATTGCTTGTGCAGGAAACAAATATTATTGCAATAACAGAGCCACAATTAAGAATGAGAATAGGGACTTGCAGCTGAATGCCACATACTGGGATATAAATTATTATACGTTGATAGAAACATACAGATTACAACTACGTTAGTAACATAACAGGAAATAGAGTACTCACAACGTTTTACGTTTTACTGTTGGCTCTGGTAGGTTAAAACCTCCAGATCACAAAACTATATATATATATATATATATATATATATATATATATATATATATATATATATATATATATATATCTATATATATATATATAGGTAGTAGGTTGGTAGACAGCAACCGCCCAGGGAGGTACTCCTGTCCTGCCAAGTGAGTGTAAAACGAAAGCTTGTAATTAATGGTAGAATTGCCGGTGTCTTTTTTTTTTGACTCAAACATGCAAGATTTCAGGTACGTCTTGCTACTTTTACTTACATTAAGGTCACACTACACATGCCTGTACAAGCATATATATACACACCCCTCTGGGTTTTCTATTTTCTTACTAGTTCTTGTTCTTGCTTATTTCCACTTATCTCCATGGGAAAGTGGAACAGAACTTCCTCCGCAAGCCATGCGTGTCGTAAGAGGCGACTAAAATGCCAGGAGCAAGGGGCTAATAACCCCTTCTCCTGTATATATTACTAAATGTAAAAGGAGAAACTTTCGTTTTTTCTTATGGGCCACCCCGCCTCGGTGGGATACGGCCGGTGTGTTGAAAGAAGATCTAATATATATATATATATATATATATATATATATATATATATATATATATATATATATATATATATATATATATATATATATATATATATATTTGTAGATGAATGGTTCAGAGAACCGACATGTTGATAAATTAGACACATGTGCAACTCTTGGGTATCTTTATTGAGGAAACGTATCGCCACACAGTGGCTTCAGTCCGTACATAGGAGAAACTTGAAGAACAGGAGGAGAATGAGGTAATCAGTCCCTCAACCTTGAGTCGATGTGTTCAGTCCATCAATCTACTCAAGATTGATGGACTGAACACATCGACTCAAGGTTGAGGGACTGATTACCTCATTCTCCTCCTGTTCTTCAAGTTTCTCCTATGTATGGACTGATGAAGCCACTGTGTGGCGAAACGTTTCCTCAATAAAGATACCCAAGAGTTGCACATGTGTCTAATTTATCAACATTATATATATATATATATACACACAAAAAAAAAAAAGCCACGGGGGTTGGAAATCTGTAGCTCAAGTACTTTCACACTTCTCAGTGCATCATCAGGAGCTGTGCAACGTTGCAAGAGAGCAACGAAAGCAGGGAGAGTTCTCAGTGTAGGTAGTGCAGATGTGTCACCATCCACGGTTTCCCTTTTTTAAGGGAAACTTTGGACGGTGACACATCCGCACGCGCATAATATATATATATATATATATATATATATATATATATATATATATATATATATATATATATATATATATATGCATGCAGAACAACTTCCTATCGCTTTCGTGATTCTCACATTATCAAGAAACTGAAAATAATGTGTAAAATCACGAAAGCACTTGTGAGTTCACTGTTCTTCTCACAGTGATTTTCTGCATATTGTGATATCATCTATTTACTGTTATCTTATCGCATATATACATATATAAGACAGATTTTGTAGTTCATAGGAAAATGTAATGTTTAAATCAAATGTTATACTATTTAATATTTCCATAACTGCTATTATGTAAAAAAGGTTTTAAAATGACAAACGTTTATATTCACTCACTAATATATTGTTAAAAAATGTTTAAACTATATGATTTGAGAGAGATTAATTATTTTATCAAACATATACAAACTTTCCGTAAGGAAACAACTAAGTTTTCATTGACAAAAAAAAATATTTTTACGTAAAAGCATATAACTTGAAAAAAACAGAACGGATCTGATCGGCTGGGGGCTGAGGGGTAACATTCCGGTGATGGGTGTGAGCGGTGAGCGGTGGGCGTGGGCGGTGTAGGGCGGTGGCGTCAGCAAGCCTAACTGCTTGCCCATTGTTATACTATTCTGGTGTATGGTTACTATGACCAAAGTTGTTGAACACTATCCCAACATCTTAAAATCACTCCTATGATTTTGAAAAAATTGTGGAGCGTTGCTTCAGAAGTTCTTAAAACGTCCTACCTAATTTGACGACGGAAGAGTGTGAAATTCATATAGGTAGGGGCACATGTGTCCATTTTGTATGTAAAATAAGTATATTTCTTTCTCCCTCCTATGAACGACTTCAATATTTAATAAGCGATCCGTTTATCGGCCAGTATAGTACACATCAAGTTTAGTTTAAGTGCGGGAAATTTTGTTAATATAGTAAAATAGTTAAAGCAGATGGAGCTGTTGGAATTTGTGACCTATGCAGAAAATGCCTCTAGTGATAGACTTCAAATGTTGAGTGTTGGTTCCCTGTACTCGAGGCTCCAACGGCTGTTGTGTGACAAAAATCCCAATTTGCCAGTTTTATTGATCAAAATATTACCGATGATACATTTTTAAAAGAATGATGCCATTTAAGAAGTCTACGTACGCGCACATTTTTTTTTTGTGAACGGTTACATAACTCAATCAAGGAAAATATAGGCAATTTCATCCTTGCAAAACCGACATCACACCTGCTGGGTAACCATCACACTCTTGGTCCCGCTCAATAATACCATCGGTGATGATCAATTTCTGTTTTTACTGAGTATGACATAACCTCACTTCCCATCACCATCTTACCTGAATGCATATATATAAGTAGTAGTCTTTAGGTTTTGTTGCAAACTTAAGGCATTTATTGCAAACTCTGCAATAAATACCTGTATATTCACTAGTAAACTTACTGCCATTAGTCACCATATATTGAGGATGATGATAATGTTGTGGGTGACTGAGGGTGTGCCACTGTGCATGTTATTTAGCCCTTAGTGCACAGGGCAAATAAATCCACTAGTCTATGATATATTCCCATTGTATGTCTGGGAATTCATCTGGAAGAGATTTGCAACGGTCTGCTTGACCACAGTGAGCAAGGACATTATAGTAGATACAAATTCCTTCATAAAATACTACCGATGTGCTCTATTACCTCCCTGTGGTGACAAAGGCGATGTGTATTTTATAGGGAGAACTGGACAGCATATCACATTATTCGCTTTTATGTGAGTTTTGGTGGAGTCAAAGGTGGTTGATTTTGACCGCAAAATTTTTGGAGATGTTACTAATGAAGTTTTATCATGGAATGTTTTCAGAATTTAGTGGAACGCTTGATATAGCGTCAAGGACAATTTCTTGAATCATGATAGATTTTGTCATAATCATGTGGAAGTTAAAAAGGGCTTTGTCATGGGGAGGAAATGTGATGCAAGACTTTGACGGGGATCTATTATAGGACTGCAGTCCACAATAATGTAATGTATGGAGGAACGTAAACTAGAAAATCCCCTGAACCAATCGAAATTTATGTATTAGCGAGGTGTTATAGTTGAACAATGTATAAGCAAAGGAACATCCTGTTTAGCCTAAGTTCATCTCTACTTGGAGTTGATTATAGTCATGTCTTTCAAGTATTTCATGATTTTACCGAATGTTGGGAGACTGTTGGGGGTGTTTCTATGGTCTCCTGCGTGGTCTGAACTGTGCATGACTGGCCGATGTTCTCGTGTTTAATATCTGGTATATCACTTGTGTATAGTGTAGATGCGTTTACAATCTGTATTCACTACATTACCACGCAGGCATGTATTTATGTATTGAATTGTAACCGTACTGTCCGTGTTGTTTTGCTCTGCAAGTGTTTCCTTACGAGTACTGCCTAAGGACGTGAAGCAGTGTTTGTCTTCGCTGAAGTAGGTGTGATCTTTTGGACCTCTTGACGTTGATTTATATTTTCCAGCATTACATTGCAACTCATTTGGGATTTACGTAAATTTTGAGTGTTATATGAAATAATAACGTACAATGTTTAAGTTTCAGTTCCTGTATGGCATGTTATTATGGTACGTGTGTTAGTATTACAGCTTTTAGTGTAGTTGTAATATTGATTGTTTTATAATGACAGATATTTAGTTCAAAAATAATTACAACCTGTAAATCAGTAGTCAGACTGGAAACGCAAATGTCACAGAGAATATAATTTGTAAAAAATTATATGTTGCAACAAAGGACGAGACGATCAATAGGAGTATTTGCTTACGTATGAGCGGGGTCTGTTTAATGCTAATGAAGAGCAAACAGATATACAGTTCTTCATGAAACCCAGAGCACAAATTTAACAGTGCATTGAATTTGTTAAATATCTTCCAAGGAAGGAAAGCGTGATCTGATGATGGTGATGAGTTCTTAATCTAAGGAACTGGAGTTAGCGTTTCCTATGCGCTGAAAGACCCCTATAGCATTAAAGGCGTTGCCTTGAAGGAGATAATTTACTATATACTTTTAATTATTTTGTGTTGCCTTAAACGTTAATTATGAATTCTTAAGCACATGTCAGTCTACAAAAGCGACTATACCAGTTGTTATAAAACATTCATTCAGTTGCCTTAAGTTATCATGATTCAAGTGTCAGCGTCATGATTTAAGTGTCACCGTCCTCGCTATTCGCCATGAAATATCACATCCCTTCATGGAAGGTGCTTACAATCTGGTGAGGGTTCTTGCTGCAAGGAATATAAGTAGCCCTTGTTTACTTAGAATCGAGCTTGGTTATTTCAGCACTTCCTGCTCGCTATATAATAATAATAATAATAATAAAGAACAATTTTAAAACTGTTTCGTAGAATAACAGGATTTCGCAAACCAGTAAACAGTACATCATCAACATTTTCCCACACAAGATTAGAATTCGTATATTATACAGTACACACTAAACCTATTTTAAGATACTGCTATATTATTAAATAAGATGCGAAGCCCAGCCCTGCTGGATCAACGGTCCTTAATCATTCAACAGACCATCATCTGAAGAAAACCAGCATCAGGAGACGTTTTCTCGAAGAAAATCAAACAAACTAAATCAACGTACAGATAATTTATTGAGAGTTCTATGAGACTGCAAGTGAACTATCGACCAAAATCTGATAAAAATATAAATAACATTTAACATTATTCATATTTTCCAGATTCTCCATTGGGATGCTAATGTTCTGTCAATGGCTAAAAGTCATTTGCCAGTGTGTTACAAATCTTTCTCCAGTTGTGCTACAAATCTTTGGCTTTAAGTACCCCTTTGTCGAACTCTGAAATCCATACTATACTTTTCGGACTTATTCTCAATCCTCTCTCAGGCCCTTAGTTACCCGACATCAGAGTAATCTGAACTGGTGCCCCAAGAACTGATTTCCCATCAAACCTACTGGTTCATGCTAGACAGGTCTGTTTCAAGTCCAAACCATCTCATTCATAACTAGCGTAGCAACCCAGTAGACCGGGTGCCGTTCTCTTCTGGTTTATTTCCTGTCTGTCTATTGGCAGATGTATGGTGATGTAGGCATATTTCATCATACTTCGTAGTTTACATCCAGTTAGAGACGTCTCTTGGTAGCTAAGTTGCCAGTTGAGAGAAGAGAGCTCCCTAGGTACGCAATTTAATTATTAATAAGATTTTGATATGACATGCATATGTGAGTGTTGGTGTTACTGTTCTTAATTCTTATAAGATCTACTGGATTATGGTTTTATAATTCTAGAGTATTCCATTATATTTATACGAATTACTGCATATTTTCGTTTTCTCTGCCTCTCCCTTCCATCATGTCATTCACCCATACAAGATACAACATCTGCCCTAGTACTAATCCTTGTGGAACCCCATTCTTTACATGAACCCATTCCAACACTGTTTCACGGAACATCACTCGTTGTTTCCTTCCTGTCAGATATGCCTTTATCCATTGTATTTCTTGTTCATCCTGCCTGCTCCTCTAGCTTTTGAACCACTCTCTTGTGCGGTACTGTGTTAAAATCCTTCGTGCATTCCAGGAAAATGCAATCTAATTATCCCTCTCTCTCCTGCCATACTTATTTTACCTTGTCGTAGAATTCCATCTCTAAAGCCATGCTGAATGTCATGTATGGTCCCACTTCATTCCAGGTGCTCCACTGCTCTACTGATAATCTTTTCCATAACCTTACATATTATGCATATCAGTGACACTGGTATGTAATTTAATGCTACCTGTCTGTCTCTTTTCATAAAACTTGTGACTACATTTGCTGTCTTTCATGCTTCTTGATATGCATAACCTGGTGTGGGCTTCATACAGGTTCTGCATAATTAAATATGTGCCTGATGTACAAGGTGTACAGGGGTCGTGAATGACTCCTTAATTCGATGTTGAAAAGCTTTTGCTAGATTTGCTAAACGCGCATTTGCTGCATCAGTTACTTGGTTGATGTGCGCCTAAAGGGATATGTGCTGCATATAATACTCACCCCGAGGTCCTTCTTTCTTGTGTGATAATGTGTGTGTGGGGGGATGGGGGAAGGTGCATGTGTTTGCCTACCTGTGTTTGCGTGTATGCATTTGAGTGTACTCACCTAAATGCATTCACCTAATTGTGGTTGCAAGGGTCGATTCACAGCTCCTGGTCCCGCCTCTACACTGGTCGCCACTGCTCCATGTGCTTTATCATACCTCTTCTTAAAGCTATATATGGTACCTGCCTCCACTACTTCATTTTCCAGACTATTCCACTCCCTGACAACTGTATGACTGAAGAAATACTTTCTAACATCCCTGTGGCTAATCTGAGTCTTCAGCTTTCAACTGTGACCCCTTGTTGCTGTGTCCTACCTCTGGAACATCCTGTCTCTGTTCACCTTGTCGATTCCTCTCAGCATTTTATATGCCGTTATCAAGAGCCCCCTGTCCCCCAGTGTTGTCAGGCCAAGTTCCATTAACCTCTCCTCGTAGGACATGCCCCTCAGCTCCGGGACTAGTCTCATTCCAAACTTTTGAACTTTCTCTAGTTTCATGACGTGCTTGGCTAGGTGTGGGTTCCAAACTGAAGTTGCATATTCCATTATGGGCCTGACGTACTCGGTGGACAGAGTCCGAAACCACTCCTGTGTGTTTGTGTGCATGTGTTTGCGTGTGTGTGTGTGTGTCTGTGTTATCCCATACTGTTTAAATATGCACATAAAGTTAAAACTGTCAAATTTATATGCATAAGTATTCATCTGTAGTCGCATTCTTAAAAATTAGATGTGTAAGTATACAAATGAAGCTATGCATATATATTTACACAAAATACTTGCATGTATACATATGAAAGTATTCATACATACAACAATTCATATGCATAAACATTCACTTACATGTATTTTGCTGGATTAGAATTTTATGAAAGCGTTATATTACTGTTTTTTGAATGCATTGTGGTAGAGGAGGCTGAGCTTGTGGAACACTGGGATACATTTCTCGGACAGCACAGCAACGAAATAAATCTATTATTTCGAAGCCTATTACATGAACCATTCTTTACTTATTTAATGTAATAAATTTAACAATTTATTCATTAAATTGGCAAACTGAAATTAATGCCACTAAGTAACAGTGTGAAGCTTGTACTCAGAAAACCCACAAGTCGTGAAAATCTGTAGCCAATCGGAAGAGGCATTCTCCGGTTATAACACAAATTCGAAGTATTCTGTGCTATTTTACGACATCAACAAATTTACCTGCATACAAACGGGAGAAAAAGTTAGCATATGAGAGGTTTCTACAAAGAAGTGATGCAAGGGGGGAAGAGTATATGGAGAGAAAAAGAGAGGTTAAGAGAGTGGTGAAGCAATGTAAAAAGAGAGCAAATGAGAGAGTGGGTGAGATGTTATCAACAAATTTTGTTGAAAAAAAGACAAAGTTTTGGAGTGAGACTAGTAAGCTGAGGAAGCCTAGGGAACGAATGGATTTAATACTTAATAATAGGAGAATAGAATTATTAAATGGAGAATTAGAGGTATCGGGAAGATGGAGGGAATATTTTGAGGGATTGTTAAATGTTGATAAAGATAGGGAAGCTGTGATTTCGTGTATAGGGCAAGGAGGAATAACATCTTATTGAATTGAGGAAGAGCCAGTTGTGAGTGTGGGGGAAGTTCATGAGGCAGTGGGTAGAATTAAAGGGGGTAAGGCAAATGGGATTGATGGGATAAAGATAGAAATGTTAAAAACAGGCGTTGATATAGTTTTGGAGTGGTTGGTGTCATTATTTAATAAATGTATGGAAGAGGGTAAGGTACCTAGGGATTGGCAGAGAGCATGCATACTTCCTTTGTTTAAAGGAAAGGGGGACAAAAGAGTGCAAAAATTATAGGGGAATAAGTCTGTTGAATATATCTGGTAAAGTGTATGGGAGAGCTATTATTGAAAGACTTAAGAGTAAGACGGTGAGTAGGATAGCAGATGAACAAGGAGGCTTTAGTAAAGGTAGGGGGTGTGTAAACCAAGTGTTTACAGTGAAACATATAGGTGAACAGTATTTAGATAAGGCTAAAGAGGTCATTGTGGCATTTATGGATTTGGAAAAGGCGTATGACAGGGTGGATAGGGGGGCAATGTGGCAGATGTTGTAGGTGTATGGTGTAGGAGGTAGGTTACTGAAAGCAGTGAAGAATTGTTACGAGGATAGAGAGGCTCAGGTTAGAGTATGTAGGAAAGAGTGAGATTATTTCCCAGTAAAAGCAGGCCGTAGACAAGGATGTGTGATGTCACCGTGGTTGTTTAATATATTTATAGATAGGGTTGTAAGAAAAGTGAATGCGAGGGTCTTGGCAAGAGGTGTGGAGTTAAAAGATAAAGAATCAAACACAAAGTGGAAGTTGTCACAGTTGCTCTTTGCTGATGACACTGTGCTTTTGGGAGATTCTGAAGAGAAGTTGAAGAGGTTGGTGGATGAATATGGTAGGGTATGTAAAAGAAGAAAATTAAAAGTGAATATAGGTGATGAGGATAAAAAGATTAGGTGACGAAAGATTGGATATCAGATTGGAGGGAGAGAGTATGGAGGAGGTGAATGTATTCAGATATTTAGGAGTGGACGTGTCAGCAGATGGGTCTATGTAGGATGAGGTGAATCATAGAACTGATGAGGGGAAAAGGGTGAGTGGTGCACTTAGGAGTCTGTGGAGACAAAGAACTTTGTCCGTGTAAGCAAAGAGGGGGGAATGCATGAAAGTATAGTTATATGGGTGTGAAGCATAGGTGATGAAAGTTGCAACGAGGCGGCGGTGGAGGTAGTGGAGATGTTATGTCTGAGAGCAATGTGTGGCGTGAATATAATGCAGAGAATTTGTAGCTTGGAAAATAGGAGGCGGTGCGGGATTACCAAAACTATTATCCAGAGGGCTGAGGAGGGGTTGTTGAGGTGGTTCGGACATGTAGAGAGAATGGAGCGAAACAGAATGACTTCGAGAGTGTATAAATCTGTAGTGGAGGGAAGGCGGGGTAGGGGTCGGCCTAGGAATGGTTGGAGGGAGAGGGGTAAAGTAGGTTTTGTGTACGAGGGGCTTGGACTTCCAGCGGGAATGCGTGAGCGTATTTGATAGGAGTGAATTGAGACAAATGGTTTTTAATACTTGACGTGCTGTTGGAGTGTGAGTAAAGTAACATTTATGGATTCAGGGAAACCGTCAGGCTGGAGTTGAGTCCTGGAGATGGGAAGTACAGTTTCTGCACTCTGAAGGAGGAGTGTTAATATTGCAGTTTTATAACTAGTGTAAAGCACCCGTCTGGCAAGACAGTGATGGAGAGAATGATGAAAGATTTTCTTTTTCGGGCCACCCTGCCTTGGTGGGAATCGGCCGATGTGTTAATAAAATAATAACAAACGGTTCTAATGGGTATTGTCCTGGCCGTAAAACACTGAACACATTCACAAGATGTCAACTAAATTTTATTTCACGTGATTTAGCGGGAAAAAAAATTTCAGATTCTGCACATTAAATTGTCAAATTTGTTCTACACAGTCGTCGAATTAGGAGGTGAATCTCGTGAATGTCTGAAGATGCTCAATTGAAGATTTTTAGTAGTTATCAGAGCCATTCGTTACAACTGTTCCATTATTTTATCCCTAGTGACTGTACACAAACATTGAAATTTTGAAGCAGATTGTATGAGGCTCTATCGAGTTATGGACATAATAAAATGAAAAGTTAGAGGGAAAAAAAAGAGGAAAAAAATTAAGCGCCCTCTAAGAGGTTCCCTTCAGGAATACTTAATTATTCCTTAATTAAGACTGATACATTACGTTATTTTGTCTTTCCTCTCCTGCACCTGGACGCTCCTAGTCCATCTCTACCTGGCGTTACCAACCTGTCATATGACTCTAAATGACCCACACAGGATTAGCGGGGGTTTTTATGACTAAATTTACTAATCATAACTATAGTCAAGCAAGAATCATCTTCAAATTCCAAGATAAATAAAAACACTACTGGCACAGAAAAGAATTATGGAGTCATTTCCACTGACCTGTTTATAAGACCTGTATAAAACGTTACACCTATTTAGCTTTTCACTGTGCGCATATTTCTAATCATTATTAAAATTTGTCATTACATGATCTTAAGCAGTAAATGCCAACATTCTGTCTGAATAAACATTTCCGCAACATATAGGGTCATTAAATATGCACAGATTATATGCATGTACGGTTATTTTGGGGAATAATTGTAGTGACTGAAATTTACAAGAAGTTTAGCTGAGTGAATTAAGAAAATTTGAACAATTTATCTTTGTGTTAAATTGAACCCCTTCCCATCACTTCCCCCAAGACACTGTTGGTCGTGAAGACTCGCCCCTCAGTGCACTGTTGGCTGTGAAGACTCGCCCCTCAGTGCACTGTGGGTCGTGAAGACTCGTCCCTCAGTGCACTGTGGGTCGTGAAGACTCGCCCCTCAGTACACTGTGGGTCGTGAAGACTCGCCCCTCAGTACACTGTTGGTCGTGAAAACTCGCCCCTCAGTGCACTGTGGGTCGTGAAGAGTCGTCCCTCAGTGCACTGTGGGTCGTGAAGACTCGCCCCTCAGTACACTGTTGGTCGTGAAGACTCGCCCCTCAGTACACTGTTGGTCGTGAAGACTCGCCCCTCAGTGCACTGTGGGTCGTGAAAACTCGTCCCTCAGTGCACTGTGGGTCGTGAAGACTCGTCCCTCAGTGCACTGTGGGTCGTGAAGACTCGTCAGTACACTCGTGAAGACTCGTCAGTACACTGTGGGTCGTGAAGACTCGCCCCTCAGTACACTGTGGGTCGTGAAGACTCGCCCCTCAGTACACTGTGGGTCGTGAAGACTCGCCCCTCAGTACACTGTGGGTCGTGAAGACTCGTCCCTCAGTGCACTGTGGGTCGTGAAGACTCGTCCCTCAGTGCACTGTGGGTCGTGAAGACTCGTCCCTCAGTGCACTGTGGGTCGTGAAGACTCGTCCCTCAGTGCACTGTGGGTCGTGAAGACTCGTCCCTCAGTGCACTGTGGGTCGTGAAGACTCGTCCCTCAGTGCACTGTGGGTCGTGAAGACTCGTCCCCTCAGTCAGCACTGTGGGTCGTGAAGACTCGTCCCTCAGTACACTGTGGGTCGTGAAGACTCGTCCCTCCGTACACTGTGGGTCGTGAAGACTCGTCCCTCCGTACACTGTGGGTCGTGAAGACTCGTCCCTCCGTACACTGTGGGTCGTGAAGACTCGTCCCTCCGTACACTGTGGGTCGTGAAGACTCGTCCCTCCGTACACTGTGGGTCGTGAAGACTCGTCCCTCAGTACACTGTGGGTCGTGAAGACTCGTCCCTCAGTACACTGTGGGTCGTGAAGACTCGTCCCTCAGTACACTGTGGGTCGTGAAGACTCGTCCCTCAGTACACTGTGGGTCGTGAAAGACTAGCCCCTCAGTACGCTGTGGATCGTGAAGACTCGGCTCTCCGTACACTGTGGGTCGTGAAAAACTCGTTCCTCTGTACACTGTGGGTTGTGAAAGACTCGCCCCTCTCTACACTGTGGGTCGTGAAAAACTCGTTCCTCTGTACATTGTGGGTTGTGAAAGACTCGTCCTTCCGTACACTGTGGGTTGTGAAAAACTCGTCCCTCCGTACACTGTGGGTTGTAAAAGACTCGTCCCTCCGTACACTGAGTAGTGAAAGACTCACCCCTCAATACACTGTGGGTCGTGAAAGACTCGCCCCTCTGTACACTGTGGGTCGTGAAAGACTCGCCCCTCTGTACTCTGTGCGTCGTGAAGGATTTGCCCCTCAGTACACTGTGGGTCGTGAAAGATTCACCCCTCAATACACTGTGGGTCGTGAAAGATTCACCCCTCAATACACTGTGGGTCGTGAAAGATTCACCCCTCAATACACTGTGGGTCGTGAAAGACTCGCCCCTCTGTACTCTGTGCGTCGTGAAGGATTTGCCCCTCAGTACACTGTGGGTCGTGAAAGACTCACCCCTCAATACACTGTGGGTCGTGAAAGACTCACCCCTCTCTACACTGTGGGTCGTGAAAGACTCGCCCCTCTCTACACTGTGGGTCGTGAAAGACTCGCCCCTCTCTACACTGTGGGTCGTGAAAGACTCGCCCCTCTCTGCACTGTGGGTCGTGAAAGACTCGCCCCTCTGTACACTGTTGGTTGTGAAATACTCGCCCCTCTGTACACTGTGGGTTGTGAAAGACTCGTCCCTCAGTACACTGTGGGTCGTGAAGACTCGTCCTTCAGTACACTCTGGGTTGTGAAAGACTCGTCCCTCCGTATACAGTGGGTCGTGAAGACTCGTCCCTCCGTACACTGTGGGTCGTGAAAACTCGCCCCTCCGTTCACTGTGGGTCGTGAAAACTCGCCCCTCCGTACACTGTGGGTTGTGAAAGACTCGCCCCTCTGCACACTGTGGGTCGTTAAAGACGCCCCTCTGTACACTGTGGGTCGTGAAAGACTCGCCCCTCAGTACACTGTGGGTCGTGAAAGACTCGCCCCTCTGTACACTGTGGGTCGTGAAAGACTCGCCCCTCTGTACACTGTGGGTCGTGAAAGACTCGCCCCTCTGTACACTGTGGGTCGTGAAAGACTCGCCCCTCTGTACACTGTGGGTCGTGAAAGATTCACCCCTCAGTACACTGTGGGTCGTGAAAGACTCGCCCCTCTGTACACTGTGGGTCGTGAAAGACTCGCCCCTCTGTACACTGTGGGTCGTGAAAGACTCGCCCCTCTGTACACTGTGGGTCGTGAAAGACTTGCCCCTCAGTACACTGTGGGTCGTGAAAGACTCGCCCCTCAGTACACTGTGGGTCGTGAAAGACTCGCCCCTCTGTACACTGTGGGTCGTGAAAGACTCGCCCCTCTGTACACTGTGGGTCGTGAAAGACTTGCCCCTCAGTACACTGTGGGTCGTGAAAGACTCGCCCCTCTGTACACTGTGGGTCGTAAAGGACTTGCCCCTCAGTAAACTGTGGGTCGTGAAAGATTCACCCCTCAGTACACTGTGGGTCGTGAAAGACTCGCCCCTCCGTACACTGTGGGTCGTGAAGGACTTGCCCCTCAGTACACTGTGGGTCGTGAAGGACTTGTCCCTCAGTACACTGTGGGTCGTGAAGGACTTGCCCCTCAGTACACTGTGGGTCGTGAAAGACTCGCCCCTCAGTACACTCTGGTTTGTGATAGATTTTTCAATTCCACAGTGTGTGGGTCATTATGACTGTAATTCAAGGTACTCTAACGTCAAAAATACTCTTCTCCATAAAACACAGAATATACTATGTATATGCAGTGATATTCACCTCCGTGTACGCACTCTGTTTGCACATAAAGTGGTTGTTTACTTTCCTTTTTCTCCTCTATTAATATTTATATCACCACTTAAACACTTTTAGTATCTAACAATATTTACGATTTAAGTATTATGATATAATAAATTTCCGATTTCACTAGTTTCTCAAGGCAGAGTCAATGAAAAAAAATATGCATTACTTTACATACTCACAATATCCCACAGAAATTCACATGTTCAAAATCTCACTTGATATCCACATGTTCAGAATCCCACTTGATTTCGTCTATGTTACCTCATCAACTGTTGATTTAGACCTCAAGTATTTGGGCTCTTAATTCATCTGTGAATCTGCGGAGTAATATTAGTTATCACACCTGCCACTCTTATTGACTTAGATCTCAATTATGGTTAGTGACTGGGTAATTTAGTGTGTCTTGTTTGCTTGGACCGGAGGGACTTCAAGAGCAATCCATTTATTTTTGTAGCTGACTATTTATGGAGCTAACTGAGCTTAAAAGCAATAATTGTTTAGGTACTCATTTGAACGATTATGCATAGGTGTAATTAAACAGAATTCTTTTAAAATAACATTATATATGTATGACGTGCCGAATAGGTAAAACTGGTCAATTAGCAAGAACTCATTTAAAATTAAGTCCTTTCTAAAGTTTTCTCTTGTACGTTTAAAGATTTATTTTTTTCATTTATGTTAAAGTAAAAATTAATAATTTTATACCAAAAAAACTCTTAGAAAACTTACCTAACCTTATTATAACAAGCGCAATTTAATTTAGCCTAATCCAACTAAATATATTTTAGACAAGTTTACAATAATTTAATAAACAAACACAATGAAATAAACTTTCCTCGTTAGGTTCAGGATGATTTTTGCGAAATTATTGCATACATTAATTTTCGTTTGCCTTATTCGGCGAGAAGAAAGTTGCTATTTATGCTAAAATACCAAGTTTTACCTATTCGGAACGACATTATATATATATATATATATATATATATATATATATATATATATATATATATATATATATATACATATATATAATTATTGAACCCACGAACGAGTGTTATTGATCAATAACAACACTGCAGTAGCCAAGGAGTCAAACCCATGCTGCTTTGGCCCACCTCATGGTGAGCGAAAACACATGACGCTTCGACCACTAGACCACACAATCTTTAAGAATGGTGCATCCAGCCAAGCTAGATGTTTTACCCACCATCCAAGGTCATACGGTGGTGTGGACGCCTCTAAGCAAATTTCATTCTACTCCCAGTCTGGTGTACTAGCTGAAGAAGCGTTATATATTATTGTACCCGCGAACGAGTGGTATTGACCAATAACAGCAATGCACTAGCCAAGGAGTCGAACCCTTAGAGGCGTCCACCCCACCGTATGTCCTTGGATGGGGGTGGGGGGACAACATCTAGCTTGGCTGGATGCACCATTCTTAAGGACTGTGTGGTCTAATGGTCTAAAGCGTCCTGTGTTTTCGCTCACCATGAGGCAGGCCAAAGCAGCATGGGTTCAAATCCTTGGATAATGCAGTGTTCTTATTGATTATATATATAGCAGCATATATATATATGCAGTGTTCTTATTATATATATATATATATATATATATATATATATATATATATATATATATATATATATATATATATACATATATAAATTTCGCAAAAATCATTCTGAATCTTACGAAAAACAATAAATTTCATTGTGTTTGTTTATTAAATTATTGTAAACTATTATATATTTAGTTGGATTAAGCTAAATTAAATTGCGCTTCTTATAATAAGGGTAGGTAAGTTTCCCAAGGTACTTTTGGTGCAAAATCATTAATTTTTATATTAACATAAATGAAAAAAATATATCTTCAAATGTATAAGAGAAAGTTTTAGAAAGTACTTAATTTTAAATGAGTTCGGCCAGTTTTACCTATTCGGCACGAAATATATATAAATAATTTTACTGGAGAGATTTGTAAACAAATTCCCAAAGTTTTCCTGATATTCGAATCAAATCGTCAAGTAACACAACCTTTAATGAGTGTGGCTTGATGCTAGTGAAGGGCTTCTGATGGAACGTATTGTAGCTATACTCCTTTCCATTTTATCATGTCTTGCCATTACCCTTAACAAGTACAGTAAAAGTTCTAGGGGGCTTACGTATTCCTCATGAATTTATTAACATAAACCCGGGACATATGAGATGTACTGTTTAATTCCCTTAACTGACGCTCATGTTGTCAGAGGAAAGATCGTCAATAGCTATCTGTGTCAGTTGCTACACAGTGCAATACCTTTCTCGGTCTAGGCTTTAACAAGATTTAGGAGCCCAACTCTGGTGCGAGTTTTACATTCTCTTCCATGCCCTACCTTCCCCTCCACATTCCGTTACTTTCATCCCCCTCCCTTCCACTAGGCTTTTATGGCAATCCCATGTCTCGTTTTTAGAAAGTGTTTTTCTCTGTTGCAATTTTCTCTGTTTTGCTTTGCATTCCCCCCCTCCCCCTCATTACGCCTATTTTTCAAGGGGGGGGAGGTTGCATTCATATTGATTAAGGGTTTTTGTCCAAGGAACTGAAGTCATCTTCCCTTACCTTGGATAAAACCAGATAACCTCCCTTGCTCCAGGTTCTATGCAACCCCTATAGGTTTAATACTTCCTCACTAGTAATAATAATAATCTCATCTCTCTTACTGGTTCTATAACTCGCTGAGACAAGGTTAGTACTGCCAGGCTGTTTGAGCTATGAGGATATATAACGAGGAAGCATAACCAGAAACTAGAAGGTCCATTTAGCTAAAATGGAAAATAAGGAAAAATATTTTAGCCTGTCAGTAGTGAACATATATGATGCACAGGGAATGGATATTAAGGCCAAGTCATTACATAGTTTTAAAAGTCGATAGACTGGAAAAAAGGCAGAGCAGGCTACACTAGGTAACTGAAGCTGTAACCTATAAGTTATAACTCGTCTCCGCAGAGAAACTACGTGAACACACACACATACACAGAACTGGTAAATATAATAATTGTAAACTTGTCAGTGAATATCCATTTGACAATAATATCCACATCACAGTGCGAATGACCATGTCCTTTATTTTTGTCCCGATATAGGAAAAAAAATCGTTTAGTTTCTTTTTAAAGGGGAGGGAGGGATAAAGAAAGAGGCTTAGCATTGATGAAATGCTCTATATCAAAGGAATTGAATCTGCTCTTCCGTTGGATCAAACCTGATTACGTCTCATTCCCGAAATTCTGTCAAACTCCTACAGGTTTAATATTTTACTATGATGTGAACATAAAAATAAAATTCGTCTGTTTATTTTTTCCTCTATCGAGGCGAAAGCCACCGTTTAAAAATTCATGAAAAAAATGGATTAGTCCACGCACAGACTTTAAAATCGTGGAACAGGAAAATTATGCAAAATATTTATTGATAATTTTACAGTTCGAAGAAGAATAAACATAGTGAATGTTGTTAAACACTCTGGATGTTTTAATAATTACCGACTTTTTTTTCAAAGAGTAAGATTTAGGGATTACAAAGAAGCGGGGAAAGATAATACAATACAATAAGAGGGGAGAGGGAAAACGGTAATAATAGAGTTGAGGGGAGGATGATGAGGAGCATTAGCTACAGGGACAGTGGGGATCCTAAACAAGAATACCAGATCATTATATCTACAAGCCAAAGATTTGAAGGATACCTGAAGGATGCTTCCGGGGTCACGCCCCTACGGTGAGGTCCCCGACAAGGCCTCCTGGTGCTTCAAAGCCTAATCAACCATGCCGTTACTACTTGCCGTGCACAGTACGATGTACGAACCACACTCTAGACAAAGTTTAGTTAGCAATTCCTCGTATGCACGAAGGGAAAAGGGGCTGAAAAAATCCAAGACCTCTGACACTTATCGAGCACTCGTTGGGCCCCTGATTATTAATCATCCCCGAAAGGGTTCCTTTGAGAGGTTGCGTGAATTTTGTCTTCCAGCTTTTTTCTTTCACTTATCTAGCGAGAAGGCCTCATTCTGTTTCTCTATAACATTCTCAGCAACATTTTTGTTTTCTTTCTCACTCCTATCAGCTTAAAATTTCCAGCGCATGTATAAGGTACGCATATAGGGCAAGATTCATGATTACATTTGCATGTGTGGGTGCCCTCTGCACCCAGATTATCATTCCATGTGATAGGTAGAGACCGGCTCCTCAGATTGGCTTCAATAACTCGACACTCGTGCATCCTCCTTAAGAGAAGAGCAGTTTATTTAATGGAATGTGCAGAAACTTCTGTGTCACTCTTAAATGCGTAAGAGTAGAACATTATCTAACTTTATTGTATTATTTTGCCTGGTAAGGGGCTCTTGATCCAAGTGAATTAATTTGGTTGAATTTGAATATAATCTAATCAGTCTTGAAGGGTTGATTCATCGTATGAAACAGCATGATTCATAGATTTAGGCCGTGTAGGTACAACTTTTGATAGACTCTGTATAAGTTTTAGAGCTGATGTGTTTTCCTAAAGGAAAACAATTTCTTCATGTTTGGTTCTATAAGTTATCATGTGCCAATTTATCAAATTAGTTTTTGTGAAATATTTGGTGAATCTCACCTCTGATCAGAAATAAATCAGAGTGTTTGACTTCATTTGGTTATCTTAGGTTAAATCAACTTTATATTTTTTATGTGACTATAACATCTATACGCCCTCGAGACTATTGTTAAAAAATGGTATATAATGAGCTTGCAGAAAACTAACATATTTACTTATTGACGTTCTTTGTTAGCAATTCATTTTCGTACTTATTTAATGTAATTACATTCTTTCTGAAAATTTGGCCTGTGTTAGAGAAGAACTGGGATTGATTTTGGCCTCTGTAGGTCCCAATTTGCTCTTGGGAAGAATTCCAAAAAATAAAGTATTTCTCTTCATGCGATAATTTTTGAGAGTCGCACCTAATTAGCTTCATACCTTCCACGCCGACTAATCGAACTTTTCAGTAGCTCAAAGTCTGTAATTTTTTCGGATTCTGGTCTCTTTGAAAGGTTTCAATTCAGTTTGGAATGTATATGTCCTAATTTACCGTTTTTATACTGAATTTGGATATAGCTCTCATATAATAACCTGTGAATGTCTTTTCTCATTCCCTCCAAATTTTCAACGCATCATAAACATTTGCGTTGAAAATTTGAAGGAAATTATAAACCTGTGCTATATGCTGCACTATTCCAAGAGCCTGCATTACGAATCGCTCAGGGACCAAAATACATCAAGTCTAAGCTACATTACACAGTCTACTAAATCTCTTGCATTCATATAGAGTAATTTCGGTGTTCAGGCTTGGGACCAGTCCCTCCACGATTGTCTAGATGTGAATGATGTGTTTTTTTCGTCAGCGTTGGAAGGAGTACAATTCAAAGGACAAAGCATTCACAATAAGTTTAATGTTTGGGTGAATGTATATGGACATTGAAATTTCTTGGTACGTTTTCTAGGTCAGCAATTTCATCTGCTTTGAAGGGTACCGATGATAAAATGCAGAACATTCTAGCCAAGGAAAAACAAGTGTCTTGAAGAATATTCTCACTGGCTCACCAGCTTTTGTCTCGAACATTCTATTTATCCAGTCTGTCATTTTCTTGCGTTAGCGAAAACATTATTGTGAAAACTAAATTATTCGAAGTAGCGTTGCCATACAACTTTAGCTGTCTCATCCCTCTAAGGCAGAGGGGGAGAGAGGACCTTGAAGATAGTAAACGACCCTTTAGTTGCTGAATTGCAGGTGCCATCACCCGCCCCCTTTCTTCGCATGAAATCTGACTACCTCCCATTTCTCTTGCGTTGTGTGACCCCTAAACGTTTACCGCTTCCATTTTATATTTCCCTAACGTTTTATGACCCCTTTAGGTTTACCTCTTCCGTCTCATGTTTCTAACTCACCATAAAGTAATATTCTAAGCCCATAATGCTGGCACTGTGGAGACTTGGTCTTAGTGCACAGGCTGCCTTCAAATTATAAAACAAATATTCGTCCTGAAAGAATTCGTATAAATAAATTGGCACATATTATTTTGAGATTTTTTTTAGAAAGCTCTTTATGAACTACGAACAATACGCTGGCAATTTGCTTCAGGTTTTCAACTTTTTTTATTAACATCATGCAGTAGAGCACAAAGCATTTTCGCTTCATCTAAAAAAAAAATCATGTAATGCTTCCTTTCAAAACTGTGGGCAATAAATACGTTTCATATTTTTTATATATACAACACAAACATATTGATGAATAAGGCACATGTGCAACACTAAGGTATCTAAATTGGCTTCTTCAACCAGACGTGGAGGTCAGTCTGCCGATGTTGATCCTCATCGCGTCTTAACTCCGGCGGGCTTCCTTGTCATTAGTTGGCTGATCCAAGGTGCTAGCATAATAAGGAGGCTTCTTCTCATCTGGTTCGCTGGTTGGGAGGTCATGCCCATATAGGTGTGTGACATTCGCTGAATAAAATGTAACCTAATCGTAGCATACCACATCCTTACACTGCACTAAATATTTTATTTGTTGATGTTCAAGGCTAATCAGTTACATTAGTAAAAATAAGGCAGCGATTCAACTTCTCCTATCATCAGGAATATTTTAATCCTTAAAAAGACGAATAAAGACATTGTTTTTAAGTTTATGTACAGCAAAATATGCCCTTCCTGTGTGTCTGAGAGACGCACATTTCGGCATATATACCATGAAAATATTTTATTCCCTTCCCGAATAAGGCGAAATAAATGCACTAGTGTAGATTAAGATGCTAATGCCAGGATCTCGCAATTTTTAACTTTTTTGCTCTTAAGAAATACATGAAAAACTCTCACATTAAAACATTTCCGCGTACGATCTTTATGTTTCACTAATGGCACTGACGCTTGTCTTCATGCTGGAGGACGCTACTTACATTGTCATATTCACTCGTCTCGGATGAGGACATCCTCTAAGACACGGCAGAATTTTCTTTTTAATATTATCTTCATGCTTATCATTCGTGAATCTAGTCGAATAGATTTTCCCATCCCATTCAGGCGCATTCACCCTTCTAAGGGGGTCGTTTGATACTTGTGAAGGGATCTTGATCCAGGAGTCGGAGTTAACCTTGTGTTTCTCGGATCAAATTTAATTACCTCTTTTTCTCAGACTGTGTAAGGCTCCTGCTAGTTTTATTGCATTTTAAGATTATAATAGCACATGTATTTTAGTTGCTGTGTGATTTGAGAAAATTCCCCTCATATTGCATAACCACTCCTTCCACTACATCAATGAACGCGAAAGAAATGGTTCAGAGTGAGGCAGAAATTGAAACTGAATATTCGAATTGAAAAAAGAAGTATTCACACGTTATCACACAAACATATCCCATTTTCAATGAAAATGACAAATTAGGACAAATAGCCCAAAAAATAATTCAAAACCATCCACTATGAAACAACAGCTTTGAATACAATGTTGTGTGCACAAACACCATTGTCCTAACCTACACCAGCACATGAAATTCGAAGCCACTCAGACTTTGCATTATCAAGTTAGTAGTATTGAAGGATGAATCGAATTTGGTTATCCACTCAGGAATTATCGCATGAAAACGTGTATGCTAATTTTCTCAATTTCTTCGATGTAACAAAAGAAAAACAAAATGGGACTATCACAGGCAAAAATCATTCCAAACAAGTCTCACAAGACTTATCAGTATAAAGTTTGAGTAAGAATGTATGAAATTTACTTAGATTTCACCTTGGGTGCATAAGATTATTTTTTACAATGTTCTTTAGGGAACAAAGCTGTTACGAGACACATTTCCCAGATATATTATGTGAAGCTATTTTATTTCCTGCAGTAGAATAAGGTAACCTAAAATGAAAGCCGAAGCTTTGTTTATGGGAAACAAGAAGCATTATCCAGTTATGACGTAGCATACAACAAAATACGCAACAACACAGCCTTAAAGCCCCCCCCCCCAAAAAAAAAAAAAATCATCGCGCCCAAATAAATAAAAGCATTTCTCTATGTGATATTTTCCAGTATTTAAGGTTTAAGTAATTATTCATGCAAGTAGTTAACTTTCTTAAAACTTTGTATATAAATTTTTTTTACTATACTTTTGAGGACATACAGACGTTTTGTGAATATAAATGAACATTATGTAGATTTAACCTATGACTCAAGAAATCGTAATGACACGATTGCAAACAAACCATACCCCCGGCCGGGATTGAACCCGCGGTCTTGAGCTAGAGTTCGTCACGGCCACGCTAGCTGGAGATTCGTCTGTAAAAACTTGCATTTGTGGTCACAGAGGTGCCTGTGCTAACTTTCCTATGGTGTAGAAATATACCTAGTTGGATGAATCTTATTGTGGCTAGCTGGTCTAGTGGCTAACGCGACGGGCTGGAGTTTTGAGACTATGACCGCGGGTTCAATCCCGGCCGGGGGTATGGTTTGTTTAACCTATGATAACGCAAAAAACGTCGTGTTTCTTTTCTGATCAGAAAAAAACGTTCTGTACTTATTTTACAGAATTTAATTTGATGAATAAAATTGGCATATTAAGGATTAAAATATACATAACCTAAAATATAGCAGAAGTTTCATCCAGAAAAATACATCAGCACTAAATATTTAAAACAAACAAGGGAGACAGTCTCCATATATTAAATTGGATCAAAGAAAATATGAACCTGTACAGAATATAGCCAAGGGTTTTTTGATCCATTTAAGTTAAACTAGGCATCAAAGATTTAATCTATTCACAATTGTTTGTCTTAAATTATGGAAAAGCCCTACACCATTGTAAGGAATTCACATTCGATCCAAAAAAAAGGGCTAAATCCATTTCCATGGATCAGTATAAAGGTAATGCAATAAAGCAAAATAATAATTGATAAATTAGACACAAGTGCAACTCTTGGGTATCTTTATTGAGGAAACGTTTCGCCACACAGTGGCTTCATCAGTCCATACAAAGGAGAATCTTGAAGAACAGGAGGAGAATGAGGTAATCAGTCCCTCAACCTTGAGTCGATGTGGTCAGTCCATCAATCTTGAATAGAATACGGCTCAAGGTTGAGGGACTGATTACCTCATTCTCCTCCTGTTCTTCAAGATTCTCCTTTGTATGGACTGATGAAGCCACTGTGTGGCGAAACGTTTCCTCAATAAAGATACCCAAGAGCTGCACTTGTGTCTAATTTATCAACATGTCGGTTCTCTGAACCATTCATCTACAAAATAATAATATAACATTTTGAGATAAGAATGGTACTTACACACACCATTAATACTAACCTTCTTCTAAGTATGATACACCAGCGTTGAAATTTTGAAGTTGATCAATTTAGATTTTCTCCAGTTATCACTCGGAAGGAAAATATGGTAATAGTCTTTCAAACAGTTTCCATAAGGCTTCCACACATTCAAATAACAGACGTGAATTTTCCACTAGATACAGTAAACCAGCGTTGAAAATGTGAAGTCTGTCGTATAAGACTTTCTCGAATTATAAATCAAAATTTTGAAAAACAAAAAGAATCTACTAACTTTTTTCACTAAGGTGTTTGAGGAGGTAGATCATGGTAATGAATATGATATTGTGTATATGGACTTCAGTAAGGCTTTCGATAGAGTTCCACACCAGAGGCTATTGAGGAAACTTAAGGCACACGGAATAGGAGGAGAAAATTTTTCCTGGGTAGAGGCATGGCTGAAAAATAGACAGCTGAGAGTATGCATAAATGGGGAGAAATCAGAATGGGGGCACGTCACAAGCGGTATTCCTCAGGGGTCAGTGTTGGGCCCGTTGTTGTTCACAATTTACATAAACGACATAGATGAGGGAATAAATAGCGACATAAGCAAATTTGCTGATGACACCAAAATAGGCCATCCAATTAATTCTAATGAGGACACTAGAGCACTCCAGGATGATTTGAATAGACTGACGCAATGGTCGGAGAAGTGGCAGATGCAGTTTAATATTGACAAATGCAAAGTTCTAAATGTTGGACAGTTAAATAACCATGCCACATATAAACTAAATAATGTAGTTCTGGTTAGCAGTAACCTAAAACTAAGACAACAGTGCATTAGTGTTCGCAGTAAAGCTAACAGAATTCTTGGCTTCATATCTAGAAGTATAAATAATAGAAGTCCTCAGGTTGTTCTTCAACTCTATATATCCTTGGTTAGGCCTCATTTAGACTATGCTGCTCAGTTCTGGTCACCGTATTACAGAATGGATATAAATGCTCCGGAAAACGTACAAAGGAGGATGACAAAGATGATCCCATGTATCAGAAATCTTCCCTATGAGGATAGACTGAAGGCCCTGAATCTGCACTCTCTAGAAAGGCGTAGAATTAGGGGGGATATGATCGAGGTTTATAAATGGAAAACAGGAATAAATAAAGGGGATGTAAATAGTGTGCTGAAAATTTCCAGGACTCGCAGCAATAGTTTCAAATTGGAAAAATTTAGATTCAGGAAGGATATAGGAAAGTACTGGTTTGGTAATAGAATTGTGGATGAGTGGAACAAGCTCCCGAGTACAGTTATTCAGGCTAAAACGTTGTGTAGTTTTAAAAATAGGTTAGATAAATACATGAGTGGGTGTGGGTGGGTGTGAGTTGGACCTGACTAGCTAGTGCTGCTGCGTCTGGTACAGTGCTCCATCCTTGAGTGGGGATGACCAGACTGGGTGGGTCATTGGGATAATCCGGGGGGTGGGTCATTGGTCTTATCCGGGGAGGGGAGGGACATGGACCTGCTCCGCATGGGTCAGTAGGCCTGTTCAGTGTTCCTTCTTTATGTTCTTATGTTCTGAATTTGCTCCAAAAATTTGAAAGTGTATACTCTATTAATACAGTCTTTCTAAGCATAGGAATTTGATTTTTTTAAGTAAAATAATAGGCAAATTGACACCGCGTATTTCCCAAAATCAATAAAAATTACTTGCAGTTAAGATACATCATCATTTAGGGTTTGAAATCGATCAAAAGCAGCATTCTCTACTTATTATATGGGAAACTGTCCCAAAAAGTTACAAAGCATAATGTCAAGGACAAACTTTCTCTCAACATGAGTCTCCAGAGGTAAAAGTTTGAAGCCGTTCAGAAATGATATTTTCCGGTAACTGAAAGTGTCCAAGGATTTGCAGTTTTTTTTAACTTTTCAGTAAAATTTCAAATTTGCACCTGAACTAAATTCTTGGGGGTATCATACTTCTTATTCAAAGAATCATTAATATTTTTAATCAAATTAATAGAATCTCTCTTTGGTGTGTGAATATAAATGAATGCGACTATTTATTCAACAAAATTGGCAAATTGTGTCTCATGCCACCCACTAACAGCGCGACCATTGCGCTAAGGAAACCAGTGGCGAAAATTTAATAGCAGTTGGATGAGCCATTTTCCAGTAATGGCACGGAGTCCAAAAGATTACAGATTTTATTAAACATTTTAGTTTACTGACAAATTTGTCCTCGCACAAACTTAATGGGTAGTATCTTGGCCGTAAACTTAATCAGTCAATAAATACTGAAGCCATTAATTTGCTCTGATGCTGGTGAGATGACCTTCGTCCCTTGCTTGGATCGAATTTGAATGCATCCTATTAAGAACTACATAGCCTTTATATGACATCTACGGGTTTAGCGTTCATCTCTTATTAAAATGTAACAGTTGTGAACAGCATCTCTTTTCGGTGTCTGATGTATAATAATAATAACATATCTTTATTTCTACAAGTACATGTACAAGGTATACAGGTCTAGCTGATATCGATGACATACTACTATATAGAAAGCCACTTGTTATGCAGAGCGTTTTGGACAAATTAAGTCAGTTTTGTCCCAGGATGCGACCCACACAAGTCGACTAACACCCAGGTACTCATTTTACTGATGGGGAACACACACAACCGGTGTAAGGAAACAAGCCCAGTCTTTCTACCCTCGCTGGGAATGGAACCCGGACATTCGCCGTGTGAAGCGAGAGCTTTAACCACCAGGCCACTGGGCATCGTAACGTATTGTATGAAATGGATGGAAAGTTTCACGAGTTAAGGGTTGTGTAGGCATAAATGTTGGATTCTGTGCGAAAGGAAGAAAATGCTTCTTCTGGTCGGATTTAAACTTTTAGTGCATGATGATTTATCCTCAAAGGAAACAATGTCTTGATGTTAGGTTAAGTTATTATTTGCCAATTCTATTAATCCAACTGGTTTCTCTGAAATAATTGTAGAATATTTCTTCTGATCAGAAATACAGTAAGTCACAGTGTTTGACTTTATTTGGTAATCATATGCGAAATGAACCTATGTAATTTGATGTGCCTAAAGGCCGTTGATAAGAATTTTATATATGCTTAAAACATACATAATTACTTATTTTCTTGCTTAGAAACTTGACAGTCTTACATAGAAAAATTTGGTTAGTTTTTCTACCGTGTTTGATCCAATTTACTGATTTCTGGAAGAAATTGGAATAACTAAAATGCTGATTTCATGCGATAGTTTCTGAGTGTTGTTTTTGATTAGTTTCAATACATCCATGTTGATAACTTGATAATTCAATTGTTGAGACGCTTGAAGCTTGATGTGCTTGTACATTTTAGAATATTGGTCTCTCTGAATGGTTTGAATTAGATTTGGGCTGTTTAGGTTCAATTTAAGTTTTTTTTTAACGACGAAATGTGCATATTAGTTTCCTAAGATGACTTGTGAAGGCCTGTGGTGATTCCCTTCAAATCTTCAATTCTTATATTTAACTGAATTATCAAACTCTAATTACTTAAGAAACATTACTGCAGCAGACCTACTGGCCCATGCTAGGCATGTCCACCTGACCCCCATTTTCTCTAAGTCCCTTGGGTAATGAGGGTTTATGGATCACGCAGAGACCGAGATACACCTACAGTCGTTTATCCCCTCAAGAGAAGGTCCTAGACTCTGGTGAGGGGCTCTTGGTCGAGGGAATCGGATCTTTGCGCCATTTCCCTGAATTGAGACTGAATACCTTTCACCCCCCTTCCTTCCATACAGGCGCGGTATAATCCCTGCGGGTTTAGCTCTTCCCTATGATTATAAAAATAGTACAATCGTGTATCGATTTTTTTTTCAGTGACTGTCTTGGCTCTTGCTATTGGCTCAAAAATTAAGTCCCGTATGCTTCTTAGTGCTGAAAGCAAGAAACCTAAATTTTCACGTTTTGCGATTCTGAAATGCCTTCGTGACACTTTCAAAATGGCGTCGTTTTAAAACTGACGCTATTATTTTTTATTCTGTTATACAATTGCTCACATCTCGATTACTTTTCTCTGACTTCATATTTTTTATAAATGACAGTTTTTTTATGTTCTTTATTTTCAGTTATCGTTTATGTATTCCTAACGGTTTCCCCGTAAAAAAAAAAAGAGTCAGATTTTTAGTGTCAATTGATATTTATTAGTGTAACAAGCTTTTTACTCATTAATTTTTTTTAGGATTTTTTTTATCATTCATTACACATTATTTTGTGATCAAAGGTTTACTCTGGAATATTGCCAAAAATTGCCTTCATATTTTTTCTAACCAATTTTAAAAATATCATGAATAATTATATTATGTGAAAGTTAACGTTGCTTAATGTACGAGGGAACATGACTTTCTAGGTCTAATTGATATTCTATCCTAATGATACATAACAAAATGACTTCATTTTTTCAATTATCACTTTTCCAAGCAAACAATAAAAAAAACTTATTTTCTAAGACAACAGACATCAGTTCGATTGTGTTCACTTTTATCATTTACGCTAAAAAAGAAAAATTCAAAATTTTCAGTAATACTTTCACATGTGTTCATCAGCTAAGCAAGAACACATTTCTGTACATGAAAGTGACATAGCACTACACTTGCCACGAATATTGCCACAGTTTGTTTTGGTACCGTTGCACTTAAGTTCAAGTACAGCCTGAAGACCTGGAGGTTATTTTCACACTGCCAACCTAGATCAGTTGGATTTGGTAAGCTGAGATGTGTGTTTTCCCATTTGTGCCATTTCATGGCTGAAAGTGGGCCTTTATAGAGCGAGTGTTAGCGACGACCTTGGAGAAGGAAGATTTTCACCTGTCACCTTTTTTGCGTAAAAAGTCACCACTTAAATTCTCCAACAGTGGTAATGTGTGTGTTTGGGATGTACATCTTGTAAATGGCTGTTTCCTTAGTTATTTGATTTCTTTTGCCAAGGTTGACTAAAACTCGCAGATTGTCTATAGCGGACTTGAAGGGCTTCCAGAAACTTAACTTCCCTTTCATATTGAAAGGTGGGTTTATATCGCCTCCAGATGTTGCTTGTAAGCCAATAAGGTCTTCGCCTTAAGACTGCCCAACTTGTTGAATATTGGTATAAGGGGCACACTTCACCTCCTTCACCCACTTCCAGTGATGGAACATAAGAGAACATAAGAAATGAGGAACACTGCAACAGGCCTACTGGCCCATAGTTGGCAGGTTCATGTCAAAACCAACCCACCAACAAAAATATTTGCCCAACCCATCCCAGCGCCACCCAAGGAACAAGTCCCGACACCCACCCCCACCTCCCCCATCAATGTGCAAGTCCGACTGAAATCCACCCCCCTCTCACTCATAGAACACAGAGAGAAGGAACACTGCAGCAAGCCAACCGGCCCACACTAGGCAGGTCCCCCTCAAACCCAGACCCACAAACAAAACCACCTGCCCAACTCACCTTCTACTCCATGGAATAAGCTTTGATAACCAGAGCACTATTAAAGAGGGTACTTAAGGAGCTGAAGTACCTGGTCCATCACCAGGGCACCTAGGGAGATGAAGCACCTGGTCCATCACCAGGGCACCGAGGGAGATGAAGCACCTGGTCCATCACCAGGGCACCGAGGGAGATGAAGCATCTGGTCCATCACCAGGGCACCGATGGAGCTGAAGCACCTGGTCCATCACCAGGGCACCGAGAGAGCTGAAGCACCTGGTCCATCACCAGGGCACCGAGGGAGATGAAGCACCTGGTCCATCACCAGGGCACCAAGGTAGCTGAAGCCAAAAGCCTGCTCAGCACCAACGCCTCTCGCTCGTAAGAGCACAAGAAAAAAGAAATACTGCAGCAGGCCAGGCGGCCAACACTAGGCAGGTGACCCTTAAACCTAAAACCAAACCCACTAACGAAAACACCTTCCCAACCCACCTTCCACTCCACCAATGGAAAAAGCAAGGTCATCGTCACCACTGAGCAAGGTCACCGTAAAGGACAGTTGCTCAGAAGTACCACTGAAACATGCTTATCAGGAGAGTACGTGCCACACAGAACTGCTCCTTATTTTGCTGCTATTGTGTTTAGGATTATTGTGCCTTCAGCTTCATGTGAGCTCCACAGTGACGTACCTTCCTAAAGCCGTACCTGAGCTTAGGTACAACTGTGCCAATACAAACTGTGGCAGTAGTCGGGGCAAGTTTAGTGCCATTTCACTTCAAGCTAAGGAACAAGTACGTTGCTAATTACAGCTCTGCATTTTCCAGGAAAAGTTTTGTTAGGCAATTAGTGTGTTCCTCTGTTTTTTAATGAGAAAAGTGAATCGACAAGTATAGTGTGAATAATAGTTTCTCTTACAACGTGATAAAGTGTTGGATCAGTGTGCCCTTAGCGACATTCCATAGTAAACTTCATCGGTGAATTCTCAATGAGTCAAAAATCATTCTGATTCGGGGAATGAAGTGGTTAACAAGGCCTGAGCAGTTCTTGATTGTTGTTGGGCTTTCTAGAGGCGTATACACACACCACCATTACTAGCACTTCGGTGGCGCTGACACCTGCGATTAACCCAACGAAATTTTGCAATAATGTTCATTCTCTCATTTGCCAGTATCATTAATTACCCTTAATAAAGAAAACACTAAAAAGTTCAGTACATAAAAGATAAAATAATTTTTCACTAAAGTTTTCAGCTTTTTTTTTTCACTGGAAGGCAGTTAGCTTTACTTAATAAATGGTAATAAGTGAAATTAAAGATTTTGAAAAGATGCCATTTAAAACACGCATATTGAAATCGGAAGGAAAGTAATAAAAATACGAGCAAATAAATATATGGTACCGAATAAATATGGCCGCCATTTTGTAAATGGCATCAGGGCATTCGGTATCCCAGCCAATATTCGAACATAAAAAAGAAAGTCCCTTTCTCCCTTAACTATTGAACATAAGACACGCTCAATGGTCCCTGACTATGTATGGCCTCCCTGTCCTCTCCTCTCTTACATCCGTGTTCGTTCTCCCAAGTCTGCCTGGTATCCTGCACACTACTGACACCACGTCAGCTTCAAGGCAAAGAAGCCTTGAAGCTGACGACGTGCTCTAGTTCTGTGGAATTAGATCTATCCTTACTTTCTGTGGTTCAAGCCTGATTTCTTCCTATTCTCTAGGCGATCTCTGGGAATTCAGAGTTTACGAATGAATATAAATAATTATTTTTTTTAAACTGCAGTAATCTTTGCACGGATTACCTTTAATACAACTGTATTATCACAACTGCCGACAAGGATAACTTTAGATGAAAAATAAGTAAGAAAAAATATATAAATGATTTACTTTTATTTATTCACCAGCATTGTTATAGTTTCTATAACAGTGGCTAACGCGATGGTCTGGAGTTTTTGAGAGACTCTGATAGCGGGTTCTAACCCCGCCCGTGGTACGGTTTGTTTGCAATCGTGTCATTACGATTTCGTGAGTCATGTTAACGGCTTTGAGGGGACTTGAGCTAGAGTTCGTCACGGCCACGCTAGCTGGAGATTCGTCTGTAAAAACTTGCATTTGTGGTCACAGTGGTGCCTATGCTAACCTTCCTATGGTGTAGAAATATACCTAGTTGGACGAATCTTATTGTGGCTAGCTGGTCCAGTGGCTAACGCGACGGTCTGGAGTTTTGAGACTCTCTGATCGCGGGAAGCTTCAGGTCGTAACTATAACAGATACATAGACAAAGTCACAGAAGTCACAAAAATGCAGAACAATTCTTTATTTAGCATCGTTTTGCTCTTAGCAAAACATACGCCTTTTAGAACAAAATTTAGTCCATTATTGGGTTGTTCTGTATACTTTTTACTTTTGTCGCCACACTAGTTTAACTCATTATTACAAAGATCTTCCTTTTATTTCACGCTTAACAAGCTCACACAGTCCAATTAACCATTTTCCCAGCTATAGTGTCATAGTTTAATGTCGGTTCATATTTTCTCATTACTTTCTTTGCTCAAAATCTTTCATAGGCATTCATAAGGCGGACCTGTTTAATATAATACTACACCTAATCGTTTGTCTTATTTCACACATGTTCATAATCAGCATACTATCGCTGGAGCATAAGTTTCCACATAAACCACTTGCAAAGTACTTTCATTAACATAATAATATTGCTTACTGAAATATACTGTTATTTGCAATAATTGGTTTCATGCAGGATATATACACCAAGAGGTGTATATCCCTTAATATCTATGCACTGAGGGTTAGGCTTAAACATTGTTTTAGAAATGAAAAATGAACGGGAGAGAGGGGGGGGGGGGAACCGAAGCTCTGAGAGTAGCAGGTCCAGGTTTCTGTAAAAAAAAATATTTTTGGAAAGTTTTATTTTTAAGGGAGTTCGTCCTATTCGGCAAGTTTCCATGTTAGGTACCACCCACCCACCCACTCACCCACACACACACACACAATAACAGGAGAGAGGGACATGTCTCAGGTAGAAAATTTTCATAGACTTGGGGGGTATTCGAGGGAAAAAAATCGACCAATCAGATTGACATTCAAGACAGATGTGGTACGGAACAGGATACTACAACAGAAACCACTGTTAAAGGCCTCTCCAGATTATAAAAAAGTGTTCCTCAATCGAGACAGAACACGAAAGGAAAGGGAACAGCTGAAAGTGAGAGCAAGACAGAACCAGTGGAAGAAAAGAGAGACAGGACAGGCAACGACAGACAGGAAAACTCAGCCTTTGGGGGAACATCAAACACCAATGCTTACAGAAACCTCTCAACCCCTGTCACCACATATCAACTAAACACAGTAAACAGAAACGAACCTCACTCCATAGCCACCACCACCACCACTACCCTAACCCTAAGCACTAATTCCACAATTACAGCAGCCTCCCATAATATTGTGCCCTGCCTCCCACTCTCCCAGCCTGCACCTTCCTCTTCCATCTCCCAAAATACAGTAATGGAAAGGAAGCTAAAGGTATGGTACACCAATGCAGATGGAATAACAAATAAGAGTGAAGAGTGGCAAAAACGCATCGTTGATGCATCACCTGCCATCATAGCACTAACAGAGCAAAACTTACAAGGATGATAACAGATGCAATTTTTTCACCTGGATATCATATTATGAGGAAAGACAGAGCGAACAGAGGAGGGGGAGGAGTAGTATTGCTCATAAAAAACAAGTGGAGTTTTGAGGAGATGGGAGGAATGGAAAGAAGGAAAACAGACGACTTCATTGTAGGAACACTTCAGACTGGTGGTCCAAAGGTGATGATAGCAGTGATGTATAACCCACCACTTAACAGCAATAGGGCAATGGTGGATAGACTAGCTGAAGTGGCCAGGAGGGCTCATATGGGTAGGACAAAATTGCTTATAATGGGGGATTTCGATCATAAAGAAATTGACTGGGAAAACCTAGAGCCACATGGGGGACCAGAAACATGGAGGGCTAAGATGTTGGAGACGGTATTGGAGAACTTTATGCATCAACATGTTAGGGATACAACAAGAGAGAGAGGAGAGGATGTTGCAGCAAGGCTGGATCTCATATTCACCTTGAATAGTTTAGACACAAGGGATATCACCCACGAAAGACCCCTTGGCGCTAGTGATCATGATGTCCTGAGTTTTTAATATCTTGTTGAGTTAACAGTGGAGAATGCAGCAGCACGAGAACAAAGAGAGAAACCAAACTTCAAAAAAGGGGGACTACATTGGAATGAGAAGTTTCCTGCATGAAGTGCAGTGGGAAAGAGAACTAGATGGAAAGACAGTAAATGAAATTATGGAAATAGTAATCACTAAGTGCAGGGAGGCAGAGGAAAGGTTCATACCAAAGGGCAACAGAAAAAATGGTAAGACCAGAGAGAGCCCATGGTTTAATTGGAGGTGTAAAGAGGACAAAGCCAAGTGTGCGAGAGTATGGAAAAGGTATAGAAGGCAAAGGACTCAAGAAAACAAGGAGCTGAGCAAAAGAACCAGAAACGAATATGCAAGATAAGGAGAGAGGCCCAGAGGCAAGACGAGAACGACATAGCATCAAAAGCCAAATCTGAACCAAAGTTGTTATACAGTCACATTAGGAGAAAAACAACAGTCAAGGACCAGGTAATCAGGCTGAGGAAAGAAGGAGGGGAGCTCACGAAGAGTGACCAAGAAGTATGTGATGAACTAAACAAAAGATTTAGAGAAGTATTCACAATAGAGTCAGGAATGCTTTCAGCAAGCTGTGGAGGTAGGGCGCACTAGCAGGTGCTGGACACAATTCACATAACCAAGGTAGAGGTGAAGAAACTGCTAGACGAACTCGATACCTTAAAGGCTGTGGGCCCAGATAACATATATCCATGGATACTGAGAGAGGGAGCAGAGGAACTGTGTGCCGTTAGCAGCAATCTTAAGTAAATCTATCGAAACAGGGCAGTTGCCTGAGGCGTGGAAGACACCACATGTAGTTTCAATTTTTAAGAAAGGGGATAGACAGGCAGCATTAAACTACAGACCAGTGTCACTGACTTGTATAGTATGTAAAGTCATGGAAAAGAGTATCAGGAGAAAAGTAGTGGAACACATTGAAAAGATTGGGCTCATACATGACAGTCAGCACGGCTTCAGAGATGGGAAATCCTGTGTCACAAATTTACTTGAGTTCTACGATAAGGTAACAGAAGTAAGACATGAGAGAGAGGGATGGGTAGATTGCGTCTTTTTAGATTGCAAGAAGGCTTTTGACACAGTACCACACAAGAGACAGGTGCAAAAATTAGAGGAGCAGGAAGGAATAAAGGGGAAAGTACTGTAATGGAACAGGGAATAACTGTCAGGAAGGAAACAACGTGTGTTGGTACGTGCTGAAGTGTCGGAGTGGGCGAATGTGTCGAGTGGGGTTCCACAAGGTTCAGTCCTAGGCCGGGTGCTGTTTCTTGTAAACGTGAATGACAGGTGGAAGGAATAGATTCAGAAGTGTCACTGTTCGCTGATGATGTGAAACTGATGAGGAGAATACAAGTGGGAGAGGATCAGTTAAGATTACAAGGGGCTCTGGACAAACTACAAGTATGGTCTGACAAATGGCTCCTGGAGTTTAACCCCAGTAAGTGTAAGGTCATGAAGATTGGGGAAGGACACAGAAGACTGCAGACGGAGCACAGGTTAGGAAACCAACAGCTGCAAACATCAGTTAAAGAAAAGTATCTTGGGGTAAGCATTATAACGAACATGTCCCCTGAGGCACACATCAATCAAATAACTGCTGCAGCATATGGGAGATTGGCAAACCTGAGATTGGCGTTTAGACATCTGAATAAGAAGTCATTCACGACATTGTACACAGTGTACGTAAGGCCTATACTGGAATATGCAGCGCCAGTATGAAACCCTCACTTAGTAAAACACGTCAAGAAATTGGAGAAAGTGCAAAAATTTGCAACACGATTAGTCCCGAAACTGAGGGGTATGTCTTATGAGGAGAGATTAAGGGAACTCAACCTGATGACACTAGAGGATAGGAGGGATAGAGGGGACATGATAACAACGTATAAAATACTAAGAGGCATTGACAACGTGGACAAGGATCGAATGTTTCATTGATGGGATACAGAAACACGGGGACACAATTGGAAACTGAAAACCCAGATGAGTCTTAGGGATGTTAGGAAGTATTTCTTTAGTCTTAGAGTTGTCAGGAACTGGAATAATCTGGAGAGTGAAGTAGTGGAAGCAAGTTCCATAAATAGCTTTAAGAAGAGGTATGACAAATATCATGGAGCAGGGAGAGAGTGAATTAGTATTGACCAGTGAAGAGGCGGGGCTAGGACCCCTGCAACCACATATAGGTGAGTACACACACACACACACACACACACACACACACACACACACACACACACACACACAATCATAGCACTCCTTTCATTTTAAATTTCCAGGTTTCGAACTCACTTTAAAACACACGTAATTGATTTTTCATCCTCGTGTCACAATGCAACTCACAAAGTGTACAAAGCAATATTTATAAATAAAAAAAAAAGCAGTATCGAAAAAAATAGTATGCAAAAAAATATTTGTTTAATGAACTTCGTGCAGACTCGAAAAGTGTAAATATAAATGCAATCTTTATTTTCTAGCTGGGGAGGCAAGGAGTGAAGTAATGTTTGATCACCTGGAAGAGTGGAGTAGCAGGAGTGCTGGGGAGGCAAGGAGTGAAGTATTGTTTGGTCACCTGGAAGAGTAGAGTGGCAGGAGTGCTGGGGAGGCAAGGAGTGAAGTAATGTTTGGTCACCTGGAAGAGTAGAGTGGCAGGAGTGCTGGGGAGGCAAGGAGTGAAGTAATGTTTGGTCACCTGGAAGAGTGGAGTAGCAGGAGTGCTGGGGAGGAAAGGAGTGAAGTAATGTTTGATCACCTGTAAGAGTGGAGTAGCAGGAGTGCTGGGGAGGAAAGGAGTGAAGTAATGTTTGATCACCTGTAAGAGTGGAGTAGCAGGAGTGCTGGGGAGGCAAGGAGTGAAGTAATGTTTGATCACCTGTAAGAGTGGAGTAGCAGGAGTACTGGGGAGGCAAGGAGTGAAGTAATGTTTGATCACCTGGAAGAGTAGAGTGGCAGGAGTGCTGGGGAGGCAAGGAGTGAAGTAATGTTTGATCACCTGGAAGAGTGGAGTAGCAGGAGTGCTGGGGAGGCAAGGAGTGAAGTAATGTTTGATCACCTGGAAGAATTGAGTGGCAGGAGTACTGGGGAGGCAAGGAGTGAAGTAATGTTTGATAGTGGCAGGAGTGCTGGGGAGGCAAGGAGTGAAGTAATGTTTGATCACCTGGAAGAGTGGAGTAGCAGGAGTGCTGGGGAGGCAAGGAGTGAAGTAATGTTTGGTCACCTGGAAGAGTGGACTAGCAGGAGAGCTGGGGAGGCAAGGAGTGAAGTAATGTTTGGTCACCTGGAAGAGTGGACTAGCAGGAGAGCTGGGAAGCAGGGTGTGAGGTAATATTTGGTCACCATGCAGAGTGCAATGGCAGGGGTGGTGCGAAGTCAGGGAGTGAGGTAATGTTTGATCAACCAAAAGAGTGGTTTGGTAGGGGTGCTGGGGGATCACTGGAATGGCAAGGAGGGCAGGAGAAGGCAATGAGAGCAGAGGAAGACGGAGAGCTGGGGTTGTCGAGGGAAAGAGGAATCATGGGAGGGGGGGAGCGTGTAAAGGCTGGGAGAGTGGGGAAAAACGGTGAGCAAGAACAGACGGTGGGAGAAGAGGGAATCCGAGACCAGGGTAACCCGTGGGAATAGGGTGTACAGCGGGAGGAGTGGGGGAAGGCAGGGAGAACAAGGAAAGGTGATGAGCAGAGGAGCAGGCGGAGACAGAGAAAGTAGAGGGAGGCCGGGGAAAGCAAGGAAAAGGTGAAGAAAGCAGGAGAAAACCGGGAAGGAGCATAGGGAGACGGAAGGGAACATGGGAAGGTTAAGATGAAAGAATATAGCAAAATTTACCTTAAAAAGAACTACGTTAGTTTAAGAGAGGTTATGGGGGGTTTCTGTTAGTTTTGGTCCAAAAATAAAAGTCTTAATATTTAAAAAAAAAAATATTTTGGAAAACTTAATTTAAAAGGGAGTTCGGCCTATTCGGCAAGTTTGCCATATTAGCTACCCCCCCCCCCCACACACACATGCATCATAGCATTCCTTGCATTTTAAATTTCCAGATTTCGAACTCACAAGAGAGGGAGATGGTGGGAGGGAGAAATGAAGGAAGAGGTAAGGGATGGAAGGTATTATATAATAACGAAGAAACACTATGTCTGTAGGGGTCATATAGCGCAATGGAGATGTGGCAATCATGTTTGATCCGAAGAAGGCGAGGATTCCTCTAATTCCTTAGATAAAGATCCACTTACCAGCACTGGTATGTTGATGTGAGGGTAGAAAGATGGTCGACACGGTGCAGGTGCCATACTACACTATTTACCTTCAGATTCCTAAGTTAAGAGTCATCCACTTCGAGTCTTACTCAAACAACGATGGAGGTGGTTACTATAGACAGCGTTGTGCTAGAGTCCTTTTACCAAAAAATATTACTTTTTATGAGGTGGCACAAACTGTTATACTTGGTCGACAAAAAATGTGATTTTTTGTCGTTTTTCACGTTCTCCCATTTCCCTTACACGTTTTTTTCTGCATTGTAATCTGTCACCCACTTATCATTTTCATCCATTATAATGGTTTGACCTCCTCCTCATATATTTAAGAAAGCTGTCTAACACTGAGACAGTCTGTCAGATCCTATATTTTTCTTGTATATTTATTATGAGCACACACAGAGAGCAAGCCTTAATTAAAACGAGGTTTTATTAATATTTGCTTTATGAAGTTATTACAGTTATAATATAAGCTTGATCTGTCCACGTGCCTTGTCCACTTATTGTCTCCATTCCATTTAATTATCTTGAGTAACATTGTATCATATACTTTATAATTTTGACTAATATCGTACCGAATACGATAAATTTTTGACTATCATTGGTGCGAATACTACATTTCTGGCCAATGTTTACTTAATTCCCTGTTGAGCTTTTATTATTAACTTTCATTGACTAGGAAGCATTAAAATCTTACGGATCTCACAGAGCCTGTGGAATGGGATTCAGTCATATTTAATTCCAGGAAGGGCGGGTATTATTATCAAGACATTGTATTGCGAGAGCAGCTCTTAGCTAATTTGCATGACTTGAGAATCAACCTTTCTAAAATTTTCTCTATACAAGTTTTTTTTAATTTATGTTAATGTAAAACTAATAATTTTGTACCAAAAGAACATGAAAACAATTACCTTACTTTATTATAACAAGCGCAATTTAGCCAAATTCAACTAAATATTTACAAGTTTATAACAATCTAATAATAAACCATCACACTGAAATATGTTTTTCTCGTTAGGTTAGGATTTTTGCGAAATTATTGCATACACAAATTTTCGCTTGCCGTATTCGGCAAGATGAGCGTTGCTATTTAATCCAAAATAGCAAGTTTTACTTATTCAGCAGAGCATATAATGCATACATATAACAGAATTTTGCATACTGTCATACGTATTTACATCACCTTTTGCATGCAGGAATTAGCAAACTGATAGCCACGTTTCCCAGATATCTTTTGTCCGTGATGAATTATGTCTTTATGAAATCGTTTTAAATGTTCATCACTAACGTTACTGAGGTCTGTCTTGAAAAGTCAAAATAAGAATGGAGGAGGTGAATCTTGAGAGACATCGAACATCCCAGTCGGATATAATCATCAGTGTGACAACTTCCCAAGATACATACTCAAATATTCTTGAATGCGACCCATTTTCTTAGCTTAGCATCTTGGAGACATTCGTTAAAATGAGGATTATTTAGTAGCTTACGAATCTGAGTTCTGATTAAGATACCTTCTTTCAGTCTGGCGCTACTGTGGAAAACTTCTCCTGACTGAAAAATCTTGCACCTTCTCTTTATATAGTTTTGGCGAAGTTTTTAAGGTCTAAATTGGTGTGTAAAGGCTGAAGTATTATGCTCTTTGTTTCGACTTATGATGTGTGCTGAACGATGATCACGTCTGTCTCGTGCAAGTCTCGAGTTGGCTACATACATTAAATGTAGTGCTGCTTTGTTTCTCGTCTATCCCCCAGGAACAGAAAAGAGTTATACTTTCTAAATCCACCTTCTAGTACACAAATAACCCGCACATAGGAGTAAAACACTTATGAAGACATTTAACTTACATTAACTTACATTAACTAGTTAACAAGTCACAGGAACACACCTGTTATTTTTAGATCACAGACTTTCCACTACACTTCTCATATTCGCTCAGAATAGCAAGTTTTTTTTTTTCCATCGTTTCGTACGTTACTTTCAAGCCCAAGGTCGTTAAAGCCACTAAAGTTCCTGGTTGACTCCCGCTCCTGGATGGTGGTACGGGAACTGAGAAATCCTTTTAATGTTCCACCGGTCTGATTGCAGAAGGAAGATCTGGATATGTTATTTTGGATTTGCATTTTGATGAAAATTCCCACACTACTGCGACATTTAAGTATTCTGTGGTGTGTTCCATTGGTTCCCTGCATACCATCGGGACTGCAAATGGCATGCATAACTTGCCTCCAAATACCAATTGAAGGATTTGGTGCAAGTAACACAACAGCGATGAGGTACTCACCGTTTGTCCTAATCTTCGATCTACACATCTGAGTAGTGAAAATGAAGCTTTTACAAGAGAAGTGAAGTTCCTTCTCTGATTTGTTGGAGTAAATCGACTGTATATAAAACAACATTGCTGTTGTTTAAGCAACCACGAGGCATTGTAAGGTTTTATCTTGACAGTTAAAATACTCCTTACACTAACAACAGAAACTGACAAAACCATAAATCACTTTCCATAAAATAACCAAGCACTCAGGTGACAATAATGTAACTGAAAAATAATCACGAAAACTGTACATGATGGAGCAAAACTATGTTCAGATTTGAATTCAGCGTCTCAGCATTAGTTAGAAACAAGCTTTTACCGTGAAGAGAAATCTTTGTTGACCAGTGTTATTTCCACCACAGCACGAGAATGGAGACCGGAGTCCTTGCTGGTTTTATTTTCGAGGTGCAACGAGTTCCTGGGTAACTTGTACTTTCAGGTCCTAGTATGATCAACAAAATGTCCTGAAGTTGAAGACTGATCTTTCCCAAAGTAGACTCAGCTTCATATCCTAGCCGTCATCTTCAGGAAGATGAAAATGGACTCTGCTATATTCAGTAAACAATACAGACCAGCATTCCGCGGGTGTATATGTTAACCTTTGCATATACAGCGAAAATGTATATGGTAGGGTAATCGAGAGAAAATTTGACTTGTGTTGAACACAAGAACCCCCGCCGCACCAACAACGTAAACAATTCATTTGAAGTACGTGAAAACCCTTTCTCACATTTTATAACCTAATTACGAGCTAAACTTCACTACTGATGAAGCCAACCATCCAACAAAAATGTTCAGCAGTTCTAATTATATCTGAAATTACTCCTCTGAACATAGGGACGTTCGGTTTAGCCTTGCGCTACGCCAACATCATATTTAGAAACATGAATAATTATGAGGCCAACATATTTTTACAATTAAGTCTTCGTATCAACATTTGTGAGTAGCGGGACACTACAGTAGCCCTGCCGACCTTTCGATGCTTGAATGCACAAGCCATATCTCCACCTCCAGACGCACTAGCCTTCTTCCTAGCATGTCATTGAGTTTGAAAATTCACATGGGAAGCTTTACTACATATGAACGAATGGTAGTGTATCTCTATATATAAAGGTTCTTGCGCTTTTTAGCTTTTACTTTATCACTATTTCTGGGCTCTTGTCACAATTTTGCATAAGAGATATTTGATTTTACTATCATTTGTTATTTTAGGTGTCATGTAGTCTCTACGCTATTTTTCAGACAGTATTTCATATTTTAAACGATTCGACACGATTTTTTTTTATTGCCATATCCCACGGTACGCTAATATCTAGCAGTATAACCAAGATCAGAAAGTTATTTCGATTTCAGTCAAAGCAAAAGGCAGCAGTGCAACTTGCAGAGGAAAAGCAATTGGAAAAATCTGCTCCTGAATCGTAATAAAGGTACTTGCCAATCTTCATTACAGTATCAGCGAACACAATTTCCAATGCCTTCATTGGTTTTAGTTAGGTTTATACTTATTTGCACTGATAATTAAAAACTAACATTCCTCTGCCAAAGATATATTTTTCAGATGTTGTCACCTTGACGTTTTACATCATGTAGCCCAACATAGCGCACTCCTAGACAGGTTAATTCGTGCTACCAGAAGATGCGTGTCATGTACGTACTAAATTCCAGGGATCTTGCCTTCTGAATCCGAGTCATGGCATTCAGTATTGATTTGATGAGAGAAGGGAGTGCGTTTATTACTTTGTGTCCGAACCAGATAATTCGACAATGATTGAAAGGACTCTGTCAAGCTAGATATTACTCTGTATTGCTCATATGATACTTGTTTCCTGTGTGATATTGGAGTACTAATTGAAGCATATATGACAAATGGCTTACTTCATAGTAGTCTATATTGCATATTGCAGCCTAGGAGGAATGCTTGTGTTGTTCGGAGACCGAAGGACGAGTTTTTGGGGATATGACGGATTTGCCAGAACATTTCATTGCCATGCAATACTTGAACATCCCTTTAAGGAAGTGTTCTAAATACTCAGAACTGGAGCAACCATTTCCTCCCGAGGATAAAACCCGATTATCTCAGATTCCCCCATGTGTGAAGTGGCCAGTCTACCAGTTATTGCTAGATATTCTGGGATCACCAAAGTGAATTGTGAATTGATTGTTTGAGCTATCATGTATACATCTTTAGAAGCAACTTGAAAATGATGTATGTCTAATCACTTGAGAATACGTATATGCACCATACAGACTATCTTTGTTACCACACAATTACGCTCTTCAATTGGTTGATTTGGCAGTAAAAGCCTATCTACAGTATGAGAATCAAGCATCTCGTTGAACAGTCACAGAGTTAAACATTTACATCTCTCGATGTAAAAGTACACTCACTTCTTCGTGTTTATAGTGTGAAAGATTTGTGTTTAGGTGCGAATGTGCACAATTTTATATATATATATATATATATATATATATATATATATATATATATATATATATCTATATATAATGATGAAATTGAGACACGTGCAACATATGGGTATCTTTATTGTAGACGTTTCGCCATCCAGTGGCTTTATCAATAAAAATTCCAGGACATAACTTGGAGACAGGAGAACTATGTACAGAAGATGAGGTAATCAGTCCCTCAACCTAGCAGTAGGTGCGAAGAGCACCATAGTCGTGGAGATTCTGAAGCAGAAGCAAGACGCCTGACGCTTATATAGTAACGTCAGGTGGAAATGGGACGGGTAGCAGACGAGGGCATAGTCACTGGTAGGCGGGATACCCCAGTGGAAGTAGGTCCTACCCAAAGAGATGGGTTAGTTGTAGTAGTAGTTGTCGTAGTCGTGAAGGTTATGTACATGTCCTCAGAATCAAGATTCCATGATGTTGCAGTGTCTGACAGGTTGTACAAGAATGGTATACAATACCGACAAGATGATTCAGAGGACATGTACATAACCTTCACAAGTCCCTTCACTGCCGTCAACATGACTCAAGAAATCGTAATGACACGATTGCAAACAAACCATACTCTATGACCGCGGGTTCAATCCCGGCCGGGGGTATGGTTTGTTTGCAATCGTGTCATTACGATTTCTTGAGTCATGTACAGAGATATACATCTCTTGGTATATATACAGATATATACATCTCTTGGTATATATACAGATATACATCTCTCGGTATATATACAGAGATATACATCTCTTGGTATATATACAGAGATATACATCTCATGGTATATGTACAGATATACATCTCTCTGCATATACACAGAGATATACATCTCTCGGTATGTAAACAGAGATATGGTTTAGAAAGACTCGTAAGCAAACACTATGACATATTTATTAGAAAACGTTTCGGTCCTGGGAGCTTGATCACTTCTAATATACAGAGGAAGACATTATATAAAGGCGGAGAGGAGGTGTGAGTGACGCATGGTAACCTGAAGAATGCCATGTTGGGATGAGGACGGGTAGACGATGAGATCATGTGATACCTGTGTTGCTGGGGTGGTGGTGGTGCTTAGCCTGCTAAGTATCATGTATGCTAATGTTTTTGAAATTTTGTGGTTTCCAGTGTTACGTTCTATTGTGTCGGTGACGACAAATAGTGAGGCTTCTAGGCAACGTCGGCGTCTGAGGTCTGGTTCGGTGAGAACGAGTTGTACCTCATTCCAGTTCATTAAATACCCCGTTCCTTAAATCGTCTCTGTTACAGGCACTGCGATGCTCGTTCAGGCGGACCGCAAAATCTCTGCCTGTCTCGCCTACATATTTCTTGGGACAGAATCCACAGGGTCAGGTGTAGACGCCTACTGTACAAGTTAGAGGTGTGGGGCTGCGTTTCGTAGTGAGATCTTTGATAGATGATGTGTTTATGGTGGAAACGTTGATGTTACTCATAGCAAGTGCCCGGCGAGCATTCGTGGCAACATCACCACATAGGAGCACTATGAACTGCTTAGAGGGCTGTTCCATGGGCGGTTTATTGAGGATAGCTTGTGCCTCGAGTCTGCAATCTCGGATGAAGAAAGATGGAAAATGAAGGCGTGTAAAGGCTTGTGTTATGTAAAAACATTCTTCAAGAAAACAAGGGCTGGAGATGCGAAGAGCTCTCAGGAAGCCAATGAGGACTCCTGTTTTAGTGCGGGTGCCTTGGTGTGAATAAAAATGTATAAGATAGACCTTATTGGTAGGCTTTCTATACACTTTGGAGAGAAATTTGTCACTGTCGGGAGATCTGCACAGGAAAATGTCGAGGAAAGGAAATTTGCTACCCTTTTCGAGTTCAAGTGTAAACTTTATTGTTGGTTCGGCTGCATTGATCTTGTTGAGAAGGGCTTGGATATTGAGACGTCTCGGATAGAAAACCAATATATCATCAACGTATCTAAGCCAGGTAACGGTGTTGGGAATGACGGTGCTGAATTTTTCTGTCTAGGTTTTCCATGAAGAGGTTGGCAAGCACAGCACTGAGAGGGCTGTCCATTGCCATCCCAAAGCAATGTTTTTAACAGTTGTCCTGGTACTTGAATACGTTGAAATTAACGCAGAGATCCACTAGACTGATGAAATCTAGAAGAGGTAAAGGGAGGTCGTGGTTTTCGATGAGCCTCTGTCTCAGAATGTTCATTGCAGCGTCAGTAGGAACGTTGCTAAAAAGGGCTGTGACATCGAAGGAAGCCATGCTTTTGTTTTTAACATACAGGTTGGAAATTCGGGAGAGGTCACCTGAGTGTTTGAGGTGGGCTTGATTGATGGTGCCCAGAAGCGCTGAAAGCTGGCCGGCTAGTCTGTGTGGTGCACTTCCTATGCCCGAAATGATAGGACGTAGTGGGATGCCAATCCGAGATTGCAGACTCAAGGCACAAGTTATCCTCAACAAACCGTCCATGGAAAAGTCCTCTAAGCAGTTCATACTGCTCCCATGTGGTGATGTTGCCACGAATACTCGCCGGGCACTTGCTATGAGTAACATCAACGTTTCCTTCATAAACACATCATCCTTCAAAGACCTCACTACGAAACGCAGCCCCACACCTCTAACTTGTACAGCAGGCGTCTACACCATCCCCTGTGGATTCTGCCCCAAGAAATATGTAGGCGAGACAGGCAGAGATCTTGCGGTCCGCCTGAACGAGCATCGAAATGCCTGTAACAGAGACGATTTAAGGTATGCCTGTGTCCTCCACAGAGAAACCACGGGGCATTTGATGAACTGGAATGAGGCACAACTCGTTCTCACGGAACCAGACCTCAGACGCCGACGGTGCCTGGAAGCCTCACTAATCGCCGTCACCGACACAATATAGTGTAACAATGGAAACCACAAAATTTCAAAAACATTAGCATACATAATACTTAAGCAAGCTAAGCACCACCAACCCAACAACACAGGAGTAACGTGAGCTCATCGTCTATCCGTCCTCATCCCAACATGGCATTCTTCAGGTCACCATGCATCACTCACGCCTCACTCTCCGCCTATATATAATGTCTTTCTACCTCTATGTTACAAGTGATCAAGGTCCCAGGACCGAAACGTTTTCTAATAAATGTCTGTGTTTGCTTACGTGTCTTTCTAAACCAACTTGTCGGTATTTATTACCAAGGTTTATACATACAGAGATATACATCTCTCAATATATATATATATATATATATATATATATATATATATATATATATATATATATATATATATATATATATACCCGCTTCATTATATATATAAAGAGATACACATCTCTCGGTTTATATATGCAGGGAGACGTACGTCTCACAGTGCATATAAAGTGTCGACTTTTCCATGGGACAAGTTACCATCATTATTCTTGTGCTCATTCTTCCCTAAACCATCTTTGTAATTTCCTTCACAGGGATGCCTTGATGCCGGTAAAGGGATCTTGAACCTTCTTGAATGAAATCGGATAACATCCAAAAACTGTAATAATAATAATGGTGAATTTTGACTTTATTCGCGGGTTAGAACCACGTAAACATTGCACATTTTATAACATATCTGTATCCATAAAAGAGTTAATACACTTATCGTTGTGGAAATTTTTTATTCTCGTATTAACCATAGTACAATGTCAATACTATTATAACTACTACTAATAATAAATAGTGCAGGAGGGAGCCTGCGACCCGGCGCTGGGTAGTTACGACGCTAAGGTTATTTCTTCATAAATAACAACGGCAACACCACAACGCACAATGTTTCGCCACTTGATAAATGAGAAACTTCATTAGTACAAAGCACAATTTACAAACGTTTCCGGAACGGTTAGCATTATTTACCTGGAGTTTACCGGAGTCACTTGTGGAGACAGGCCAGGTGGAGAGGTTGGAGGCGGCGTCACCGGTGGGAAAAAAAATAGCATTGAATAATTTCCTCTTATCAAGATGCCAAGATGTTGCTGTGTCAGCCAATATTTTAAGTTGATGAATGAGACCCTTGCACAACATTTGGGTATTATTTTTTTGTGGAAGCGTTTCGCCAGCTAGTGGCTTCATCAGTTCAAAAAGAAGAAAGGTGGAAGACGAGGAGACTAAGGTAATCAGTCCCTTAGACTGTAGTCGACGTGTTCATTCCATCAATCCTGACAAAGGTACAGCATATGATGATGATGATGATGATGAAGTTGGAAGAAGATGAGACTGAGGTAATCATTCCCTTACTCTTGAGGTGATGTGCTTATTTCATCAGTCTTCATAGAAGTACAACATACATTCTTCTCTGTATTAGACTGAGGAAGCCACTGGCTGGCGAAACTTTTCCATAATTAAGATTCCCCAAATGTAGCACAAATGTCTCATTCATCAATCTGTCGTTTATTGTAACCATTTATATAATATCTGTCACAGTAAAATAATGGGATCTTAATAGAGGGAATTATCCTCTAATTTCATCTCACCTGTCTGCAGAAAATGAGTCCCTTCTCCATACATATGCTGTATTTTTATCAAGATTGATGTGCTGAACACATCTACCCCATGATGAGAGACTGACTACCTCACTCTCCTCATCTTCCACTGTTCGTTTCTTTATTGGACTTTCAAAGCCACTGGCTGGCGAAACTTTCCAGCAATAAATATACCCAAATGTTGCACAAATTCAACTTTGTTGTCATGTTTCGAGAGTATGACAGACGTAAAATTCAGCCGTGATGATTTAAAAAACAACAACTGCATTTTATTGCATGCAACAAGCTGTGACTGAATATTTTGGAGAATTCTCCTTACCGGGATATTCTAGAAGCCGAGCAAAGATTGTGATTTCTGCTTGGTCAACAATTATATCACACTTCTTCAGCATACGCAAGATGGAGACTACAGTGAAAGAAGACTTCCAAGATCTCAGCCGAGTTTATCTAAAATTAGATCTTTGGGATAATTCATAAACAAGAAGTGGAACTGAAGTCACGAATTCTTATGTGTGATTACACTGGTCAACAACCAAAATGCTTCCGAGACCAGAGTAGCAATTTCCAACTTATTTTAGGTCACTGATAATGAATATCATGGTTAAAATTGTTTATCTCAACTTTTCAATATACACTTTGTGAGGGAAAAGTTCAACAGATAGGAGTACGCTGAGGTCAGTGGTCACGTGTGGTCATACCTGCCTAAGCTCTTGGGAGTCAGCGTGAGGTGTTACCAAGCACCATGGCTTGTTGTAGTGCTTTTGAATCTCAGGTTCAAGTGTCGAAGAAGGAGATTCTACTTCTTCAGGAGGAAAATAGGAGGCTGAAGCTTCGCACAGATGAGTTTGGGTGCGAATGTGAGAAGGATTTAGCTGATAAGGTAGGAATGGTCACCAGCAGTGATAGTGGCAGCCGCTTCAAGTGGCAAGTGGTTCACAGGTCAGGAAGAAGGAAGATGAGGAGAGTTAATAGAGAATATGTGAAGGTAGGAAATCGATTCTCTGTTCTCCAAGACGAGTGTACTTCAATGTTTAGTGAGGTTGAAGGTACCACTGATTCCCCTGCTAATCAAGGTAAGAATATTTTAATAGTAGGCGATTCTCAGGTAAGATATATGGACCGTGCATTTTGTAACAGAGACAGAAAGGTCAGACAGAGAGTGTGTCTTCCTGGAGCTGGTGACATAGTCAGCAGGTTGGATAATATTATGGCAGGTAATGGGAACAAGCCCATTATCTGTCTTAGTGCTGGGGGTAATGACATTGGGAAGGGCAGGAGAGAGGAGCTGCTGAATAAACACAGGTCAGCCATAGAAGTAGTTAGGTCTAAGGGAGGGATCCCAGTCATATGTAGCATCTTGCCTAGAAAGGGAGTGGGCAATGAATGGATGTCTAGGGCAATTGGTATAAATTGCTGGCTAGCCCTAAAACCAAGACAGCGGAGCATTAGTGTTCGCAGTAAAGCTAACAGAATTCTTGGCTTCATATCTAGAAGTATAAATAATAGAAGCCCTCAGGCTGTTCTTCAACTCGATATATCCTTGGTTAGGCCTCATTTAGACTATGCTGCTCAGTTCTGGTCACCGTATTACAGGAAGGATATAAATGCTCTTGAAAACGTACAAAGGAGGATGACAAAGATGATCCCATGTATCAGAAATCTTCCCTATGAGGATAGACTGAGGGCCTTGAATTTGCACTCTCTCGAAAAGCATAGAATTAGGGGGGATATGATCGAGGTGTATAAATGGAAAACAGGAATAAATAAAGGGGATGTAAATAGCGTGCTGAAAATTTCCAGCCATGATTGGACTCGTAGCAATGGTTTCAAGTTGGAAAAATTCAGATTCAGGAAGGATATAGGAAAGCACTGGTTTGGTAATAGAGTTGTGGATGAGTGGAACAAACTCCCGAGTACAGTTATTGAGGCTAAAACGTTGTGTAGTTTTAAAAATAGGTTAGATAAATACATGAGTGGGTGTGGGTGGGTGAGTTGACCTGACTAGCTTTCCTGCTGGGTCTGGTGCAGTGCTCAATCCTTGAGTGGAGATGACCAGGCTGGGTGGGTCATTGGGATAATCCGGGGGGTGGGTCATTGGTCTAATCCGGGAGGAAACATGGACCTGCTCCGCTTGGATCAGTAGGCCTGTTGCAGTGTTCCTTCTTTCTTATGTTCTTATGATAGCTTGATTGCCCGCTTGCTTGTTAAGGTAGCGTCAGTTTAGCTCCCGCTATCCTGCCCTTCCTTTTCTCCACCCAGAAAGGTGACGTGTGGGGCTCCGACCAAATGGTAATCACTTGACTCACAGCTCCCAACACAACTAAGTTAAAGCCTCTGCTCCTGTTTTTAATGGATATATTGGTTAAAAGCTTCACTTTTAACCAATTCTAAGACGTAGTTCATTCTGCCTTGATATGCAGGTTTTGCATTTCAATCTTCACCAGTCTTTTAAATGCTTTTTTATCATGGAGAGTGATTTCTTAAGCAGTGTGTAACTTTCGTCTCTTTCTAGCTTGGAATGTCAGCTTGGGTCATCTGGCAACCAAAGAAACAGTGTTGAAGGAGACGAACTTCACATGAGTTCTGGGGCGTCACTTTTTATCTACATACCTGATAAGTGTAGCGAACCCCAGACAACTCCCCCTCATCTTTGCAGTGGTGAAAGACCTGCGTTCCTATCATCTTGACGGATTATTCAAGGCTACAGACTCTGTAATATGCATGTGAGGCACATTATATTAATTTGATTTTTCTACTGAATGGTATAAATATTTCTGCTTAATTGTCATGCTCTGTCTTATAATGATAAATTAATGAATAAATTTTCTGTTTATCTACTAATTGTTTTCTTCTTTCAGATGCCTCGTACTTGTGTGAAGAGGGCAGACAACTTATGCTACATTTGTGGTGAGGTGACCTTTGTATAACAGAAGAGCCGTATAACAATGGTCCTCTGATTCGAGAGCGGCTTGGAAATGATGACTTTGAATCAAACCTTCATGGGAAGGAGAAAGCTGCTTGGGAAGCATTCAAGTTAGTGGCGAAGGGATTTCGCGGAAACAGAAGGGAAGGCAACTATGCAGAATTGGTGGAAAACCTCATCAAGGCTTACAAGAACATGGGATGTAACATGTCACTTAAAATCCACTTTTTGGAGTCACGTTTACACTTTTTTCCAGCGAACTGTGAGGCAGTTAGTGACGAACATAGTGAAAGGTTTCACCAAGATATTTCATCCATGGGTAAATGGTACCAGGGCAAATGGGGCGAAAGAATGCTTCCATACTATTGCTGAACTTTGGCAAGAGATGATTCTTCAGCCAACTATAAGCGTCAAGCAAAAAGGCAGAGAGTAGGTACGGATTAGAGTTTAAAACATACTGACACATATTGCACGTTATAATAAAATCAAATATTACATGTCTCGTATCTTTAAACCTATAGCCAATAAGCATATTACAAGGTGATATTTGGATTCAGGACATGAAATAAATACGAATTAACTGATTTCATTTAAGAAGCATAAAACTTTTCAAAAATTGTTGACCATTGTTATATTTGAAGAGAGGCATTCTTCCTTCAACAAAGCAACTGCATATGAGGAGTTAGATGACTATGTTATCAGAGGTAAAGAAAAGAAAGTTGTAATAATTAAGGCTACTATTTTAGGTTACCGTTTATCAAATTGACTTCCCAGTTTACTTTAAGTAAGCCCCTAGCTGATGCCCATGTTGCAAAAGATAAATTTGTTGAACATTCCCTCATAATAATGACCAAAATTCGTAATAATCTCTAAAAACTTTACAGACTGCATTTACCATAAACTTCCAATATATTCTACTTATAAGAGGTTCCAGTAATTTTAAGTTATAAGTAGGCATAAGTTTATTTTAAAGCTGCCCAATATGTTCCGCATTATCTTAAGCTTTATATAACGAAGGCCAATAATATCACATTTCCCGAATCAATTGTAAACCATTCTTCGTAGAAATAAATTTTATCAATTATAATTTATCATGGTTGACAGACTTTTGCTGATCATGACCAGAGGGGACTGGTCTCATCTTCTATTAGACTGCGGTCTGAATTTACCGTCTTCGACATTATAATGTTCCTAATCAAGTCTTCGTTATTAGTAAACATAAGGTCAGAGGAATTTTCTAGCCTAGTCGGTTCTGCTGATTACTAGCATAAGGAGAATTTGTCTCAGAGTTTTAATGTTTCAGTTGTGTGAGACTATTCATCCAGACTAGCTCCTGCTCCTGGGATTTTACTACAGTCTTATCTACATTCTTCCATTTTGTATATCTTAAACTGAAGTCTTCAAACAACATATTAGGGACTGGTTATAATTGGTTTTTAAGACAATAGTCAATTTTCAACAAAGGGACTTTGAACTGCTGGGAAGTAGTATACGGTTTTATATACAGTTACAATAATTATATTAATATTTTAAATTTCATCCACCTGATTTTCCATCACATCATTCGTGGTATTAACTCGGTGCATATGAGCGACGAACATAACACCAACCTCATTAAATGTTTTTTTTTCCGTCGCATCTGAGTAGGTTACACAAATAACCCGCACATAAAAGAGAAGCTTACTACGACGTTTAGGTCCGACTTGGACCATTGACAAAGTGACTTTGTCAATGGTCCAAGTCGGACCGAAACGTCGTCGTAAGCTTCTCTCTTTTATGTGCGGGTTATCTGTGTATCGTTCCAGTCACGGTATTGTGCCTTTTTTGTTATTTCTGAGTAGGTTCTCAGGAATCCATATTTCGTGAATGAAGTAGCCTTTTACGTGGGTACCGTCGAACTTTATAAAAAGTTCCTGAGTGTGCAAAGCTTTTAGGTTCCTCGATTCAGCATCACATGCTTTCGCCTTCAACACCAGTATGTCATTATTAATCCGATATTAGGTTAGGTTACGTTAAATTTGTCTTGAGTCGGCTACATTGGGTCTGAATGGGTTACATTGTGTTTTTGTTTCACAATTGTACATCCACATTGATTTCGCATAATTTCACACAAATTATAATGCCAGGTATAAAGTAAACAATTACCATAATAATAATAATAATAATAATAATTTCAGAACTGTCCAATAAAATTCTGTACTGGTGAATGCAAAATATTTAAAACATATATATAATAATTTCATGCTAGAATAATTTAACTGTTAATAGGTTAACTTTTTCGAAATTCAGGGAAACAATGGTTGCTAGCCCAGCGAGAACGCACAATATTCTTTAGATAATCTACCGAGGCATCCTGAATAATTGTAGCCACTGCTCTTACGTCTGTCCTTCAGTATTGTTGTAATTATTGGCCTTGCATTTCTCTTCTGGGTTTCAGACAATATTCAATTTTGGAAGTCCATCTTGGAAGCCCTGGCATTTTTACCTTTGTCACCCATTAAATTTTAACTACGAAAATATATCCCCGGCAAGTGTTAGCTGAGCAGCGTGGTCGTGGCGTGCTGTTATGTTATTATTTATTTTCTGTACATGCTTATGTAAGAGCATGCGTTTTTGGGTATACATTTCTCAACACAGATCAGATTCGATCTCACGGTTTGAGAGGACCAGCCCACAGACTTAGACACCGTACCGTAGAATCTTTTAATGACGACGAAACTTATCATTGTCTCAAGGCCTCCGTCGGCTCGTTGAAAGATGTGAACACCAGAGCCGAAAAAAAGGATATTACTCTGATCTTATAATTCATCGGGTCCACCATCAAGCATAAAACTTCTATTGACTGTAGTACTGCTGTTCACATTTTTCTTTTCTTTTTTCCTAGCAACGACCGGAAGGAATTTTTTTTTGCGAAGCCTCTAAATATTAAGTCAGGTTCCTTACATTTCACCTGACGTTATACTTAGGGTAAAGGTGAAATGTGTCTTATTTAATATTCTCATTATATATATATATATATATATATATATATATATATATATATATATATATATACATATATATATATATATACATATATATATATATATATATATATATATATATATATATATATATATACATATATATATATATATATATATATATATATATATATATATATATATATATACATATATATATATACATATATATATATATATACATATATATATATATATATATATATATAATGTGAATATATATATATATATATATATATATATATATATATATAAATATATATATATATATATATATATATGTATATGTACTTTTTTTCATCGAATCCTGCCACATGCAGTGGACAACAAAAGAGATTTGAAATGCGCAAACAGGCGAAATTATTTACATTGTCTCTACGTCCACAGCAGGACTCGAACCTGCTAACTCTGTATCAGAGTTCACTGTACTTTACCACGATACTAGACCTGCGATAAGTATGGGCGCTTAGCCGAAGCTAAGAGATGTTTCCCATACCCCCAGGGACCAAGCTCGTTTTGAAAGTTATTTCATCGAATCCTACTACATGCAGTGGACAACGAAAGAGATTTGAAATGCCTAACAATTCGCTTCGGCTAAGCGCCCATACTTATCGCAGGTCTAGTCTCGTAGTAAAATATATAATATATATAAATATATAATACATATAAATATATATATATAAATATATAATATATATAAATATATAATATATAAATATGTAATATATAATATTTAATATACAATATTAATGTGAAATTTATTATATAAGGTGTTGGTATTGTAAAAAGTGCTCCATAAATTTATAGATAATGTTCTCATTTTGTATACTATTGTAGGGAGTGAATTCAATGCGTGACTATTACAGCAGTGTGACTTTTGTGTTAGCGGCTCCAGGGTGATGGCATCGCTGGGAAGGTGTGTTGGAGAGAGGATGCAGATAAGTAAGGTGTTTTGTATTTTGTTGTGATGCTCAAGCAGAAAGTTGTGCCTTGGTTTGTTTTATAAGAAAGAAGGAACACTGCAACAGGCCTACTGACCCATGCGGAGCAGGTCCATGTTCCCCCCCGGATTAGACCAATGACCCCCCGGGATTAGCCCAATGACCCACCCAGTCTGATCGTCACTCAAGGATGGAGCACTGCACCAAACCCTGCAGCACAAGCTAGTCAGGTTCAACTCATACCCACCCACACCCACTCATGTATTTATTTAACCTATTTTTAAAACTACACAACGTTTTAGCCTGAATAACTTCTACTTGGGAGCTTGTTCCACTCATCCACAACTCTATTACCAAACCAGTGCTTTCCTATATCTTTTCTGAATCTGAATTTTTCCAACTTGAAAACATTGCTGAGAGTCCTATCTTGGCTGGAAATTTTCAGCACACTATTTACACCCCCTTTATTTATTCCTGTTTTCCATTTATACACCTCGATTATATCCCCCCTAATTCTACGCCTTTCGAGAGGGTGCAGATTCAGGGCCCTCAGTCTATCCTCATAGGGAAGATTTCTGATACATGGGATCATCTTTGTCATCCTCCTTTGTACGTTTTCCAGAACATTTATATCCATTCTGTAATACGGTGACCAGAACTTAGCAGCATAGTCTGAGGCCTAACCAAGGATATATAGAGTTGAAGAACAACCTGAGGACTTCTATTATTTATACTTCTAGATATGAAGCTAAGAATTCTGTTAGCTTTATTGCGAACACTAATGCACTGTTGTCTTGGTTTTAGATTACTGCTAACCAGAACTCCTAAATCCTTTTCGCAGTCAGTAGTATTAAGATCTACATTAGTTTATATGTGGCATGGTTATTTACCTGTCTAACATTTAGAACTTTGCAGCTGTCAATATTAAACTGTATCTGCCACTTCTCCGACCATTGCATCAGTCTATTCAAATCATCCTGGAGTGCTCTTGTGTCCTCATTAGAATGAATTGGACGGCCTATTTTGATGTCATCAGCAAATCTGCTTTGTCGCTATTCCCTCATCTATGTTGTTTATGTAAATTGTGAACAACAACGGGCCCAACACTGACTCCTGAGGAACACCGCTAGTGACGTGCCCCCATTCTGATTTTCCCCATTTATGCAAACTCTCTGCTGTCTATTTGTCAGCCATGCCTCTACCCAGGAAAAAATTTCTCCTATTCCGTGTGCCTTAGGTTTCCTCAACAACCTCTGATGTGGAACTCTATCGAAAGCCTTACTGAAGTCCATATACACAATATCATATTCATTATCATGATCTAGCTCCTCAAACATCTTAAAGAAAAAAGTTAGTAAATTCGTGAGACAGGAACGCCCCTTTGTAAAACCGTGTTGAGATTCATTAATCAATCTGTGCCTGTCAAGATGGCTACGAATTGCTTCGGCAATTAATTATTCCATAAATTTTCCCACTATGGAGGTAAGGCTTATTGGTCTATAGTTCGAAGCCAAGGACCTGTCACCAGCCTTGACGGTGAGTAGGATAGTAGATGATCAAGGAGGCTTTAGGAAGGGTAGCAAACAGTTCATCAGGACCTGGGGATTTGTTAGGTTTTAGTTTCTCTATTTGTCTGAGGACCATGTCACTAGTTACCGCAATTGTGCATAGTTTATCATCCTGTTCTACATAATCTATTATTTCAGGAGTATCGCTAGTATTTTCCTGGGTGAAAACCGAGAGGAAGTAGGTATTTAGAATTTCACACATATCCTTATCACTGTCAGTGATCTGACCAGAGTTATTCTTAAGTGGGCCAATCTTGTCCCTAATCTTACTACTGTATACCTGAAAGAACCCTTTTGGGTTAGTCTTTGAATCCCTTGCAACCTTAGCCTCATAATCCCTTTTTGCTTTTTTTATTCCTTTCTTTATTTCTCTCTTTAATTGAATATACTGATTTCTTAACTGCCCATCCCCTCTTTTGATACGCCTATATATGCCTCTCTTTTGACCAATGAGATGTTTTAATCTATTGTTCATTCATTTGGGATCATTTTTGTTAGATCTAATTTCCCTACTCGGAACAAAAGTTATCTGGGCAGCTAGAACTGTGCTCTGAAAAACGTCATATTGGCAACCAAGATCACCTACCTCACCCATTGTCAGGACATCCCAATTTAGCCCTCCCAGGTAATTTTTCAGTCCCATGAAGTCGGCCAAGCGAAAATCTGGGACAGAGATTTGATTGCAGTTATCTGGGTAATTCCATGATATATTAAAACTAAGTGATTTGTGATCACTTTCCCCAAGCTCATCATTAACCTCAAGATTATTAATTAGTGAATCTTTGTTGGCAAGAACCAAGTCAAGCAGATTGTTTCCTCTAGTTGGTTCTGTCACAACCTGTTCTAAAAAGCAATCATGAACCGTATCAAGAAAGTCACTAGACTTAAGATTTCCTGTCATATTGTTCCAATCAATTTGTCTAAAGTTAAAATCTCCCATTATCACAACATTTTCATATCTAGATGCCTTATGAATTTCGTCTCATAACAGCTTTCTGCCATCCCTATCAAGGTTTGGGGGCCTATAAATCACATCCAAAATTAATTTGTCATGTCCCTCGAGAAACTGTAGCCAAACAGATTCTGTGTTCGATGTCTAATCTTATATCATGTCTAAGACAATTTAATTTTTTTCTGACACATCGCCACACCACCGCCCTTCCTGCTGATCCTATCAGTGTGGAATAGTTTATAACCCTGTATGTTGCATTCAGAAGGCATTTCTCTATCTTTCAGGTTGAACCAGGTCTCTGTTATACCAATAATATCTATATTACCTACACTTGCAAGTAATCTTAGCTCATCTATCTTATTTCTTAGAAACCTACTATTTGTATAGTAAACCTTAAGGGAGCTAGTCACTCGTTGCCCTCTACTATCCCTCTTTGTTTGTTGATCAATTGATTTGCCATTACTAGCAACTTTATTTTGAATATTGTCTTTTAAACATATCCCTGAGGTATCCCGGTAATAACTACTGTTTTTAACCCAAATGCTGCAGCCTGACTGTTTCCCACAAACACCCATACCTCTATAATCTATCAGTTTAAATTCCTAGACAAGTCATCAATTACCCTCTCAATTGAATTGGCTAATGCAACCACTCCATTCCCAGAGAGATGAACCCCATCCCTTGCAAACATATCACGTTTGCCAAAGAATAGGTCCCAGTTATCAATGAATGGGATTGCAAGTTCCTTGCAGTACCTGTCTAGCCAGCAATTTATACCAATTGCCCTAGACATCCATTCATTGCCCACTCCCTTTCTAGGCAAGATGCTACATATGACTGGGATCCCTCCCTTAGACCTAACCACTTCTATGGGTGACCTGTACTTATCCAGCAGCTCCTCTCTCCTGCCCTTTCCAATGTCATTATCCCCAGTACTAAGAGAGATAATGGGTTTGTTCCCATTACCTGCCATAATATTATCCAACCTGCTGTGTCACCAACACCAGCTCCAGGAAGACACACTCCCTGTCTAACCTTTCTGTCACTGTTACAAAATTCACGGTCCATATATCTTACCTGAGAATCGCCTATTAAAATATTCTTACCTTGAATAGCAGGGGAATCAGTGGTACCTTCACCCTCACTAACCACTGAAGTACACTCGTCTTGGAGAACAGAGAATCGATTTCCTACCTTCACATCTTCTCTATTAACTCTCCTCATCTTCCTTCTTCCTGAACTGTGAACCACTTGCCACTTAGAGCGGCTGCCACTATCACTGCTGGCGACCATTCCTTCCCTACCAGCTAAATCCTTCTCACACTCGCTCCCAAAATCATCTATGCGAAGCTTCAGCCTATTTTCCTCCTGAAGAAGTAGAATCTCCTTCTTCAACACTTGAACCTGAGATTCTAAAACACTACACCAAGCCATGGTGCTTGGTAACAGCCCACGCTGACTCCCAAGAGCTTAGGCAGGTATATTGTTTCTTTTCGTGTGTTTGCTTGTGTGTGGGGGAGGGGGACGCTATGCGAGTAGTAGAAGTACAGAAATAATTGCATTATTACCAGCAGGCTGGAAGCTCTGTAGCAGGGAAGTATGGCGATGCACAGGTGCCAGCAATAATGTTTATTTCTCAATGGCCTATGACTTGTGGGTTTATGACTAAGCTTTGATTGTAATAATAATATGGCCTATCTCTGTGCAACTTGTCAAGATCTACTGGTGCCCTGTATTTTTGCAAAGGGGTTTTATATATTGCTAATGATATTTGTATATTTCTTTAAAGGTGAGTTTATCTGCTCTTCCTGGTAATCAAACAAGTATATATTCATAAATTTTTTATCCATACAGCAATACACACACACACACACACAAATATGCAGACGTGTACTTAGATGAAAAAATATACGGTACATAACTCACACACACATGCACTCATACATACAAGTGCAGAAAGGTACTTGCGTAGATATGTACATTCATACATCTGCAAACTCTCACATGTACACATATGCTCAAGTATATATATACACATATATATATATATATATATATATATATATATATATACACATATATATATATATATATATATATATATATATATATATAAAGTTAAGGAAGCCTAGAGAACAAATGGATTTGTCAGTTAAAAATAGGAGAGGAGTTATTAAATGGAGAGTTAGAGGTATTGGGAAGATGGAGGGAATATTTTGAGGAATTGTTAAATGTTGATGAAGATAGGGAAGCTGTGATTTCGTGTATAGGGCAAGGAGGAATAACATCTTGTAGGAGTGAGGAAGAGCCAGTTGTGAGTGTGGGGGAAGTTCGTGAGGCAGTAGGTAAAATGAAAGGGGGTAAGGCAGATGGGATTGATGGGATAAAGATAGAAATGTTAAAAGCAGGTGGGGATATAGTTTTGGAGTGGTTGGTGCAATTATTTAATAAATGTATGGAAGAGGGTAAGGTACCTAGGGATTGGCAGAGAGCATGCATAGTTCCTTTGTATAAAGGCAAAGGGGATAAAAGAGAGTGCAAAAATTATAGGGGGATAAGTCTGTTGAGTGTACCTGGTAAAGTGTATGGTAGAGTTATAATTGAAAGAATTAAGAGTAAGACGGAGAATAGGATAGCAGATGAACAAGGAGGCTTTAGGAAAGGTAGGGGGTGTGTGGACCAGGTGTTTACAGTGAAACATATAAGTGAACAGTATTTAGATAAGGCTAAAGAGGTCTTTGTGGCATTTATGGATTTGGAAAGGCGTATGACAGGGTGGATAAGGGGGCAATGTGGCAGATGTTGCAAGTGTATGGTGTAGGAGGTAGGTTACTGAAAGCAGTGAAGAGTTTTTACGAGGATAGTGAGGCTCAAGTTAGAGTATGTAGGAAAGAGGGAAATTATTTCGCAGTAAAAGTAGGCCTTAGACAAGGATGTGTGATGTCACCATGGTTGTTTAATATATTTATAGATGGGGTTGTAAGAGAAGTAAATGCGAGGGTCTTGGCAAGAGGCGTGGAGTTAAAAGATAAAGAATCACACAAAGTGGGAGTTGTCACAGTTGCTCTTTGCTGATGACACGGTGCTCTTGGGAGTTTCTGAAGAGAAGTTGCAGAGATTGGTGGATGAATTTGGTAGAGTGTGCAAAAGAAGAAAATTAAAAGTGAATACAGGAAAGAGTAAGGTCATGAGGATAACAAAAAGATTAGGTGATGAAAGATTGGATATCAGATTGGAGGGAGAGAGTATGGAGGAGGTGAATGTATTCAGACATTTGGGAGTGGACGTGTCAGCGGATGGGTCTATGAAAGATGAGGTAAATCATAAAATTGATTAGGGGAAAAGGGTGAGTGGTGCACTTAGGAGTCTGTGGAGACAAAGAACTTTGTCCTTGGAGGCAAAGAGGGGAATGTATGAGAGTATAGTTTTACCAACGCTCTTATATGGGTGTGAAGCATGGGTGATGAATGTTGCAGCGAGGAGAAGGCTGGAGGCAGTGGAGATGTCATGTCTGAGGGCAATGTGTGGTGTGAATATAATGCAGAGAATTCGTAGTTTGGAAGTTAGGAGGAGGTGCGGGATTACCAAAACTGTTGTCCAGAGGGCTGAGGAAGGGTTGTTGAGGTGGTTCGGACATGTAGAGAGAATGGACCGAAACAGAGTGACTTCAAGAGTGTATCAGTCTGTAGTGGAAGGAAGGCGGGGTAGGGGTCGGCCTAGGAAAGGTTGGAGGGAGGGGGTAAAGGTGGTTTTGTGTGCGAGGGGCTTGGACTTCCAGCAGGCATGCATGAGCGTGTTTGATAGGAGTGAATGGAGACAAATGGTTTTTAATACTTGACGTGCTGTTGGAGTGTGAGCAAAGTAACATTTATGAAGGGGTTCAGGGAAACCGGCAGGCTGGACTTGAGTCCTGGAGATGGGAAGTACAGTGCCTGCACTCTGAAGGAGGGATGTTAATGTTGCAGTTTAAAAACTGTAGTGTAAAGTAACCTTCTAGCAAGACAATGACGGAGTGAATGATGGTGAAAGTTTTTCTTTTTCGGGCCACCCTGCCTTGGTGGGAATCGGCCAGTGTGATAATAATAATAATATTATATATATATATATATATATATATATATATATATATACACACACATGAACACGTTTACATGCATACATATATACATAGGCCTACTTATGCACATACACATATGCATTCATAAGTACATAAATACAAATGCACATATATAAATATGAAAGAGCACACTTAGAGAGATTCGTACACACACACACACACACACACACACACACACACACACACACACTTATATATAATTATGTTTTGCATCAGGACAAGTTAATGACCACCTTCCTCTGTTCCTTTTGCATGAGGAGGTACAGGAGGCTGGGCTTAGGGAACTCGAAATATGTACATCTACTTATTGCGTTTGTTTAGATTTTTTACCGGGTCGATGATCATTGCATGGGAGCGCTGCAGCACTCCTCGCCCCAGACTCGAGCTAATGCCAATATAATTTTCAATATTCACTTTTTTGTGAAGTCAGTTGGTCGAGTGTCAAGAGGAATTATAAAAAGGAGCGTATTTTGGGTAGAGGTAAACTTACTGCATTTCCAGGGAGGAACCTAAAATCTGCCACACTCAAGGTCAATCGAAGAGACCTGTGTTAGATTACTAGGCCGGGTGTTACAAATGGACCATATTTCTTATTCCTATTGCTCGTTTACCTAATGCTAAATGAGTAACACAACTGTGTCGAATGTTACTGTAAATACAACTTTGTAAAGAAGTACTTTCTGTATCTGATGTGTTTGTCCGTTCTCATTTGTAAGCAAATTCTCCTGTTCCACTTGTCGAGTCCTCGTGAATGAATTAATATTTTTTTTTTCTTGCGATGACAAAATTAAATATTTTACTAGCTGGCATGTGTACATAAACGAGACTCACACAAGCTAACAGTTAACATGAATGTTAATCGATACCACACGTATTAAAAATATACGCAGCAGTAAAGCACACAGCTCATCATTCTCTCGAAAAAACAAAACTCACTTCTCACGTAAGTTGAATAACCAAATCCCGATGAAACGAGTAGTTTACAGGCAAGTCAAAAATTAAAAAATCACCACTGGAATATTTGTGGAGTGGACGAGTCTGTCCTGCCGCACCAGGAGAGACAAGAAATATTGGGAATACTTTCTGGAGAGGATATATGCAAATTGTTTAGCCGGATTTAGATCCTGTCGTAGGAGAGTACAAAGCCTGCACTTTGAAGGATGAAGGATGCGATGCAACCATTCGGAGGATGATTTTAATTGTGATATACGAGCACTTCTGGTGTGTTATTGAAAGAGTGAGGGGGTATTAATATTTCTTTCTTTTGGTCAACGTATCTTGGTGGAAAATAAGCGACCTGATATAAAAAAAAATGTGAGGGGATATGACTCAGCAATGTAACCCGGAAACACATTAAATAAATATTGGGAATAGTTCTACATAAAAATTCAACAAGGGTTTCCTGATTAAACATTCGCCTGTCTCTCACTCGGCCAATAAAAATTCCAGTGCTCCTGTATTACTACTCCTTGTCACTAGGTATAGTTTCGTGAAAGATAGAATTTAACCTATCATTTTAACACGCACCTACACACACACACACACACACACACACACACACACACACACACACACACACACACACACACACACACACACACACACAAAACTATAATATATATATATATATATATATATATATATATATATATATATATATATATAAATTACTGTAACCACTAACAAGTGGTATTGATCAATAACAACACTGAGACTAGCCAAGGACTCGAACCCATGCTGCCTTGGCCTGCCTCAGAGTGGACAAAAACTCACGACGCCTTAATCCACGGGACCACACAATCCTTAAGAGAAGCGTATCAAGTGGAACTGGATGTTGTACTCGCTACCCAAGGGCATACGTTGGTGCGGATGACTCTAGGCTAATTTCATTCTACTCCCTGTGGATTAAGGCGTCATGAGTTTTCGCCCACCATGGGTTCGAGTCCTTGGCTAGTCGCAGGGTTGTTATTGATCAATACCACTTGTTCGTGGTTACAATTATATATATATACATATATATATATATATATATATATATATATATATATATATATATATATATACATACAAACACACATAATAAATATCATTTACTTGGCTTTGAACATACAAAGGTGATGAAGCTTTCTAAAAGGGAAGTTTTAGTTAATTTTGTTATGCACAGCTGCCAATTTGCTGTTACGTTAAAAGAACAGTATGTTAATTTTAATGCGATAAATCGTGAATGCGTCTGCCGAATAACTTGAAATATACATTTTTCGTAATTAACATCATTTAAAACTTATCGTATCCTACACAAATAACCCGCACATAGAAGAGAGGAGCTTACGACGACGTTTCGGTCCGACCATTTACAAAGTCACACTAACGAAAAGGAGAACAGGATGGGTATATATAGGCAGGAGGTGGTGGTGGTGGAGGTGGAGGTGGAGGTGGTGGTGGTGGTGGTGGTGGTGGTGGTGGTGGTGGTGGTGGTGGTGGTGGTGGTGGTGGTGGTAGTAGTAGTAGTAGTAGTAGTAGTAGTAGTAGTAGTAGTGGTGGTGGTGGTGGTGGTAGTAGAAACTAAGGACTCTGTCCGACCTCTGTCCACCTGACTAACCTTGTTGAACGTTTTCGTGTCATCTGTCCCTCTCTGCCCTATTTCTATGGCCTTCCCAAAACCCATAAATCTGATATTTCCTTACGTCCCATCATATCCTCTAGAGGTTGTCTCTCTTATTCTCTTGCTTCTTGGCTGGCCAAAACCCTCACTCCCTTTCTTGGTACTTTTTGTCCTGCCCATCTCCGTCACTCTCAAGACTTCACTGAACGGGTTCGCTCTCTCCTGACCTGTAAGATGCTTAGTCTTGACGTTGAGTCCCTCTTCACCAATGTCCCTCTTGATGATGTTCTTGATTTTCTTAGAGAGAAGGCCCATGAAGGGCTTCTTCATCTCCCTATATCTACTGATGTCTTTCTGTCTTTCTTGATCTGATCCGCCTCTGTGTGGACTCTAATTCCTTTTCCTTCCAAGGGAAATATTATTCTCAAACCTTCGGTGTCGCTATGGGCTCTCCTCTCTCTCCTGTCCTTGCTAATCTTTACATGGAATACTTCGAGACTGTTCTTCTTCCTGCTATCGATGTGCGACCTTCACTTTGGTTCCGCTATGTGGATGACGTCTTTGCTCTGTGGCCTCATGACTCTTGTCTCTTCCAACCATTTCTTGATGCTCTTAATAATCTTGCCCCTTCCATTAAGTTTAAAGCTGAATGGAAATCTGATTCCTTGCTTCCTTTTCTTGATGTTCATGCCCACCGCTCAGATACAGGTTTTGCCTTTTCCGTTTACCGCAAGTCTATGCACAGTGGCATGTACATTCACTACTTTTCTTGCAATGCTTCCTCTGTTAAGAAAAGTGTTATCTCCCTCTTTCTCCGTGCTCTCCGCATATGTGATTCTCAGTTCCTTCAATCAGAAATTTCCACTCTTCATAATTCATTTTCCCGTCTTGGCTACCCTTCCCATTTCATAGACTGCTTTCTCACGTGTTAAACGTAATTTCTTCTCTCCCAAACTCTCTACTCCTGGGAACTCTTCTGTCTTCTGCCTTCCCTACATTTCCCGTTTATCTAATCTCAACAACTCTCTCCGCTCCTTAGACGTCAAACTTACTTTCCTCCAGATTAATACTCCTCGCACTAATCTCGTTCAAAACTCTCCTCCCTCTGCAGATGCTCCTGGTGTCTACTCTATTTCTTGTTCCTCCTGTCCTCTGCAATACTTTGGAGAAACTGGTCGATATCTTTCTGACCGGTTTAGTGAGCACAAAAATAGTGTTAGGCTTGCCGACACCAACAATGCACTTTTCTGTCACGTCAGATATCACAGCCATCCTATTGACTGGTCTTCTGCTAAAACTGTCTTCCCTACTTCCAACTTTAACAGTCGCCGTCTTGTTGAATTCTCTCTAATACACAAGTTTCCTTGTATGAATCTTAGTCCTGGCTTCGTCTCTGTAGATGCCTTCCTCTCCCACTACATTGTACAATGCTCCAAACTTCAGAACACTCGTGACCTAACCTGATTCCTCCTTTTTTCTTCTTCTCCCTCTTCCCCTTTCCCTTTTCTCCTTTGGGTTGTCTTTCTTCTGCCCTGTGTATTTGTTCCTTTTTTATTTATTTATTTATTTGTTTTCTCCCCCTCAGTGTTCTTGCTCTTACCCTCTGTGGGCACCTAGTTCCCTTGCAGTGCTCCTCTTTCTTAGTGTTTGACTGGCCCCTCCTACTCTTCCTCCCTCCCCACTTCTGCTTCCTTCCACCTCCACTACTACCACTACTACTACTACCACCTCCTGCTTAAATATACCTATCCTGCTCTCCTTATCGTTATTGTGACTTTGTAAATGGTCCAAGTCGGACCGAAACGTCGCCGTAAGCTCCTCTCTTCTATGTGCGGGTTATTTGTTCATCGTTCCAGTCACGGTATTGTGCCTTTTTTTTGTTATTTATCGTATCCTATATTATTTATGTTTTATGCTACGAGGTTTAGAGGGCTGAGCTTATAGTATACCAGGTATACCTTTCTAGGATCTTGCAGCAATCGAAATAGATCTAGTTAAGCTACGAATTTCAGTATATACTTCTTGGAAATTTAACTGGATCGTTGTTCCCAATTATTTTTAAGTTTGACCAATTTGTCTATGAGGAAATGTATACCGAATCACGTTGTGTGTTACTTATGATAAGGAAAAGTTATATATAATTATCCGGGATTACTGTGATCTATTTTGGCAAATTCTTCCATTGTACGTCTAACAGCTAGTAGCTACTTCACTTGTACTGAACTATACTTTGTATTAGGCAAGAGTGTAATTATGTGGTTATCAATTACTCAGGGGTGAAGAACAATTGAGTGATGGGGTGGACGCCGTAAGTGTATTAAGTTACCCACATACTGGGGCAACGCATCGATAATGTATTGTATTGCTATCCTCAGGCCCCGGAGTCATATCAAATTTATGTTTACAAATGTTTAACCTAATTTCCATTTACATAATAAACATATAAGCGAGTCTTAATATTATTGCATGAATTTCTGCATACTGCTATTTATTCTTAATATAACTAGTACCGTAATTAGTTTGATGTTTTTTAAAATGTCTTGTCTTCTTAACACATTTAAAAAAGTAGGGCAGAAGTCGATGAAAGACTCTTGATCCGTCGAGCTATAGTTAACTTTCTTTTCTTCTGATCAGTCTTGATTGCCATCTATTCACAGACACTAAAACCTTTACTAGCTTAGCTTTAGCCATTTAACACAGACAACAGCAACAACAATGTAAGGAAAAAAGTCAAAGATAGGCTTCTCGTTGTCAACCTCGCCTGGAAGCACCATCTGTTGGCCTAAGACATGCACGTTCAATTTGGTTCCTGCATATTTCAACCTAATTTCTCTTCTCTCTATCTTTATTTGCCTGTGCTGCCAGGAGAGCCTCGTCTCTCCGTTCCCTCTCTGAGCTCCTCCTGTCCTCCCCATAGATCTTCGTAACGCCTTTTCTACGTTACGTAAATAAACGTCCTGGCTTTTAGGAGTAAGCAGCCTGTCTAGGGACATGTAAACTACATAAACCAACGTAGAGCCAGCTTGTACATTCACATAAATTAAGTAATTAGTCAATATTTATATTAACAGGAAGGGCACAATAAGTAACATATACAAAAATATAATTACATTAGCAGTAAACTTGTGTATGCAACATACAACCTTCCCATCACATACAAAAATTACCAAAAACCAGTACACCTTTATCAAGTACTCACATTAGCTCACTAGCACACTGGAACAAGTAGTTAAAAAACAAACATTTATAAAGAGGGAGGCTCCATGGCCTACCCCCTTCTGCCGGTCTCTTACCCTGCGGGCAAAACACTACACGAGTACTCTCCCAAAACTTAATTAAGCAGGTCTCTCCTCATACCAGGACGTGCTGGTATAGACACTGATATTGGTGACTTTGAACTGGTGCGTATGTTTTTCAAGCTACCTTTACTCGAAAACACACTCTTCAGCTACTCGTCTTTTACTTCAAGCAAGCCCTTCTATGAGGAACAGTCGCTCATAGCTGACTTCAGGATTCATCGAGTATGGTACCATTACAGTGGAAGGGTTATCAACACCCCGTCCTTATAATCTGGGAGCTGCACCGCCATCGCTTGTTCATATAGCAACCTAGCCACCATTCTCACCTGCCAGCTTAGTATCAACACCATTTGCCCCCCCCCATTTTTTTTTACAGGATCCTATATCAATCCATGACTATATACATCTGCTAGTTTTGTAATATATATACTGGGAACTATCCTGGGATCCATGATAATCCTGTGTTACACAAATAACGCGCACGTTTCGGTCCGACTTGTACCATTTACAAGTCACACTAACACAAGGGAGTGAGGGGAAGCCAGTGTATATAGGCGAGGAGGGACAGGGACGTGACAAAGAGAGGAAGAAAAATAAAAGTAATGATAGTGGTAATGCTGGTAGTGGAAACAGTATTGTGTTTTGTTCTTCCTGTGTTATCTTATTAAATTCATTTATTGCTTGTTTGTGCTTCTTTTTCATGCTTTTCCTTCCTTTGGCCTGTGTGCAATTAAGTTGTGAGGATTTGCTCGATATCTCTGTTCTGTTTTTCTGATCGTATTTTCCTTTTTTATATTCCTAAGCCGAGGAGGTAACCCCCTTCACCTAACGAAGAATAATAATATATGGTCTACCATACTAGACTGGTTTCTAGAACTTTTCTACTTTCAAAACCCAGCCTGAAGCAATGAAAAGTTTGCCTTGTTCATTATCTTATAAGCCAAGCTGTTGGAGCTACTGGCCTCTATACATTCATAGCCATCACAACACGGCTGATGCGGCACTTTGGATGATATCTGAATACCTGCCGGGTACTCATACAGGAGGCTGGAATTAATCCTTGAGCATACCAGTGCCACGAGTGTCCTCGCAACATGAATCAAGCATAGTTCGCTAGGTTCATGTTGTTTGTAGGATTGATAGCTGAGTGGATAAGGTGACATATACATTGTGTGGTCTCTTGAGGCGGGACAATGTGTCGTGGGGTCGAACCCTGGCCTGCCGCAGTTATGCTCCAGTAAATCTGTTATGGTCCAGCAAACCATCTTCTATGCTCCAGCAAATCTTCTGCTATGCTCTAGCAAAACTACTATGCTCTCGCACATCGTCTGCCATGCTCAAGCAAATCTTCTGCTGTAAGCTAGAAGATCACCCTGCTATACTCAAGCTGATCTTTTAACTCTAGAAGAAACTCTACTCTAGCAGGTTCTATATCACTAACACAGCCAATGCTTTACTCTAGCAGATCCTATTTTATGCTCTAGCTAACCTACTGCTTCAATCTAACAAGTCCCATTCTGTATTCTAGTAGATCACCTGCTTTACCACTATGCATTAGTGTATTTCCCGGAAATCATTATTTTCTTTCTGCCTCTAACTTGCCAAGAGTAGACCTTAAATTTTCTAATTTGAAAAATCTAACCTAATTTTGTTATGTGATTTTAATATTGGGAGAAATAATGAGGTATTTCAAATTTTCTGCAAGTTCCTTTACGACAACTTGAGAATATATCTTCAGATCACCTTGAGGTTATGCTGCATCTGATTTGTTTTATTTTTTCAAGTTGTTTAACAATGCTTAGTGTCAGTTCCTGGGCCTCTTGAGGTTGTTGGTCTCCAGCTACTAGAGATTCGATCAGTGTTCAGTTATATTTCCTAAGTTTCTTGGGTGTATTTAGCTGAAGTCTGCCTCTTCGAGAATTTGAAGAGTACTCAGGGATTGTGGGAGACGATGGCTATCTATCGCAGACCGCACAGTGAACAAACCAATGTAGTTTTAGTTACTATAAAAAATTACGTTAAATATCATCCTTGACAATATGTAGTAGTCGTCAACCGCACTTTTAACTAGTCATCCCCTCCATTCATGAAGTCATCTCCACATTTAATAAGTAATCGCTACTTTCAACGAGTTTTGTTTAATAGATATTTTCAAGTTCTATACCCATCCTGTGGGGTAGTCAATAAAAAAGAATTAGAGACAACCGAGTTGAGGGACAAAGCCCTAATGTTTGGTAACTTTAACAGTATTTACCCGGCGTGTCTAGTTAAAAAAACAAGTGGATGATCTCGGACTAATTTTTCTTTATTACCACTATAAATATATGATTAGCAATAAATCGTCATGAAAGTAAAAGCCTCAGACGAACTCCACAATAAATCAGCCCTTGGTATTAACACAAAAGTTGCAAACGAGGAAAAATAATGCGACATACACTTCACTCAGAATCTCTTGCACCAGCTCAACACTCCTCACACGCTGACCTAAACTACTCCATCTTCACCCTCTCCTCTGCCACTTTGCCAGCCGTTTAACACTTTCACGTCCAAGTTTGTCTTCAGCGCCTTAGAGCTGACTTGAACAAAATCCTTGCTTTATCTTACCGTACTTTCACACCCACAGTTTCCCATCGTTGCCTTCTTAGGACAGTAAATGTGGCAACGTGTGGGTCTCAGTATATTTACAGTATTTGAGTTTAAAAAACATTACAGGAAATTCTATTTTTACAACATAATTCTCATTATTAAATAAAATTAGAACTGTTATGATTCAGATAACAGTAAAATCTTTAAAATACTTGTATCCTACCACGGATTTCGTGCTATTCGTGAATATAATAAAAACTGATAAATGTGTACATTAACAGAATACACACAGATGAATTCAGTTAACGACCCTCGTGAAGCTGATTCAATCTTGCACACTAACTAAACTATGCGTTACGGCTGGGAGAAGGATCACGGCTCCTTATAAATGTATAAAATACATAGAAACGTAAGGGAAAGCCTGGCACAAAGTCTGCCACTAACCCAAACAACAACAGTCGTAAACCGCCCGAGCAGCGAAGGGTGGATCCTATTCATTCCTGGGAAGGGAGGAGAGGATACTGCAGAGGCCGGGGAACCTGCTACAGCTGCCACACCAGCAGAAGTTGTTGACGATGGTACCCAATACAATAACCATGACTTTCTAGAGTACATAAAGAACTATCCACAGAAATCCTAAAGGTTTTTAATATTATCTATTAGTATTGTACATGTATGGTGTACAATACTGACAAGATGAAGAATAGACATGTGCATCTAGGTATCTTTATAGTAGACGTTTCGCCATCCGGTGGCTTTATCAACATAATTTCAAATACATAATTGGAATACAGTAGAACTATATACAAAATATGAGGAAATCATTCCCGGTGATCTTCAACAACTCCAAGGCTGAGGGACTGATTACCTCATCTTTTGTATATAGTTCTACTGTCTTTCAATTACATCCTATTAATAAAGCCGCTGGATGCCAAAACGTCCACAGTGTGTATACCCAGATGTTGCACAGTAAATATATACTTATAGAAATATACATCTTTGTGTATGTTCAGTGAGACTTAACCTCTCACTGTATGCAATAAGATACATCCCTTTTTTTGTATACTCATTAATAAATATACACTTTTCAGCGCGTGTATACTGAAGATATAAACATCTCAGTATATATGAACTCAAATATATAAATCTCTCAGTAAATATGTACCGGCATAAACTACTACATAGTGAGAGAAATTCACAATTCAGTGTTTAAGCACTAGGCGATATACACCACTCATTGTAGATGTAATAAATTGAGACATACACCTCTCATTGTAAATTCTCTAAAAGATATGCACATCTCTAGTGCATATAGTCTGGGAGATATACATCTCTCAGTGCATATACACTAAACTATATACGTCTTTCAGCGTATATACTCTATGAGGTCTCATAATTAGACCATATATAGTTTTAAGAGGCTTTGACGAATGTTTTGCTGCCAATAACTATGTTAGAATTTCGTTAAAAAAAAATAATTTCTTGGTAATTGAATTTAAACCAAAACAACATTATATTTCATTAATGTGAGATCGCATCATTCAGCAGCCAAATGAATAAGATTAGACTTATTGATAGTGCATATCTTCCCATTGCTGCGCAGTGAGAGGTGGAGAGGAGGCAGTGAGAGGTGGAGAGGAGGCAGTGAGAGGTGGAGAGGAGGTAGTGAGAGGTGGAAGGGAGGCAGTGAGAGGTGGAGGGGAGGCAGTGAGAGGTGGAGAGGAGGCAGTGAGAGGTGGAGAGGAGGCAGTGAGAGGTGGAGAGGAGGCAGTGAGAGGTGGAGAGGAGGCAGTGAGAGGTGGAGAGGAGGCAGTGAGAGGTGGAGAGGAGGCAGTGAGAGGTGGAGAGGAGGCAGTGAGAGGTGGAGAGGAGGCAGTGAGAGGTGGAGAGGAGGCAGTGAGAGGTGGAGGGGAGGCAGTGAGAGGTGGAGGGGAGGCAGTGAGAGGTGGAGAGGAGGCAGTGAGAGGTGGAGAGGAGGCAGTGAGAGGTGGAGAGGAGGCAGTGAGAGGTGGAGAGGAGGCAGTGAGAGGTGGAGGGGAGGCAGTGAGAGGTGGAGGGGAGGCAGTGAGAGGTGGAGAGGAGGCAGTGAGAGGTGGAGAGGAGGCAGTGAGAGGTGGAGGGGAGGCAGTGAGAGGTGGAGGGGAGGCAGTGAGAGGTGGAGAGGAGGCAGTGAGAGGTGGAGACGAGGCAGTGAGAGGTGGAGAGGAGGCAGTGAGAGGTGGAGAGGAGGCAGTGAGAGGTGGAGAGGAGGCAGTGAGAGGTGGAGAGGAAGCAGTGAGAGGTGGAGAAGAGGCAGTGAGAGGTGGAGAGGAGGCAGTGAGAGGTGGAGAGGAGGCATTGAGAGGTTGAGAGGAGGCAGTGAGAGGTGGAGGGGAGGCAGTGAGAGGTGGAGGGGAGGCAGTGAGAGGTGGAGAGGAGGCAGTGAGAGGTGGAGAGGAGGCAGTGAGAGGTGGAGAGGAGCCAGTGAGAGGTGGAGAGGAGGCAGTGAGAGGTGGAGAGGAGGCAGTGAGAGGTGGAGAGGAGGCAGTGAGAGGTGGAGAGGAGGCAGTGAGAGGTGGAGGGGAGGCAGTGAGAGGTGGAGGGGAGGCAGTGAGAGGTGGAGGGGAGGCAGTGAGAGGTGGAGGGGAGGCAGTGAGAGGTGGAGGGGAGGCAGTGAGAGGTGGAGGGGAGGCAGTGAGAGGTGGAGAGGAGGCAGTGAGAGGTGGAGAGGAGGCAGTGAGAGGTGGAGAGGAGGCAGTGAGAGGTGGAGGGGAGGCAGTGAGAGGTGGAGAGGAGGCAGTGAGAGGTGGAGAGGAGGCAGTGAGAGGTGGAGAGGAGGCAGTGAGAGGTGGAAGGGAGGCAGTGAGAGGTGGAGGGGTGGCAGTGAGAGGTGGAGGGGAGGCAGTGAGAGGTGGAGAGGAGGCAGTGAGAGGTGGAGGGGAGGCAGTGAGAGGTGGAGGGGAGGCAGTGAGAGGTGGAGGGGAGGCAGTGAGAGGTGGAGAGGAGGCAGTGAGTGGTGGAGAGAAGGCAGTGAGAGGTGGAGAGAAGGCAGTGAGAGGTGGAGAGAAGGCAGTGAGAGGTGGAGAGGAGGCAGTGAGTGGTGGAGAGAAGGCAGTGAGAGGTGGAGAGGAGGCAGTGAGAGGTGGAGAGAAGGCAGTGAGAGGTGGAGAGGAGGCAGTGAGAGGTGGAGTGGAGGCAGTGAGAGGTGGAGAAAAGGCAGTGAGAGGTGGAGAAAAGGCAGTGAGAGGTGGAGAGGAGGCAGTGAGAGGTGGAGAAGAGGCAGTGAGAGGTGGAGAGGAGGCATTGAGAGGTGGAGAGGAGGCATTGAGAGGTGGAGGGGAGGCAGTGAGAGGTGGAGGGGAGGCAGTGAGAGGTGGAGGGGAGGCAGTGAGAGGTGGAGGGGAGGCAGTGAGAGGTGGAGAGGAGGCATTGAGAGGTGGAGGGGAGGCAGTGAGAGGTGGAGGGGAGGCAGTGAAAGGTGGAGGGGAGGCAGTGAGAGGTGGAGGGGAGGCAGTGAGAGTTGGAGGGGAGGCAGTGAGAGGTGGAGACGAGGCAGTGAGAGGTGGAGGGGAGGCAGTGAGAGGTGGAGAGGAGGCAGTGAGAGGTGGAGGGGAGGCAGTGAGAGGTGGAGGGGAGGCAGTGAGAGGTGGAGGGGAGGCAGTGAGAGGTGGAGGGGAGGCAGTGAGAGGTGGAGAGGAGGCAGTGAGAGGTGGAGAGGAGGCAGTGAGAGGTGGAGAGGAGGCAGTGAGAGGTGGAGGGGAGGCAGTGAGAGGTGGAGGGGAGGCAGTGAGAGGTGGAGGGGAGGCAGTGAGAGGTGGAGGGGAGGCAGTGAGAGGTGGAGAGGAGGCAGTGAGAGGTGGAGAGGAGGCAGTGAGAGGTGGAGAGGAGGCAGTGAGAGAAAAGTATCTTAAGAGAGAGTTAATTATGGAGGTCGTTTAGTAAAATTTCGTTGCTGATGGTTATAACCGAAATAGTGAAATAAGGCCGATGAGGTAAACTGAGTAAGGCGAAATGAGAATAAGGCAGCGTACAACAAATTACCCATGTCTCTGATGGACACACCTTCACCTTTAATTTAAAGTAAAGCTGTCCCTCAGTATTATGCATAAAAACATTGGTGCCACTCTCTGTAAAGGTTAACGAAACACTATTTTAAATAGTGTGTATCGAGGAAACAAAGAAAATTCTCTCTCAAATGTCTCTTGCAACTCAATTAAATTCCGTTTGTTCTATGAAGTATTTAGTGGAAATATGTGATTTTTTTTTGTCCCAGCTATAGAGAAATTCTTTGAAATTATGCTGGGGTAGATTTGGTTATGAGGCGAAATAATGTTAGGTTAAATAATGCTAGGTTAAATAAGGAAGGGTACGATAAAGTTAAGTGATAAAAGATGTTATCTAATTCTTTGTGATTAAAATAAAATCTTAACACAGTATTACGAACAGAATCTTTAATAGTTGATACACGTATTTAATACTTGGTGAGACCAGTTACTTAGAAAAACCTTATGTACAAGGAATGTTGAAAACATTATTTTAATTCATTGTATGTCAGAGAAATATCAAGTGGACACAAAGAGTTGCAGACAAAATGTATTTGATAAACATAATCTGAACATGAAAATGTGATTAAACGTCTAATGTTTTTAGTGATCCCCAAATGAAATGCCCGTTTCGTCTGACGTCTCTGAAGTGAAAACGTGTTACAAATGATGATCCCAAAATAAAACGTATGTTTCATTTTGGGAACGTATGTTTCATTTAGGGGATCCCAAAATGAAAAGTGTTTCACTTGGAGACCCTGACATAAATCCTGAGTTTCGTATGGGGACCCAAAAATGGAATGTGTATTTTATGGCCGAAGCTCAACATGAAACTTGTTTCATTTTGGGTCCAAAATACCCAAAATAAAATGAGCTTTATTTGAAGACCCCAAATGAAACACACTTATTGCTTGAGAAGCATGAAATGAAACATGTATTTCATTTGGGAGCCCGATATTAAATATTTCATCTGGGGAGATCAAAATAAAGCGCGTGTTTTATTTGAAATGAAGCGCGTGTTTTATTTGAAATGAAGCGCGTGTTTTATTTGAAATGAAGCGCGTGTTTTATTTGAAATGAAGCGCGTGTTTTATTTGCGGAGCCCGAAGTGAAAAGTGTGTTTCATTTGGAGAATTCCTTGTATAAACATCGTAAAAAAAACTCTTAGTGTAAATACAAAAATCTTTTGAGTAAATTATGTGGATGCATGTTTCTGAATGTAATAAAAATGTGATGGGTGTATTTATTTAGTTGTTCAATATAATTTTTATGAGTTGAGTCACAGTTCGTGTATATTGTTCGTATCGGAAATAGAATATAATAAGTATAATAAAATGCCACTTCAGGACTGAATAGAGTTGTATTAGGAGAACGTAAAAAAATCAAACACGGAACTGGTGGGGTTTGAAGCGTGGTTCTCTTGCAGTGGTGTTATTACGATTTCGTGAGTCACGAATACGGTTAGAACATTTTTTAGCTCAACGTTTAGTGGAAATGTAATAGATGAATGTGCTTGTTCATTCAGGTCTGAATGGGTATGTTATAGGTTACTACATTCATAAATTTATATCTGAATAGAGATGTGATGTTTGAATATGTTTGAATGTTTTGGCTAGAAAGGTTATCTGTTATTGACTTATCAAAATGATATTAGTGATGAAATATTTTTTTAGAAGAGAATAACATGTTCTTAAAATTGGTAGAACAAAATTTATAGTTAATTAGAGGCTGATATGGATTTAATTAATGAGTTGGAAGGTTATTTTACTGTCATCAGCAAAGAGCAACTGTGACAACTCCACTTTGTGTTTGATTCTTTATCTTCTAACCCCACACCTCTTGCCAACACCCGAACATTCACTTCTCTTACAACCCCATCTATAAATATATTGAACAACCACGGTGACATCACACATTCCTGTCCAAGGCCTACTTTTACTGGGAAATAATCTCCCTCTCTCCTACATACTCTAACTTGAACCTCACAATCCTCGTAAAAACTCTTTACTGCTTTCAGTAACTGATATATCTCCTGTTCATTTGCAACATCTGCCATATTGCCTCCCCTGTCCACTCTATCATGCGCTTTTCCAAATCTATAAATGCCACAAAAACCTTTTTACCCTTATCTAAATACTGTCCACCTATATGTTTCAGTGTAAACACTTGGTCTACACACCCACTACCCTTCCTAAAGCCTCCTTGATCATCTGCTATCCTACTCACCGTCAAGGCTGGTGACAGGTCCTTGACTTCGAACTATAGACCAATAAGCCTTACCTCCATAGTGGGAAAATTTATGGAATTAATAATTGCCGAAGCAATTCGTAGCCATCTTGACAGGCACAGATTGATTAATGAATCTCAACACGGTTTTACAAAAGGGCGTTCCTGTATTCCGAATTTACTAACTTTTTTCACTAAGGTGTTTGAGGAGGTAGATCATGGTAATGAATATGATATTGTGTGTATGGACTTCAGTAAGGCTATCGATAGAATTCCACACCAGATGCTATTGAGGAAAATTAGGGCACACGGAATAGGTGGAGAAATTTTTTCCTGGGTAGAGGCATGGCTGACAAATAGACAGCAGAGAGTTTGCATAAATGGGGAGAAATCAAAATGGGGGCACGTCACAAGCGGTGTTCCTCAGGGGTCAGTGTTGGGCCCGTTGTTGTTCACAGTTTACATAAACGACATAGATGAGGGAATAAATAGCGACATAAGCAAATTTGCTGATGACATCAAAATAGGCCGTCCAATTCATTCTAATGAGGACATTAGAGCACTCCAGGATGATTTGAATAGACTGACGCAACGGTCGGAGAAGTGGCAGATGCAGTTTAATATTGACAAATGCAAAATTCTAAATGTTGGACAGTTAAATAATCATGCCACATATAAACTAAATAATGTAGATCTTAATACTACTGATTGCGAAAAGGATTTAGGACAACAGTGCATTAGTGTTCGCAATAAAGCTAACAGAATTCTTGGCTTCATATGTAGAAGTATAAATAATAGAAGTCCTCGGGTTGTTCTTCAATTCTATATATCCTTGGTTAGGCCTCATTTAGACTATGCTGCTCAGTTCTGGTCACCGTATTACAGAATGGATATAAATGCTCTGGAAAACGTACAAAGGAGGATGACAAAGATGATCCCATGTATCAGAAATCTTCCCTACGAAGATAGACTGAGGGCCCTGAATCTGCCCTCTCTCGAAAGGCGTAGAATTAGGGGGGATATGATCGAGGTGTATAAATGGAAAACAGGAATAAATAAAGGGGATGTAAATAGCGTGCTGAAAATTTTCAGCCATGACAGGACTCGTAGCAATAGTTTCAAGTTGGAAAACTTCAGATTCAGAAATGATATAGGAAAGCACTGGTTTGGTAATAGAGTTGTGGATAAGTGGAACAAACTCCGAGTACAGTTATCGAGGCTAAAACGTTGTGTAGTTTTAAAAATAGGTTAGATAAATACATGAGTGGGTGTGGGCGGATGGGTGTGAGTTGACCTGACTAGCTTGTGCTGCTGGGTCTGGTGCAGTGCTCCATCCTTGAGTGGAGATGATCAGGCTGGGTGGGTCATTGATCTAATCCGGGGGGGAAACATAGACCTGCTCCGCTTGGGTCAGTAGGCCTGTTGTAGTGTTCCTTCTTTCTTATGTTCTTATGTTCTTACTCTTAATTCTTGCAATAGTAACTAGACCATAGAAAGAAATATTACCAGGAAAGGACTCATAATCATCTTTTCCTTCTGCTTAAGTTACCACTTTTCATAGGAATAATGTAATAAATCAGGATTATTACCAAAAGAGGGAACCTTTAGTATCGTGTGTAGATTTCCCTAATTACCTTTGATATTTCCCATTGTATAATAATACAAAAAAAGGTTGAATTAATTATGTTAAAATCTAAGATGTTTGACTCTGAAGGCTGTAAAGGTAGCTGGGAATAATAATAATGTTGGTGAAGTAAAGTTAGTTGCATCCCATTTCATGTTTTTATTGACACACAAAAGTTGTAAGTGTTGACTACTCAAGTTAGAAAGATGTGTTAAGATAAGGAAGAGAGGATTGTTGTCATTTGTTGACAAACGATACTTATTGAACAATTCAAGATCATAAGGATATGGATATCTTGATATCCCCGAATACAGCAAAATATCTTATATCTTATCAAGTATCTTAAAACGATCAATTTTTTTTTTTAAATTTCAACTTGCAAAAGTCTTGCCAAGGAAAAACAAATAAAACAAATAAAATAACTTTTTTCTTGTTTACCAAAGACTAATGAATAAAAATGGAGATTCTGTGCATTTTCTTTCCTAAAATCTTGTTTACTTTTCCGAATGATCTATGATTCTATGGATTTATGCCTTACCTGTTTTACGCTTAAGTCTGTCACTTTCAAGTTTACTTCCATGGGTAAATTGTGATAACACAAGAATATTAACAGATGATTAACCAGGTTATCCCAGAAAAGCCAACTTTGTCATGTGTGTATTCCTGTGTTCACTTTATAAACTGACAAAAAAAAAAATACCTTATTATATTCCCTTTTATTATATACCTTTGTAATGTTTAAGCAGCAAGTTTCACTGACCATTTTTTTTTATCACTATGTCTGCCTTCTTTCACAGTCTGTCACTTTTTCCTTACTTATCTCTAAGTCTACCTGTGCCTTTCGATTAACCTTGACCCACATAGGTTTTATACCTAGAATAAAAACTACATACAGCTGTGTGTGTCGTCAGTAGTTCATATTTCCTTATTTCTGAGTCTTTCTCATCTCTAAAAATTTAAAAAATATGATAAGATTTGACACTATAGATCATCGGGACTAAACGCAACTGAGTCAACCTAATAAATCTTTAACATTTTAATGAATAAACATGAAGAGAAATTAATACAGAAATGACGGGAAAATTAAGTGATGAGACTCCGGTAGGTGTAGAATGTGTCATAGGTGGTGTGTGCCAAGTGAGACTGGAGGGTGAACTGATGGGTGACCTTATGTGTGGGTGTTGGGCCAGGTGAGGGCAGGTGGTTGTGGTGGGTAGTCAAGTGCCTGCCTGGGCTATAGTGGGCAAACGATCGCCAAAGGACTGCTGGAAATGTCTGTCATTCTGTCTGGAAAAGTCACACTACCTTATTAGCACTTTACGTGCAACTGAAATCATTATATAAAGTGTGTGTAAGACTTAATGAGTCGCTTTAAGTTTTTCAAGCATGAAATTAATCGGGTTATTTGTGATGTTTGTCGACATGAAATATCAACTTGGTAATTCGAGAACGGGCAAACTTTTTAACAAACATTATCTCTCAGTCCTCTGCAGGATTCGAACCAGCATTCTCTGAATCAAAGAACACAGCAACTTGATACATACTGTGCAGGTTCGAATCCTGCTGAGGACCGATAATATTTATACGTATTACCGATCTTGACCCCTTGTCTTATAACGTCAACGTTAAGATAAGATTTCGTTCGGATTTTTAACCCCGGAGGGTTAGCCACCCAGGATAACCCAAGAAAGTCAGCGCGTCATCGAGGACTAACTTATTTCCATTGGGGTCCTCATTCTTGTCACCCAGGATGCTACCTACACCAGTTGACCAACACCCAGGTAGCTATTTGCTGCTAGGTGAACAGGACAACAGGTGTAAGGAAACGCGTCGAAATGTTTCCACCCGCCGGGAATCGAACCCGGGCCCTCCGCAAATATCATAACCTGTCCTCACTCTCATGGACTTCAGAAATACAGATCAGGGCTTGAGTATAAGTAAATAAATTATATGTAATATGGTATATAATTTTACAGTACTATTAAGATTAATATTCTTATAATAACTTTATATTATTTGATAGTGTTCATGTGCAGAGAACGTAAGTTGTCACCTGTTAATACTGAGATGCTAAAATATTATTACTGCAGTTATGGTAATATTTATAACATTTGTGTAATTCTATGTGATTACATGCTATATTGATGTGATAAAGTGATGTATGTGTTAGGTTACTGAACATCCGTGTGCCTCTCCTAGGAAATATCCTAGGGTATTCGGTGACCGCTAGGCGCAAGCTGGCATACTCGCATGCCCAATCAGATTACTAGGCCTTCATGATTGTCAGTTCTGTTCATTTCTATTGTAGTGTTTTGCACTTCTTTTAAGTGCTTTGTAATGATAACTGAATGACATTGTTCGGTGGATTGTTTACTTCTAGATAATGTGCTACACTTAATGTTACTGTAGAGAGTTTACCTGGATACTGAATTCAGTACGAAGTAGCTGTCGGCTCTGAATGGGTCCTTGTCGCTCTGACTCTATATTATTTTCCCTCTGTCTTGTTGCCCCAGGTAGTTGTCACTCAGCCTGCCCTTCGCTGCTCTCCGCTGCCATCCACTTCTAGTTTCCATGGTTATACGTACATAGGATTTTATTATTACACTTCTCTGCAGGTGAGGCAGAGAAGTGTCACTTGTTACCTTGTGAAACGTCTCTCTTAAGTTATGGTATTAAGTGGGTTATTACTTAAACTTGCTGATAATCTTGGAATGATATTAACTTCTCAACAGTGTTGATGAATAGTGCAGTCACTGTTGTGACAGTTATTCACTGGAAATGCTATGTGAGATGTGTTGATTTTACAATACTGGTAATCTCGTCTACCACTGACAGTACCTTCGTCTGCTGCATCGCAACTGAATCCAGTATATAAACGCAAATCTTCCTGCCTGTGTTTCAGATTCTTCACGACTACGGTGCTTGTCACTTGCTCCTACATTTGAGGCACTGATTACCTCGTCTTCCGCTGTTTTCTTCTGTACATATTTCAGTAATCTTCAGATTCTGTCCTTGGACTGTACTGATAAAGCCAGTGGATGGCTTAACGTCTTCTAAATAAATTTACCAAGATGTTGCACGTGTGTCCAATATTTCACGTTTTAAACTCCACAGATAACTTTGTGACTTGTTTACCATCTGCCTAAACTTTGAGAATGCCTTGATCACCAGGAACAATTCACTGAACGACAGGGTACTGCTTACCTCATATTTAGGGTTACTACGGAGCCAGACAATACTTACCTTCCAACTTATCAAGATGTAATGAAATATTTTCTTCTCGTAAGATTTAGTCAGTAGGCATCCTAACATAGAACCTTCAGTTTCGGAAATTTTTGATATTCTTTCCAAGTATTTAAAACACGTGTTTAAAAACGCATCTATCCCACTGTTTCACACACACTATCGTAATGTTCAGATGATCCCTCATTATCACAAAAAATATGAAAATTTGAAGAAATCAGTTTTAGGCAAGCTAAATTCTGATTCATTCAAAATGAAATTGCTGATATTTCGAACCGAAGGACACAGTAAATTATTTGATATCGATCAATGTTTACGAAAAAGCCATCTCAAAGATTCTGGAATTGAACAAGAGCTTCTGTCTGATCAAAGATCAGCTAGAAAGAAGACAATAAGTAATCTTGATGATTCACAAATTCCCCCCAGCAAAAGAATAATTCAAAGACGATTGAATGGCGTGAAACAGAATCAATCCCTTATGCCAGAATAGAACCAGCTGCTGTAACCTCAAGATAGACATCATTTTGAACTGAAGGAAATAACTCTGTATACTATCCTCCAATATCCAAGCAAATGAAAAATAAAAGTATTGCTACGAAGTCCTTATCTTCGTTTGATGTAGCTGACGACAGAACTGGCGCTTTGGACAGGACTGCTGCTGTCACTGCTCCGTCACTTGCTTAAGACACGAGAGATATACACAGAGACGATTTATCTGCAGTAACAGACAAGCAAAAGTAAAGTGAACCAGTCAGGAAAGAAACAGTGTTGAAACATATTTTAAGAGTATATATTACGACAGATGATGACGATAAAAACTATAAAAGAACTCATCACTAATTCATGTGATGAAGTGGGAGTTACATGTCCGATAAACCACATTCGCGGTTTTTCGGACATGTAACTCCCACTTCAGGTTCTCCTCAAAATATTTCTGCTAAATTTTAATTTTTTGACAGGAAAGGTATCGATACTACGGAAATTCAAGTTATTGTATATGATGGATCTGGAGTCGATACCGGCCCTCAAGGAATGATAAGAATTATTGAACAAAACTTCCAGAGACCACTGCAGTAGTTAATTTTTCCTGCTTCACTTTAACGAACTTCTCTTACAACACATCATAACCGAAATTGATGAATGAACAAGTTTTCCGCAAGATTTTACAGTTCATCAAGGAAAACGGTCAACTGACTGTGAAAAATCTCCTGTCGCTGAATTGGAAACATTGAAGCAAGAAATTAAGACAGTGACGACTTGTGCGTACTTTTACCAAACGGAAATCGAAATTATGAGTAAACAAGTTCTGCCGTACTATACTTCATATTGTGAAAGGACAATCAACTTTAATTCGAGAAAGGAGAGGGTATTATTATTTATTATAATCACAGGGAAGCGCTAAACCCGTAGGATTATACAGCGCATGTGGGGAGGGGATGGAAGGTATTCAGGCTCATTTCAGGGAACCGGAGCACAGATCCAATTCCCTAGATTAAGAGCCCCTCACCAGCATCAAGGAACCTCCCTTGAGGGGAACTACAGTACATTGGATCAAATCCCTTCCCTACCATCATAGTTTAACACTTATGTAGATTACATTGCTATTATTTTCCCCTGTATCCAAGCACCCCCTCCTATAAAAGAATCTTCCATGAATATTTAAAGCTTACTGCTGTAAATTCTACAAGTCTCGTATTGCAAAGCATTTATCATTATATTACCATTGTATATATCAGTGTTAAATTACTAATTTATCTTATTAACAATATATTTTTCTATTACTATTATGAAATTTTTTAAACCCGAACTGGTTTTAAAAATCTTGAGGAACTGGAGAAAATGAAGCTCCATCCAAGGAAAGGAAAAGTAATTTCACTTGCTTAGATAAAGAGCATTTTACCGGCAACAAGGTGCCACCTCCCACGAAGTGACAACTTTTAATAAAACAAGGCAAGTGCCAGCACTGCTTCAGTTTGCTGTGCAATATCATACAGTTAACAAGACTCATATTAGGTACGTGAAGCAATATCTGGTTTGACACAGCCCTTGCAATTATATTCCAATTATCTGGCGCGGACACTTGATAATAAAGGAGTTCACTGCTGCTACTAAATCCATATTGAATTTCTAGGGGGAAATTGTCTGGTAGAATTGTTGGCATCCGTCTTGTGTCTTCTGCTGAGATGCCTGGCTGGAAAATATTCAGTCTCGAATTTTATGAAGAATCCAATAAATACTCTAAAGAACATGCTAAGTAGCGGGGAAATTTTCACTGAATGTAACGAAGAACCCACTGGAGGAATAGCTCGTTTAATGGAAGAATCCACTGAAAAATCCACTCGGTTAATGGAAGAATCCACTGGCAAACCGACTGAATCCACTCGGTTAATGGGAGGATCCACTGGAAATCCTACTGAATCCACTCAAAAATTAACGAAATCACTGAAAAATCTGCTTAAATTATCACAGAATCCTCTGAATCTCTTGAAAATACTGATGAAACTCACGAATCCACCAAAACATTTATGCATCACCTGGATATGGTCGTTCGAGAGACGTTCTTGCTCACCAGAGGGTTTATTAGTTTAAGAGAGATGAGTGAGGAGCATTGTACAGGAGTACCATTGAAGTATAGAGACGCAGCAGTGGTAGATGTGTTCACACCCATTAGTGGGAGTAGGTCAAGTGTGAAGTACAGTGAAGCAGATGTAAGCTCTAATTGTACTTGTCAGACAAGGAGACGTCAAGGAATCTTGAAACAGAGAAAATGAGAATACCAGAATGGAGGAGGAATGCAGTAGGCCTATTGGCCCATGCCAGAACGTCGTACAAGATTGATCACTTCTACTACTACTTCTAAAAAAAAAATGACTACTAACAGTAATGCTAAAACCCTGGCCACTACAAGTACTGCCACAAGACTGACCGCTGCTGGTGCAGTTTCATGGATCTTCAAACCTGAGCAACTTCCACTAGTGGCCCCCGACCAAACGTGACCTGCCAATTCAGCACTATTCCATGTCTCCTACCTCGCTAACTTCTATTTAGTCTCCTCTCTAACGTCTCTGTATGAGATCAGCAAAACTCCTGGTATTCAAAATGTCCCTCAAATAAAGAGGAATGTCTCTACTTCATCATGTCTTCATTATATATCTGTTTATTCATATATCTTTAATATAAATATAATATTTGCCGGAAGAATCCAACAAAGAATTCACCGAATTCATCGAAAAAAATCTGCTAAAGATTTTACTTAGAAACTAGAGACTTCACAAAGTTTATTTATGACTCAGTGCTACCGATGTTCCACCACAGTAATGTATACAGTTTGTATTTGATCATTGGAGAAAAAATACAATAAATGCTCAGCATCGGGACTGTATATTTATTATTAAAGTATTCGAGAGTATTATCCCTTAACGATAATGTGTGCGTGTGGTGATCCTTTTTGTAGATAAAGACACGTATGTGTAGTTTAAATCATTTATTAATGAAACGTTTCGGTTCGAGTGGCTTCAGTGCTCATGCCGAAACTATTCCTCAATAAATGTTTCGAACTGTGCATATGCCTTTATCTCTCTACTGCGTTATCACTATATATCTCTCCAATTATCATTTATTTCGTTTTACAGGGAAACCCATTAACACATCTTATGATAGTAAGCATTTTCAAGGGTGGATCAATTAGCCAGCAGAAGGCATGGGTCTGGTGACCAAAACATCCACGCAGAGGTGATTATGCAACATAAAAAATCAAGTGATTTAATACTTGTATAAAAAAACGAAGAATTTGAAGTGACTCAGTGTACCCAATACTGACATATACGAAAAGTAACATGAAATATTAATCGAAATAAGCAATTTAATTTCTAAATTGTCGTTTTGTATTTGAAAGATCCCAAATACATAACGAGGCGCTGGTAACCCTTAGAACGAGAGCTCTTCAGCACGTGACGAAGCTGATGCATCTGTACACGTGGCACAGGAAGGCGGTCTTTAGCGCGATACGCGAGCTTGTTCTTAACACGTGGTGCGAGCTGGCCCCCCTTGGATGTAGCGCCCCTGACAACCACTCGAGTAAACACATGCATAGGGTGTACAGACACTCTAGAATTCATTTATATATATATTACATGTAATGCTTTCAGTCTCTGTTATTAACATGTAATTTGAAATGCTATTCATGAGTTTATTATTATTAAAGATTCGCCGGTATTCTCCCGGTCCGGGCCTTTTCCAAGTGGTGGCCCGGCCTTGGCTCCCTCTGTAGGGAGTGTCTGAGACCTAAGTCTCCCATGGGAGGAGGCACAAGTACCTCCTCATCTTTGGGACCAACTGTCCCCAGGCCTAGCCACAAGCTAGGCCTCTCTGGTTTGCCATCCCCGCCCCAAGGGGGCTAATGGGAATGACAGTCTTGTGAGTTGCAAGCTCGGGCTCAGGCACCTACCCTACCCTTGAAGGGCTGGGCATGGTGTCGATGTATTCATGAGTAAGCTGATACGCTTCAGTGTTACCCGAATAACAGATTTATATAATTGTTCAGTAATTCTAAATTAATTCATTTTAATTATTTTAATAAAAATATTGAGCTGTATTAATATTACTCGATCATTTTTCACATATTCTTACCGTAATTCTATAAGGATAAAATAATTGTGTGCAACTTGATGTTATTGACTTCTTGTCGAGAATATGTCTAGTTTGTTTTTGCCAACCTTTAAACCTTTAAGCTTAGCCACTACAGTATTTTGCTCTGTACCTTTGTATGGTTTTTACATTGTTAGATAACATCGACCTGTAATAACATAGTGGACTAATTACGTTGATTCTGTACAGGTTGCCAAAAGCGACTGGGATGTCAAACACTTGACTGCATGCCAACAGCATCAACACACGTGCATATTTCCTCAGTTTAAAATAATTTATATATATTAACACCATAATTCCTTTCAATGCTAAACATGAAGAATTCTAACGAATTCCTTTGGTTATTTAATTCGTTCCCTAAATATTTAATAATGCAACAAATTAATAATTCTGTTTCATCTCTTGGGTGGAATAGTAATGACTTCCTCGTCTCCAAAAAATATGACAGCTGCTCTGACGACATTGCACTAGTACACGACTTTCCAGCTTGAAGTTCAGGGAAAAAAAAACACATCTCCTGGCTCCATCGACGTAAGGTGACCGGAAACAGAAGAAACACTTTCACCAATACTTACTCCATCACTGTTTTGCCAGAGGCGTGTCGACACTACAGGACTTAAAGTCCGACAAACTAGTTTCCGTGAATCCCTACATAAATGTCACCTTGTTCACACTCCAACAACACGTCAGGCCAATAAAATAAGCACTTGCCTCCACTCCTATCCAAGATACTCCCATACAAAATCTTTACTCCCTCCCTCCATCCATTTCTAGGTGCCCTACTCCGCCTTCCCTCCACTACAGATTTATACACCCTCTAAGTCATCCTATTTTCCTACATCCAATCTAAATGTACAAATCACCTCATTAGCCCCTTCTCAGCCTTATACATAATTCTTTTAGTAATCCCACACATCGTTTAAATCTCCAGAATATGAATTTGTTGCATAATATTCACACCACACACTAACTTTAGTCAGACTGATTGGAATTCCTTGACTGGGAATTTAGAATCTAACGACTTTTTAGAGGTAGTTCAGGATTGTTTTTGAAGCAGTTTGTGACAGAACTACAAGGGGAAATAACCTGCTTGATCTGGGTCTGGCAAACAAAGAAACCCTTGGTAATAATTTATAAATTACACAGGAACTTGGTACAAGCGACCACAAATTAATTATCTTTAACACTGAATGGTAGTATTAGTAAGGATAACTCAGTAACAGTCACAGAATTTTGCTTAGCAAATTACAATGGGCTTAGAAAACACTTATCATCTGAGGACTGGGGTAACGAAAAGAGCTATCCAATATGACAGCTTTCTCAATACTATACATGCTGCCCAAAGAACGTTCATTCCTTATAAAGAAATAATAGAAATGACCCGAAATGAATGAATAATAGGCTCAAATATCTTTTAGGGCACAAGAAAGGAATTTATAGGCGCCTCAAAAGAGGTGAGAGTCACCTTATAAATCAATATATTCGCATTAAGAGGGAGGTTAAAAAGGGGATAAGAGCAAAACGGGACTATGAAATTAAAGTTGCTAGGGATTCGAAAACTAACCATAGGGCTTTTTCCAGGTTTATAGAAGAAAAGATAGAGCAAACACAGGTCCCCTTACAAATAACTCTGGGCATTTTACTGACAAGGAGAATGAAATGTGCTCCCTTTTTAATAATTATTTCCTCTCAGTTTTCACACTGGAGGACGCTAACAATATCCCAATAAAGTTTTACAATGGGAGTGAGGAAGATAAATTATGTAATATCAGTCACTAGCGATATGGTTATGAAACAAGTAGACCGATTGAAGCAAAATAAATCCCATGGCCCTGATGAACTTTTTTCAATGGCTCTTAAGGAGTGTAAAATGAAACTTTTTGAACCATTAACTAATATTTTTAATATATCTCTTCAAACAGGTGTATTGTCTGGTATGTGGAAGATGGCTAATTTAATTCCTGTTTTTAAAGCAGGGGACAAGTCGTTACCGTCAAATTACCGGCCAATAAGCCTGACCTCAATTGTAGGCAAATTTTTAGACTCAATTATAGCTGATATAAGAAACCATCTTGATGAGCATAATTTGATTTATGATACTCAGCATGGATTTCACGAGGGGCCTTTTCTGCCTAACTAATTTACTAACATTCTTCAGTAAAGCTTTTGATGCTGTTGATCATGATAAAGAATACGATATTGTTTATTTAGATTTTGGTAAGGCTTTTGATAGAGTTCCGCATCAAAGACTGTTAAGAAAGTGTCAGCTCATGACATTGGGGGAAAAATGCTGTCTTGGATCGAGTCATGGCTCATGGACAGAGCTGTGTGCGCACAAATGGGGTTAAATCTGGATGGGGATCTGTAACAAGTGGCGTTCCATAGAGATCAGTTTTGGGTCATTGTTGTTTATATATATAAATGACCTTGACGAGGGAATTACTAGTGATATACGGAAATTCGCGGATAACACGAATATAGGTAAGATAATTGATTCATATGTAGGTGTCAGGGAACTTCAGGAGGATTTAGACAAACTTAATTCCTGGTCTGAAAAGTGGCAGATGCAATGCAATGTAGATAAATGCAAAGTTCTGAAGCTCGGGAATGGTCATAACCCTAGCACACATCAGCTGAATAATCTAGAACTTTGCCAGACTATAAAAAGGACTTGGAGGTTATGGTAAGCAGCACCCTAAAACCAAGACAGCAATGCTTAAGCTTACGTAATAAGGCAAATAGTTGCAGGGATTTATATCAAGAAGTGTAAGCCAAAGAGGTACAGCGATTACAACAGCTCGTACATTAGTAAAACCTCACCTAGATTAGGCAGCTCAGTTCTGGTCCCCATGTTACAGAATGGATATAAATTCGTTTGGAAACATTCAGCGAAGAATGACGAAATTAATAAATAGCATTAGAAATCTTCCATATGAAGAAAGATTGAAGACCTTTAAATTACATTCACTTGTAAGACGAAGAATGAGGGAACACATGATCGAAGTGTATAAGTGGAAGATGAGTATCAACAAAGGGGATATAAATAAGGTCTGGAGGATATCTCTCCAAGAGAGAACCCGGAATAATAGATTCAAATTAGACAAGTTTAGATTTGGAAAAGATAAAGGAAAGTATTGGTTTAGAAATAGGGTAGTTGATGAGTGGAACAGTCTGGCTGTTCTGCCTAGATATTTCTTGGCAGAGATCTTGCTGTCCGCCTGAACGAGCATCGAAATGCAAGTAACAGAGACGACTTAAGGTACGTCTGTGACCTCCAGAGAGACTCCACAGGGTATTTGATAAACCTGGATAAGGCACAACTCGTTTTCATCGAACAAGATGAATTTTCCTCACCGACAGAATAGAACGTAACACTGGAAACCACAAATTTTCTATAACATTAGCATACATGATGCTCAACCAGGCAAAGCACCACAAACCCAGCAACACAGGAGTCGCATGATCTCATCGTCTACTCGTCCTCATCCCAACATGGCACTCTTCTGGTCACCATGCGTCACTCACACCTCACTCTCCGCCTATATATACTGTCTTTCAGCCTCTGTATGTTAGAAGTGATCATGGTCCCGGGACCGAAACGTTTTCTTTTATGTCCTAGTGTGAGACCTCTACCCACTCTACCGGAGGTATCCCAGCGAGTGAGCACGTCTCCTGTATATCCCAGTGCTTAACAAAATAGGGAATAGCATATGAAGGTACAAATAAAAATGTGAACTATGGCTATAGTTTACTTAATAACATAAAAGGGCTAGAATACAACATATCCTGATGGAAATTTACACAATATAACAATTGACCTATGAGACTTATTACCAGGGGGAAGGGTAGATGTTATCAGTAACACGGACTAGTACTCACTCTTAATTCACCGACCAGCTGACCCGAGATTCCCAATGCGTGGTCCACTACACACGCGGCTGTCCAGAGCTCTCGCTCGACGGACCTGTCACCAACAACCTCTTTGCTCCGCTCTTCCCTGGGCTTATATCGTAGTCAAAGTACCCCCTCCCCAATGGTGTATGTACCACGTGTTACGACCTGACGCCGAGCTCTGACGCTGTTAAGAACAAAAGACCTCAGACGTGGGCGTGACTACCCGACATTTGCTAAGGCAGGTGTGACCATATAATTAGGTCTCCCTAGAGACCTCACAAGCCCATCTGAACTGCATCACACTAGTGCCTACTGACGTGTTTTTTAAACCAACTTGTCGGTATTTATTACCAAGGTTTATACCATCATGGTGTATTAACATATCTAGTTGGATGAATCTTATTGTAGCCAGCTGACCCAGTGGATAACGCATCGGTCTGGAGTTTTACGACTCTGGGTATCTTTATTGTAAACGTTTCCCCATCTAGTGGCTTTATCAATACAAATTCAAGGACCTAATTAGAAGAAAGTAGAACTACTACTTCTACTACTAACCTGACTCTCGGATATGACCTACTTCCACTGGGGAACCCCATCTACCAGTGACAATGTCTTCGTCTGCTAACCGTCCCTTATAAGCGCCAACCTTCTTGCCTGCGCACCAGTTTCTTCACGACTACGGTGCTCTGCACACCAACTCCAAGACTGAGGGACTGATTACCTCATCTTTTGTATATAGTTCTACTGTCTTCCAATCTATGCCCTTGTATTTGAATTGATAAAGTCACTGGATGGCGAATCGTCTACAATAAAGATATCCAGATGTTGCACATGTGTGTGATTTTCATCATGTGAGTATTGTATACCATTCTTATATACTGTCAATGCACTGGATATAACCATCCCTCTAAATAAATATATGTAGTATATAAAGGTAATAACAAAACTGGGCCACCTCTAAGTTAAACATCGGTTAAAAACAACATAATCTCAATAATATAAATAATATAGAAGTTATGGGAAAAATAATAACAAAAAGTAAACTGTTGTAAACTCAAGCATGGTATTTTATAGCAGGATATTTATAACTCACACAAGAGTAAGAAATCATACAATTATACGAGTATTTAAATATTTTATACGAATATAGGCATGTACACACAGTAATAACTACTTAAATTGCTAACTCAAGTAAACCACGTTTAAAATAAGATTATAACTTAGTAAAATATTCTATGCGCACAGTATCACTCTAAAAGAAATTAATTATAGTTTTGTAACCACGGACGAGTGATATTTAATTAATAACAACACTGCGACGAGACGGGGTATCGAACCCGTGTCGTTTTAATTCGCCTCGGAGCTAATTTCATTCTACCCCCCGCTGGATTGCGAATTGCTATACACTGTAAAATCTCTTTCGAAGTTCCATATTCATTGGGAAAATAGGTGGTAAGCATTATGGATCGTAAAGGCTAGTGTGAACAGTCTCTCCTACATATGGTGTCTTAGGTTATATCCACTGTCGTATTAAGATCGCAATTCACAGTCGTAGCCTTCATATTTAATAGTGCGTCTCATTAAGATTACGACTCACCTCTTTATCTGTACAAATCTATCTTGTGAATTTCGACAGAGAGGTGGTCTGAGTTCCTACTTATGAAGTAGGACGGACTGTGTCATTAAGCAGGAACTTGGCGCAGTCATGAATAAACGCACCATTATCTCCGTCGGAACAAGAAACATAATTTTGTAATAAAGTTGATAGAATTACCGACAATATGTAAAGTAAAAGGACACAAGTGCAACTAATGTGACATTTTTTACTTTACAAATATAATTTTATCAAATTTGAAAGTCAGTCCCTACAATCCTACTGCAGTTTCTATGACTGCTTCTTAGACTATTTCTACCTCTTCTACAACTATCGCTGATATAGCAATTACAACTACTGCTATTACTATAACAAAGCCTATTCCTAATAACATAACTGCTACTACAGTATTACTACTACTAATACTACAATTACTCTCTTAATACTACAACTTTCAATTTTTACTAATTCACTACGAAAGCTAACACTTCTGCTAGTGTTAATATTATTCTTAATGTAACCTTTATTATTGCAATTACTACCATAAAAAACTTACATTTCTATACTTTATTATTATTATTATTATTGCAGTGACCACAAATGGTAATATTAGTACTTTTACAACTCTAATTTGCTTGCGTGTATGAATGAGTACAAGCGTGTGAGTACGCATACATTGCTGCATGTAGACACGCGTACGTACCTGCGTGCGTTCACAAGGGCGTGTGTGTGTTCACGAGTGTTTGCACAAGCACTTACACCTTAGAAATGAAAGAGATGGTGACACGCACAATCGTCTTTTCTGAGTCATTCCCCATATCACTGCAATTAATATGGCGTATGTCTTCTTCCCTTTATTTTCTTCTTTTACCCCTTGCAAGAGTCTGCTTTCTTTTTGCTATCCTTCCAAGAAACCTGTGTTTCACTCTCTATCCTTTAAAGGAAACCTTTGTTTTCCTAACTTCATCATTCCAAGAACCCTTTTTCCTATCCTCATCCTTCCACGAAATCTTTGCTTTCCTCTTATCCTCAGGAACTCTTTGCTTTACCTTCGTATTCCTTCCAGGAACCCTTTGCTTTTGTCTTGTAATCTTCCCCCAAAAATTTTGCTTTCTTCTTGCTCTCCTTCCAAGAATAGTTCTCCTTCAGAGAATCATTCTAAATAAGACTGTTTTCATCAGTTAATTATTATGCAAGCTATGACAAAATATATAGGCTGCTTTTACATGTTAGGGAATTATTATAATTATCATCATCATCATCATTAAAGAACTTGTATTGAACTTACATGGGTCACACATCAACAGTAGCCAAATATTTTCTCGAAATCGAAATGGTCTCTATGGAAACGCAATGGATATGACTTTCTCGTTTATCACCCTCTAAATAATTTTTACAAAAACTTTCCATCAGCTTCCCAAAAAATAATTTTTGCAGATGTTCCTCGCTTGCTGGTCTTGTGAAATTCTTGTTTGATGGCCTGGGAGATTTCTGACATGGCGGATTTCTTAGCTTGCAGGTCTGGTGGATTTCTTCGCTAGCTTGCAGGTGGATTTTTTTTAATTGCAAGTCAAATGGATATTATTGTCGACTCCCTGAGATATGCTGTTTATTCCTGATCTATACTGATATTTCGTTATTTAAACTATTTTGAAAAATGTTACATACAGATTACCAGAACTCCGCCTTTATAGTTAAGAGTCTCTAGGCTCAAAACACTGCCACAAACACCAAAATACCAATATTACCACAGTAATACGAAAAACTATCACCACAACCATAGCGTTAAGACTACCACCATATTACCAACACCATAACCATAACACCAACACTATGTCACCAACACTACAACCCTAACACCAACAGTACCACCCTAACACAAAAAGTACCACTATAACACCAACAGTAACACCATAACACAAACAGTACCATCATAACACAAACGATTACACCATAACACCAACACTACAACCCTAACACCAACACTACCACTATAACGCCAATACTAACACCATAACACGATCACTACTACAATAACACCAATATAACCACCATAACACCAATACAACCACCATAACACCAACAGTACCACAATAAAACCAGTATTACCATAACACCAACGCTTCCACCATAACACAAACACCACCAACATTCCTCCGTGTGAGAAGCAACAGCATCCCAACACTTAGAGCGAGCCATTGTACCACCTGCTGCCACTGACTACTTCAACCCTGTTTAAATTGTGTTTCTCTCACGTACCTCTTCCTCTCCTTGCTTTCTCTAGTTTCTGTCTCTCCTCCATTTGTATTCCTCCCGTCTGTCCTCCTCTGTTACTCTTCCTCCCATCTCTCGTAAAAACACAAGAGCATGAAAAAGAGGGAGCACTGCTGCAGGCCCAATGGCCCAAGCTAACAGGTTCAACTCGCACCTACCTACACTCACTAATGTACTTGTGTAACTTCAAAGTAGATTAGACAAGGTTTTAGCTTCAATTACGCTACTTCATCCACAACTCTATTACCAAAACAATGCTTTCATGTATCCTTTCTAAATCTAAATTTTTCCAACTTGAACCCGCTGTTTAGTCTTGTTTTTAGTTAAATATTTTTATCACGTTTACATCCCATTTATTTATTCCTGTTTTCCCCAAGAGGTAGCTCAGATGAAAATTCAAACACACACGACCTACTAAATCTTTGCACCAAATTCACTTTAAACCAGCAAATATTAGAGCCTACAAGACCAGAAAATACGAAGGACCACATCTTCACTAACAACTACGATCTGATACGTATAACCATATCAAAGACAATTCACTCAGATCACAACATAACAGAGGTACAGATATGTATGCACAGGACTCCTGACCAGCAAAATGTGATCAGTTATGAGGGTGTCTTCACAAAATTCAACTTCAGTAACAAAATCATGCAATGGGAACAAGTCAACCATGTCCTAAATGAAACAAGCTGGGAAGATATCCTTAACAACATGGATCCGAAGCTTTTCCTAGAAAAAATTAACTCTGTGGCACTTAGGTCTGCTCATGGGACATTCCATTAAGACAAAGAGAAGTCGTAAACTAGAGAGAGAGACGCCCCCCTATACAGCCGAAGGCGAAGAATCACAGATTTGCTGAGAGAGGCCAATATATCTGAAATACGAAGTTATGTACTGGTCAGAGAAATAGCAAATATCAAACTTAAGCTTAAGGAATCTTACAGGAGACAAGATGGCGAGATGGGAACTACACAGGTGACAGCAAAGAAATGAGTGAGATACTAAAGTCCCAATATGACTCAGTTTTCATTGAGCCATTAACCAGACTATGGGTCGACAATCTATATGAATTCTTTATGACTGAGACCAAAAATTTGGTAATCTCAAAATTCTCTGATATTATCCTAACACCACAAGACTTTGAAAAGGCAATGACATGCCCATGCACTCTGCCCCAGGCCCGGACTTATGGAACTCTATGTTCATCAAGAGCTGCAAGAAGCCCCTGTCACATGCCTTCAGCATTCTAGAGAGAGGGAGCATGGACACACGGGTCATCCAACACTCGCTAAGAACAACAGACATAGCCGCACTCTACAAAGGTCGCAGTAAAGCAATTGCAAAGAACTACAAACCGATAGCACTAACATCCCATATCAGAAAAATCTTTGAAAGGGTTCTAAGAAGCTAGATCACCAACCACCTAGATACCCATCAGTTACACAACCCAGGGCAACACGGGTTTAGAGCATGCCGCTCCTTCCTGTTCCAGCTACTGGACCACTTTTACAAAGTCTTGAATGCTATAGAATATAAACAAAACGCAGCTGAAGTATACTCAAAATTTTCGAAAGCCTTTGACAAGTGCTACCACGGTGTAATACTGCACAAAATGTGTGATAAAGGAATAACAGCAAAAATTGGTAGGTGAATCTATAACCTCCTAACAAATAGAACGCAAAGAATAATAGTAAACAGAGTCAAGTCTGAGGCAGCTACGGTGAAAAGCTCTGTTCCACAAGTGTCAGTACTCGCTCCCATTCTTTTTCCCATCCTCATATCTGACAGAGATGTAAGCCATAGCTGCGTGTCTTTCTTTGCAGATAACACCTGAATTGCCATGTGTGTCCGCCATCGAAGACACCACAAGACTCCAAGCGGACATCAACCAAATCTTCAAATGAGCCACTCAAAATATGAAGTTCAATGATGAGAAATTTCAATTACTCAAATATGAAAGACCTGAGGAAATTAAAACTGAATCAAGGTATACAACAAATTTTAACCACACAATAGAGCGAAAAAGTAATGTGAAGGACCTGGTAGTAACAATGTCAGAGGATTTCGCGTTCAAAGACGTATCTACCGCTATGTATCTACTGCAATGTAACTACCGCATCTGCTAGAAAAATAGGATAGATAATGAGAACCTTCAAAACTAGGGACGCCAAGCCCATGATGATTCTTTTAAAATCGCTTCTCTCTACGCTCGAATACTGTTGTACACTAACTCCCATCAAGGTCGGCGACACTGCTGACCGGGAGAGTGTACAAAGAACTTTCATGGCCCACATAAGTATGATTAAGCACCTAAATTACCGGGAACGGTTGAAGTCCCTTGATTTGTATTTCCTGGAACGCAGACGAGAAAGCTTTTACGCTCATTTATGCCCACTATGAAATATGGTGACTACTACTGTGCAGAAAAATCTAAATGAGGTCTAACCATCGATATATGGAGTTGAAGAATAACCTGAAGAGTCCTGTTATTTATATTTCTTTGTATGAAGCCAAGAATTTTATTTGCATTATTGCGAACTTACGCACTCTTGTCTTGGTTTTAGATTACTGCTAATCAGAACTCTCGTATCTTTTTTTCGCATTCGGAGTAAGGTCGACGTTAAGTTAATAAGTGTCATGGTTTTCTTTTATAATGCTTCGACCTCTGTATTTGTCTATATTAAACTACATCTGCCACTTCTCCGGCCTCTGCATCAGTCTATTCAGATATCCCTGTAGCGTTCTAGTGTCCTCATCAGAATTAATCCGACGGCCTGTTTTGGCGTTTCGGCAAACTTGCTTATGTCATCTATTTCGTTTACGTATATTGTGAACAATAAGGGGCCTATCACAGATCCCTGTGGAACACCGCTTGTGACCTTGTGACGCGTCCCCCATTCTCCTCGTTTATAAATGCAAACTCTGTTGATTAAAAGCCAACCACACCTTTATCCAGGAAGAAATTCCTCCTCTTATTCCATGTGCCTCTACTTTCCTCAATAATATGCGATGTGGAACTCTATCAAAGCTTTACTGAAGTCCATATACACTATATCTTATTCACTACAATGATCTTCCTCCTGAAATACCTTAAGTAATAAAAGTTGGTGAATTCGAAAGGCAGGAACGCCTCCTTTGTAATAATGTGCTGAAATTCATTGATCAATTTCTCTTTCAAGGCGATTCCATCAATTTCCCATGATGAAAGTTAGGCTAATTGGTCTATAATTCGAAGACCCTGTCTCCTGCTTTGTTGACAGGTATGACATTGCCATTTTCCACTTATCTATTGAAAAGACTAGTTATTGGTTTGCCAATTCCTCTTTACATTCCTTTATAAATCTTTAGGGTCCGGGGGCTTTGTTAGCTTTTAATATATTTATTTGTCTGAGGATCATGTCACTAGTGACTTTGATCGTGTACAACTTATTTTCATCCTGATCTACATAATATTTTATTTCTAGAATTTCTCTAGTATCTCTCTTAATAAAAACTGAGAAGAAATAAGTGCTGAAGAGTTCACACATTTCATTGTAACTGAGTGAGCTGACCTGAGCAACTTTTAAGTGGGCTTATCTTGTCCCTAAACTTACTTTTATATACCTAAAAGAAGCCTTTTGGGTTAATCCTTGAATCCCATGTGACTTTAATTTTTCTTATTATTTTTATTATTTTTTAACTGAATATATTGATTTCTTAAGTGTTACTCTTCTCTTCTGATTCGCTTGTAAATGTCTGTCTCTTGACCCGTAAGATGTTTTAATCTATTGTTTATCAATATGGAACATACGTCGCATAGGCGGCTTGAACTATGCTTTGAAAATGTCATATTGGCAAATATCATCCCCTACCTGACCCATAGGATAAGAACCCTTCAGACCACACTAGTTCACCCCACTCAGGTAATTTCTCAGTCCTGTGAAATCGACCAAGCGGAAATCAGGGCCATTCCGTCATATACTGAGAGCGAGTGCTTTGTAATCGCTTTTCCCAAGCTCATCATTAACCCGAAGATTATTATGTAGTGATTTCGTGTTGTCAAGAATCAAGTTAAGCAGGTTGTTTCCTCTAGCTGGTTCTGTCACAAATTGTTTTAAAAATGAATCATGGATCGTATCAAAAATATCGCCAGACTCAAGATATTCCTGTCAAATTACTCCAGTCACTTTGTTTAAAGTTAAAATCGCAAATCTCCCATTAACACAACATTTTCATATCTATATTCCTAATGAATTTTGTTCCCTGTCAAGGTTTGGGGGCCTGTAACTCATTCCCAAGATTTGTTTTTTCAAGTGCCTTCAGAAACTGTAGCCAAACAGATTCAGTGTCCGTCGGTTACAATTTTATCTTGCCTAATGCAACAGGTTTACATTACAGGTATATTTCACCACTGCACTACCCTTCCTATTGACCCTATCAGTGTGGAATAATTCATAGCCTTGTATGTTCGCATTCAGAAGGCATTTATCTTTCGGCTTGAACCAGGTCTCTGTTATAGCAATATCAATGCTCCCTGCACATGCAATTAATCTTAACTCATCTATCTTATTTCGTACACTCTTACTATTAGTATAGTAAACCTGAAGGGAGTTAGTCACTCGCTGCCCTCTACTATCTCTCTCTCTCTTTGTTGACCAATTACATTGCATTTATTAGTAGCTTTATGGTAAACAACGACTTATGAATATATTCTTCAGGTATGCTGGCAATTTTTGCCGCTTTCATCCCAGGTACTGTAACTTATTTATTTCCTCCACACATCTATACCTCTACCTTCTATGAGTTTAAAGTCTTAGAAACTCCATTACTCTTCATCTCTTCTAATCTCCTCTCTCGTGCTCCCAGAATCTCTTCGTTCAATCCTCTAGCGAGGCCAGAGATAATAATGCAGCCCCTTTCTCGCTTTCTTTCATAAACCATTCTTTTTCCTCTGCTCTTCCTTCTCTTATTCCTCTTCATCCCTGACTTATCAGTAACCTGGCCACGAGTGATGGACACAAGATCGAGCCGCCACCTCGTCTTCTGTTGAATAGGGAAGCACGGGTTTAGCGCTTCATGAAACACATTTCACAAGCTACAATCATCATAATTATCATTCTCCTCCTCACCTTTCTCATCATACTCATCTTCATCATCGTTGTCCTTTTCTTAACCTTCCTCCTGCTCCTCGTCTTCCTCCTCCTCTTCCACCCACTCCTTCCCCACCTCCATTTTCTCATCTACGCATCAAACCCTCTCTCGTGGGCGGAGTGATATTGCTGCAGTGGAATCTAGATTTTTAGGGCAGCCTAACTGTACTTTTGGAGCCGTAGTCTCTATGGAAATTTGGAGCCGTAACCCCTCTTCCCCAAAAATTAATACCGTGTGCACTCTTCTTTGGGGCATAATGGTGATTTAGATTCTCATATCAGTGTCTTTTAGTTTACACGAGATGTGTCCCCTGAACGTTGTAATAAATAGTGAATGTTTGTGCAGTACTAAGTGTAGATGATCACTTAAGTTCCTGACAGTGAAAGAGGAATAGTACAAGGTTTGTACTATGGTACTATAGTACAAGAAAGAGGAATAGTACAAAGTTTGTACTAGGGTACTATAGTACAAGAGGAAGAATACAAGGTTTGTACTATGGTACTATAGTACAAGAGGAATAGTACAAAGTTTGTACTATGGTACTATAGTACAGGAAAGAGGAATAGTACAAGGTTTGTTCTATGGTACTATAGTACAGGAAAGAGGAATAGTACCAGGTCTGTACTATGGCATTATAGTACAGGAAAGAGGAATAGGACAAGGTTTGTACTATGGTATTATTGTACAGGAAAGAGGAATAGGACAAGGTTTGTATTATGGTACCGGAAAGAGGAATAGTACCAGGTTTGTACTATGGTAGTATAGTACAGGAAACAGGAATAGTACAAGGTTTGTAAAGCATTTGTGTTCCTCGGTTATCCGACTTTATTTCAAGTTTATCACTGTCCATTAACCCAGAAGATTTCATTTGAACTTTTGTGAAATTACTGATCTGCTTTGATTTAGTTCTCTTCATACTGTAAACAAAGGCCTGCTAGTGTGTGTGTGTATGTATGTATGTATGTATGTATGTATGTGTGTGTATGTGTGTGTGTGTATGTGTGTGTGTGTGTGTGTGTGTGTGTGTGTGTGTGTGTGTGTGTGTGTGTGTGTGTGTGTGTGTGTGTGTGTGTGTGTGTGTTTTCTCTGTCAATGTCCGAGTCTGTACATGTATGCAACAGATGTTCATGATACAGTGAGCAACATTGTGATACTTGACATAGCTGTGACATTTTGATGTGTAAAATATATTTCTCCTGCTGAGGCAGCTAAACTATGTAATAAACTTATACGCTTGCTACGCGGTTACGCCTGCTGGAGCTTGTGTTATGCAACCATCATAAACATCACCTCGTGATCGCCGTTATTTTTCATTGCTAGTATTTTTCAGTGCTATATACTCACTTTCGTTGTAATAATTAATTTGGTGTATTGACTAATCTCAGATGTCCCTCTTCATAATGGTTTTCATTTAGCACTTTTTTTTTGTTGTTGTGGAGATTAAGAGTATAAAATACGGACATGGAAGAATCTCCAACATTCTCCACCTGACTCTCCACACTATATACGCTTATGTACTTTTTACCCAGGAAGATCTGTTTATGACATGATAAAACCTATTTTGTGGGCGAAATGTAGTTAATAAACAATCGCATTTTACAAGAATGAGTTGGGGTGAAGAGCACCCTAGTCGTAAAGATTCACACTAACTCCCAGAATCTGCACGACTACGGTGCTCTTCATACCAACTCCCAGAATCTTCACGACTACGGTGCTCTTCACACAAACTCCCAGAATCTTCACGACTACGGTCCTCTTCATACCAACTCCCAGAATCTTCACGACTACGGTCCTCTTCATACCAACTCCCAGAATCTTCACGACTACGGACCTCTTCATACAAACTCCCAGAATCTTCACGACTAAGGTGCTCTTCACACCAACTCCTCATCTTTTGTATATAGTTCTCCGGTCTTCAAATTACATCCTTGAATTTGTATTGATAAAGTTACTGGATGGCGAAACGTCTACAATAAAGATACACAGATACTGCACATGTTTCTCAGTTTTCATCAATCGCATTATACTTCATTTGTGTTTATTTTTCCATTTTTTTGCTGAAAAGGTATGGAATTTTAATTCTACTTTTTGTCGTATGCCTCTGAAATTTTAACATAACACAATAGAGGCTTTGAAGGACGATGAGCATCGTCATTGTGTTCACTTGTACCAGACAATAGTGTTCTCCACAAACCACAAAGTCAGTCTGCATCGAAAGAGATTCTTTTCTTCACGACTTACATTATTTTTGGGTATGAATTAAAGGATTGCTTAATATATATTTCTGTTTTTATTACATTCCCAAGTGTTTGTGTGTTTTTGTGGTTCTTGTGACCAAAACTCACAGCTGATTGACTTCTATCGACACGATTATATACCTTACTTTCATATTACTGTGTGAGAGTACAAATTATTAATAAGAGGAAGTGATATTCGTGAAGAAATTCTTGACAAACACACATTTGTATCTGTAAGTTATTCTTCAAACCTTATGTATTACATAATTCATCATGCAATAAGATCACAGTAAACAGGTGATATTAGAATATGCAAAACAACCACAGTGAAAGAATAGTGAAATTCCAAGAGCTTTCATGGCTTCTCACGTTATCAAGGAACCTTGATAATGAGAAGTCGCGAAAACACTTGGAATTTCACTATTCTTTCACAGTGGTTGTTTTCTATGTACTTCATCATGTTTGTACAGTCAATTTGTGTACCGTATTACATAATAAAGTATATGTGGGGGTGAGGCTGGCGATATCGGCGGCGATTGCTGTAGCGGCGGCGGCGGAATATTCAAATGGCCTCAGGAAGAAAACCCATATAATTTTCACTGAAGCCTTTCTTTTTTGTCAAATTCTCCGAGACCATGGATAACCACAATTGGCGCTAGAGAACTTTGCGTGTTACATATATATATATGTATGTCGTGCCGAATAAGTATAACTTGCTATTCTGGCTTAAATAAGAACGCTCTTCTTGCCGAATAAGGGAAGCGAAAATTTATGTATGCAGTAATTTCGAAAAAATCATTCTGAACATAACGAAAAAAAAGTTATATTATTGTTTATTATTATATTATTGTAAACTTATTTGGATTAGGGTAAATTAAATTGCGCTTGTTAAAATAAAGTTAGGCAAGTTTTCTAAGGTTCTTTTGGCACAAAATTAATTTTTACATTAACATAAATGAAATTTTAGAAAGGACCTTATTTTAATTAGTTCTTGTTAATTGACCAGTTTTGCCTATTCGGCACATATATATAATGTGTGTGTGTGTGTGTGTGTGTGTGTGTGTGTGTGTGTGTGTGTGTGTGTGTGTGTGTGTGTGTGTGTGTGCGCACACACACACACACACACGTTTGTGTTTGAGTGCGCGCAAGCGCACGTTTGTAAGTTTGTGTGTGTTTGAAGATGCTGTTCTTGCAACCAGACGCCGTAAGAACGTGGTACATTTTCTCAGAGTTTGTCTCGCTAGACAAGTTTTACTCTTTTCTTTTTTTTCCTTTCCTAAATTTCGCAGTTTGTGCTCTGTCTGTCGTGAGAATACTGCTGTGTACAGCATCCCAGGTCTTCCCGTCAAAACCTTTGCAAAAGATTTGTTCTTTTTCACCATCTTTTTCTTTCATCTTTTCCTTATAATCGGTGGTCGATTTATTTCTGGCTTATATTTTAATGACTTAGTCTAAATGCCATAGGCTTGCTCTGAACAATCCATCTTTCAAATTCCTTCTAATTAATCGTTTTTTCAAACAATCTTCTGTTCTTTTTTCCATCACCAACTTGTACATTTGGTTCTGGTTCTCCACCTCCAACTTCACCTCATACTGACACTGTCTTCATCAGCTGGTTTTACCTCTTTCTCTCGCACTATTTTAAATTTCTCTAATGCCTATCTTCTGAGCTGCTTCTATCCTCTCAAATAAATTTTAAAACCATGGAATCGCTATCTTTCATTTAACATTAAGAATGTAATGACCTCACAAAAACTGCCTACAGAAGGCCGAATTTTTGCTCTCAGTCTCTCACTTACATTTTTTTTTTATTTCGAGTCATCATCGCATTAAGAAAACTGTCAACCGAACAATGTCAAACTCTTTATTTTTTGCCTCTGTGATTTCTTATCTTGTTAAATGCTTGCATATCGCCATGCCTTCTGAATTCCAAAAAAAATTCACTCATTTTCTTGTCCAGTATTTATATTCTAAGCCTTAACTCCTGGAGATTAACAGATTAAAGCACATAATGTCTGCCCAAAATATTGTGATTGTACCTTCTGCTTTTGTCGATTTATGTAAGACGCTCTTACCCCTTCATATCTATGCCTGGAGTATACCTGGAGAGGGTTCCGGGGGTCAACGCCTCAGTGGCCAGGTCCGTGACCAGGCCTTATGGACAGTAATTATCAAAGTAAGTGCCGTTTTTGTCATGTTGGCAAACAAAGTGAGAATGAACCCAGCAGCGGCCAGCGGAGAGGCGAGACCAGACTCAATCCTTACAATCACAAACAGGTGAGTACGTGAGCATAAATAGTTGAGTTCTGCACATGAGAAAGTGGATGACCTGGTGGAAGCTTTCAGAAAGGTTACTTCCAGGTAAGCTTGCATGAGGGAGGTGACCGATCAACATAAAGGTGTATTAGACTCCAAAATTACTGAGCGATTTGTTTGTATAAGAGGTTGTTCAGCTACGTTCCCAGGTAGATTCCTAGGCTACCCTAGTGGGAAATTACATTGTAAGGCAGCACAACACAAAATTTTGCTGTAGCATCAAGAATATTCGGATGATACCAAAATAAGAGGATTAAAGATATATGTGATAAATTTGTAGAAGTAACGAAAACCATGCCAGAAAATATAATATTTATGACTCGTGTTGGAACTAATGGATTAAAGTAGATTAGTTATAAGCTATTTTAAAAAAGGAAGAGAATGAGATGTGATATCTTGAGAGTGGATCTCCATTGTCTGTAACTGCAGTATTAGCTGTGCTAAATTCTATGAGAGCCTGCCATGGTCTGGGAACTCGAACCCCTATGACAATCACGGGGAGAATTTCCCAGGACAATCGACCTCTCTAGCGAGAGGTATGGATGAAGGGAAAAGGGTGTGTGTGGGAGGCCTTTTTAAGTTCAGGGAATATTTAGCAAATTATTACAAGGCAAGCTACCAAAAGACGGGGAATTATCGAACATAACACCAATATTTTAATAGGAAGAAAGACTTGTGCTCTCAACTATCTTTGGTAAACTTGTGCCCTCTACTATCTCAGGCAGACTTGTGCCCTGAACTATCTTGTGCACTCAGCTATGTTAGGTAAACAAATATGGACAGTACTTAGGGTCAGGGCATTTAAATTTTTGGAAAATATTAATAAACTAATAACCATTAATCAGGATGAATTCTGGAATAAAACCAACTCGAAATTTTTATACCGTATATACAAAAATCAGTATTAAGAAACCCCAACAGATGCGGTGTATGTAGTTTCCCAAAAAGCCTTCGACAATGTACCCCATGGAAGAAGGTTGGCCAAAATAAAAGCACTTGGTACTGGAGGTAAACTTCATGCCTTGATTAGTAACTTACTCATGGACAGGGAACAGAGGTGGTGTGTGAGTGGCTAGATTAAAAGAGTAGCGTTCCCCGGGGATCGGTTCATGGTCTAGTCCTCTGCACAATGTACATAAATGATCTCGATGTAGGACTAACATTCTGAATAGTAAAATCTGTGGCCGACACCAAATTATGAAAACGTGCAACGTCTAAAGTATATTATTTGATTATGCATCCATCCATCTGAAGAGGCTGGAGCTGTGGTCGAAAAAGTGGACGATGAATTTCAACGAAGAAAAATGCAAACTATTTCACAAGGAAATGAAACAAGAGAAAAAAAAAGAACCTTGGTGTAATCATGAGGAAGAACCTCAAAAGTACCAAACAATGTCCGAAAAGTCGAATGCAATTTTTCATCAGCAGAGTATATTCACAACCCGCTCGTATTCATGCTGGCTGTGGCCTGAGGGAGTGGAGGATGTTGAGAGAGGATTGTGCTTTTCTATGCTTGACTCATTCACCTAGATATCCGACAGTGCGTAATCAAGAAAGGAGATAATTCTTCTCAGTATATAGCCTCGGAGTGTCCGTCTATGGCTTCTGCGGTCAATCACATGTACTCCCAAGTACTGCTTGAAAAATCACTCCTTACTATTGCCTCTTCTGATCCGTTTTAGTTTGATCAACCTTACTTGATTTAGTGTTTTAAGGGGAAAAAATATTTAAATTCTTACACTCGTTTCTTGATGCTCATGCGCACTGTATTGTGATGATTATTTTATTTCTTCAGTTTCGGCTAGTCTTCAACTGTTGCAAGTAAATTTATGACTTATTCTATCATGCCCGGTCTATTAAGGGGAGTACTCTTGCCTCTATTTCTCTGTCTCTCTCTCTTAACATCTGTGAGCCACAGTTTCGTAACTCGAAGTCCTCGAAGCCTCTTTCTCTTCTTAGTTACTCTTTTTTTTATAAGTTCAGGTTCTTTTCAGCCTATGCTGGAATGAACCCTTTGAAGCTATTATTGCTGATGAACCTTTAGTGAAATACTTGACGATGTCCTCATTGCCATACTAAAGTCTCCCAGCTCAAACTTACTGATTTCAACACGCTGTATGAGCTCCATATCCTGCGTGATGGAAAACAACAGCGAAACAGTAGGTACACCCACTGCGTAGCTGTCAGCAGTTACACTGCTTAAGTACTGAATTTTGCTCAATGAATAAAACGTACAATCAAGGATGGCCTCCACAGGTCCCTGATTGTTATTAGTTATTATTATAGGTAGCTTGAGTGATGTATAGTGTGCTTGATGGTCTTTCTTTTTTGTTTTGTCTGTGACGGGTTTCTTCTCCTGTGTCCAACAACGTGTGTGATAATTTATTAGGTTAAGTTAGGTAAGGTTCGTCAGATAATTTATGTATATACTTATTGTTCTCAACAGTGTTATACTAGTATATATATGTATTATGTCTGCACAAGATATGCTCTCAATAAAATATAAAACAAAAGATTGTTATTAGTCATTAAATTGTTACTACTGCTATATAAAAAATATTTTTTTTAATATTTAAACCCCGCAAATTCAAACACACAAAAATTCGCGATTCCGTCCAGTTATCAACGTCTTTTCTCTCAGTACATACAAGGATGATCCTTTCCCTGGAACAATTCCTGGATCCGCTCCTCATACATGCTTCTGTGTATATAACTGCATAATACTATGCATGATTCTGAGGAAATACAGAGTAACACTGTGGAATGATTATAAAAATTTAACCTTTTGAAAAGAGGCAATTAGGAAGTAATGGTTCTGGTTGCAGTTATGTTATTTAGATTCACATGCAAACTAATTATTGAAATTAATGAAAAAACAAGCACAAATAATGATTAGACGCTTTTTTCTCTTCATATGAAGAGGGAAAAATGCTGTTGATGTGATAGCCGTGGTAACTCCTATCAAACATGATGTAAGGAAGCAAGCGACCTGAATGGACGGAATGATAGTATGGTTGATGCTATCTATTTTTTCGTGAGAGTTACCTCTGTACATTTCTATTGGTAACCGTAGAGAGCGCCGGAATTTGTCAGGTAGTAAGTAGACTTTAGTAAATATGACTCGTCTTTGCTCCAGGGACCCAATCTGGATTAACTACGGCCACCAGATGTCAACTTTGGAATCATGTACCAGTGCTGTAGCACAGTTAGTTTTGAATGGCTACGAGGGGCGTAAACTGCTACGCTTCTTACTTTTACGCTAATTTATTTCTAAAATTGATCTGCTGCGCAATTTTTCTCTTTTGTATATATTTTCCTGTGTAAATCTTATTACTCTTTTTATGTATCTTCTTCATGTAATTAAAAGTCGTTTTTAAGACTTGTAATTAATTTTATGAGATAAAATGTGTCTTATCGGATAATGAATTAAGCATTTTGTATTCTTACTTAATATCTTAAAATAAAAATTAAGCCTATTATTATTACTTCGGATAGATTTGCTGAAAATCAGTCCCTGACATACTACCGTATTTAAATCAGAACACAAAGTTGCCTACTGAAATCAATAGAAACGCTGCTTGCCTGATTGTCAGAAGTTAGTGGAAAGCCAATTCGAACAATTAGGTTGTCCTCTCTCTCACTGGTATTTGGAATCCGACCTGTTTCAACAGGAAGTGTTTAAGCTTCAGCTGAAAATACCTAATTCCTAATTGTACAATTTATTTTATTTTATGCGTAAACATTTACATTGTAACGCTTTGGAAACTATTTATCATTTTATATTTCAAGATAAACATTAACTTAAATTATTTACATTAGATACGTTTTAATTTTTTGTCTCCCTCACCACTACTTATAAGATTCTTAGTCTCATTTTCAGTGGTCACCAAGAAGCGCAACCCATAGTGAATGCATAAATTACTCTCTTTAACTCACTTGTTGTCTCCCACCGAGGTAAAGTGACCCGAAAAAGAAGAAATATCTTCACTATTACTCACTCCATCACTCTCTTGCCAGAAGCGCACGAGTACTACAGTTCAGATGTCCTTCCATAATGCAGTATCTCCATTCCTCCTTCAGTGTGCAGGCACTGTACTACCCACATCCAGGACTCATGTCTAGCTCACCGGGTTCCATAAATTCCTTTATATATGTTTCTTGTTCACACTCCAACTGGACAAGTCATAAACCTCTGACCTTCACTTCTAACACGCTCACACGCGCCTGTTGGATGTCTAAGCCCCTCACATACAAAAACTCCTTTACTTCTTCCCTCTCACCTACCCAAGGACGACCCCTACCCCGCCTTCCCTCCACTACAGATTTATTCAGCATCCTAGTCATCCTATTTTTCTCCACCTTCTCTCAATGTCCAAACCACCTCAACCCCTCCTCGGCCCTCCGGACAGTTCTATTAGTAACGATTTACCTTCTTAACTTTAATCTACGAATTTTCTGGATAAGAGTGTTTGTAACATTATTCTCTAATACTTTTTCTTTTTTGCCTCCATGGATACAATTTTTTTTTTCTCCAAGGATGCCACTCCGTTTAATGGTTATAATCATAACCATAATTTTTAAAGTGGATGGACCAGTAAGCCAGCGAAAGACCTCGGTCAGATGACCAAGAGCTCCAGCTATGAGTCATCATACGACTAATACCCGCGTCAGGAAGTATTTGTCCTGTTTCCTGATAAACTCTGACTAACCTAAAAGTCCACTCCCATATATATGAACACATTCGCTTCCTCCATACTCCCTCCTTCGAATCTAAAATTCAATCTTTCTTTACCTAAATTTATTTCTATCTTCATCACCTTGTTCTTCCCTATGTTCACTTTTAATTTTCTTTCCTTACATACCCTAACAAATTCATCCACTAACCTTTGCAACTTCCAGATGACAGTGTGCTTCTACGAACAGCACGGTGTCATTTACAAAAACAACTGTGACAACTCTCGCTTTGTATTAGACATTTAATCTTCAAATCCCACACTTTTCTCCATCACTACTCTTTCAGCCCCATCTATAAATATATTAAACCATCGTGATATCACTTATCGCTCTCTAAGGTCTACTTTTACTGATAAAGTATTCTCCCTCTCTCCTACACACCCAAAGCTGAACTTCACTATCCTCATAAAAATTCTTAATGCCAACTATGCCATATACTTGCAACATCTGCCACATTACTCCTTAATCCACCCTATCATAAGCTTTTCCTAAATACATAAATGCAACGAAAATTTCCTTATGTTTATCTAAATATTGTTGACTTACATGCTTCAAGATGTAAGACGACCACAGGGGTAAGTTGAATGATAGCTGTAGACCTTTCGTGTTGCAGCCAACACTTTCTCAAGATCTTGCAATGTTGCAAAGGGAATAAAGAGTCCGAGCAGGTGTGTCCATGAGGAGTGCTGCTAGAAGAAGGCCGGATGAGAGTTAGCCAGCAGGGAGGCGCCCGGCTGTCTGACGCCAGGTGCCATAAGTTCAAAGAAGCATCTGAATAACCACTAGGAACAGATAGCCTAGCCCATAAGCGTCATCCAAGAACGGCCTCTACCCAGAGTTCCTTCCATTACAGATTTATACTCCATTCTAATCATCCTATTTTTCACCACCTCAACAACCCGTCTTTAGCCCTCCGGCTGAAGAGAGTTGATTCCTCATGTTTCTGGCGATGTGTTCAGGGAATTTTCTTAACGAATTAGTTACCTAAATCAAATGTACTTAAGAGAAATTATAAGTTTTTGTTTTCAAATGAAAATATTTTTTTCTATTTGTTATTAACCATTAAGTAAAAGAGAGAAATATCTAAAAACCGAATTTTGAGAATTAATATCTTTAGTTTAAATTATGTTTAACCTTGAAAGATATTATTCTGATAAGCATGTTTATATCTGCGGTCTGTGTAAATACTTCTTATAGAGAGAAATGTTAGATTAAAGTTACAATCAGTCATGCATTCACATCCACATCCACATGTAAAATCTAATTCTTTCTAATGACCTCTCTTGATAAAAGTTATATTATGTATTCAGGGAAAGAATTATTAAGCCCACAAGAGACAGACAGCTCCGCGGGATCCAAGTTAATCAAATTTAATACAAGGAATGGTAGAGTAGCTCTAATTCCTTGCATCATGATCCCTTCACCATCATCAAAACACCACTCATAAAGTTACGAGATTTGTATTACGCATAGGCATAACTGTGTTAAAAGATGTTAATCCATACATTATAATGGTTTAATCTAGCAATATTAGTATCATTACAATGGATCATTAAGAGATACCGATATGTATTAAAATAGTTTTATATGTCAGCCTTCCGTAAGAGTACATTTTTGTGGGCCAAACTTCTCGTACCATTTCCCCTTTAGTAAAATCTACACTTTGCAGCCTCCTGAGGTTCATTAAATCTGTTTCCGTTAATAAAGGAGAATTTACTTGTTCTAAAAAGCCTTTTAATCATCCCTACTTAATAAAGAGGAGAGGGGATATGCATGCTACGTATAATACTTTAGCTATCCAGCTTTAATAAATGGCAATCTATGTTCCCTACTTATTTTCAGCCTTCCTACGTTAACACATAAATTTACGCACTAAATTTACACATTTTGTTAGCATTCATAGAGGAACAGAAGTTTTAGCCTTAATCTTAATACAGGGGAAGGGTTTACGTGTTCTACACATTCGTTCTGTTATCCTATATCAGTAAGGAAAGATTGACATACACCATGCATTTTCAAGGTCTTCTGTCATAATAAAAACGAGATTTTCGTTCTTTATTCATTTATATGCCAAACAATAAGAGTTTTAATGCTTCAGAAGTTCTATTATACTTACATTTAGTGTGATTTCTGTGCTATCGAAGATTCCTGGTCTACTGTATTAATGCACCTCAGGTCTATCCCATCGCCTTGCCTTTGAAGCAGTCTGCCTGATGCTGTGAGAGAATTCATTAATCTGTGTGTGATCACTACAGTAAGTCCTCTGAGAACACTGGTGTGTTAATCTCCCAGAGTGGCTAATATTCCCAGCTCCTGGCTTACCAATTTGCCAGGCCTGAGTGGGCATTGTACCAAACTGTGTGTGGACATTGTGTCAAGCTTTCGGAATGGTCATCAAGTAACGACTACTTCGAGGCCAACTTAAGTCTAGCTTAATTAACATGTAGCGACTGGAACTAATTATATAATTAGGACTTTTAGCTGTAAGAAATTATTACTATTACTATTTTTTGTTTTCGCTAATATTATCATTATACCTTTGGGGTGCTCAGCACGAGAAGGGGTCAAACACTGCCTGAAAATGAGAGGCAAAGAGGTTCGATCCAAGAAAAATGAGAGAAGCCTCAAGGACTTGGATTACGAGACCTTCAACAGCATCCAGTCATTTTCATCGAAAATTAGAAACGTGCAACAACTGGGTATCTTTATTATGTAGACGTTTCGCCAAACAGCAGTTTTATCAGTAAAACACAGGGACAAAAACAAAAGACTGAAGATACTGTTTCTGCCCCGTATTGTATTGATTAATTCACTGGTTCGTGAAACATCAACCCAGATGTTAGGTAAAAGGACACAAGTGCAACTAATGTGACATTTTATTGTGGCAACGTTTCGCTCTCCAGGAGCTTTATCAAGCCGTTGCCTAACATACTTGTAGGTAATTCTATCAATATTAATACACATCTACCCAGATATCCCACACGTATCTAATTCTTCACCTTTTGGAATTATATACCACTAATGTACTTCAGTGGCCAGTGAAGGTAAGGGTACTACTGCCCCTGCTAATGAAGGTAAGCGCATTCTTGTGGTTGGTGACTCTCAGGTAAGATATATTGACCGTGCTTTTTGTAATAGGAATAAGAAGATGAGAGATAGAGTGTGCTTCCCTGGAGCTGGTGTTGGGGACATTGTCAACAGGCTGGATAATATCATGTCAGGTAATGGGAACAAGCCCATTATCTGTCTCAGTGCTGGTGGAAATGATATTGGGAAGGGTAGGAGAGAAGAGCTGCTAGATAAGTACAGGTCAGCTATAGATTTCATTAAGTCTAAGGGAGGGATCCCAATCATATGTAGCATCTTGCCTAGAAGGGGAGTAGGAAATGAATGGTTGTCTAGGGCAATTGGTGTAAATTGCTGGCTAGACAGATACTGCAAGGAACTTGCAATCCCATTCATTGACAACTGGAACAACTTTTATGGCAAACATGATATGTATGCAAGGGATGGGGTACATCTCTCTGGGGCAGGGGTGGTAGCACTTTCAGACTCGATTGAGAAGGCCATTGGTGAAATGCCTATGATTTTAAACTGATGGAAGATAGAGGTATGGGTGTGTGTGGGAAACAAGCAGGTTGCAACACTAGGGTTGGAAACAGTAAATGTATAAAAGGCATTCAGCATGAAGTTATAAATAAAGACAATAGAACAGGTCAGCAAACAAAGGGGGACAGCAGAGGGCAGCAAGGGACTAGCTCCCTTAAGGTTTACTATACTAATAGCAGGAGTGTTAGAAATAAGATAGATGAGCTAAGATTAATTGCAAGTGCAGGAAACATAGATATTATTGCTATAACAGAGACCTGGCTCAATCTGAAAGATAGAGAGATGCCCTCTGAATGTCACATACAAGGCTATAAATTATTCCACACTGACAGGGTCAACAGGAAAGGTGGTGGAGTAGCGATGTATGTCAGAGACAATTTAAATTGTTGTGTTAGACAAGATATTAAATTAGAAGCGTCAGCCACTGAATCTGTTTGGTTACAGCTTCTCGAGGGCCGAGAAAAACTAATTTTGGGTGTGATTTACAGGGCCCCAAATCTTGATAGGGAGTGCAGTAAACTTCTATGGGACGAAATTCGTAAGGCATCTACATACGAAAATGTTGTGCTAATGGGAGATTTCAACTATAGACAGATTGACTGGAGCAATTTGACAGGAAATTTAGAGTCGGGTGACTTTCTTGATACGATCCAGGATTGTTTTTTAAAACAGTTTGTGACAGAGCCAACTAGGGGAAATAACCTCCTTGACTTGGTTCTTGCCAGTAGGGAAACACTAATTAATAATCTTGAGGTTAATGATGAGCTTGGGGAGAGTGATCACAAATCACTCAGTTTTAATATATCATGGAATTCCCCTAATAATGACAATCAAGTCTCCGTCCCTGACTTTCGCTTGGCTGATTTCATAGGACTGAAAAATTACTTAGGTGGGCTGAACTGGAATGACCTGACTAAGGGTCAGGTAGGTGGTGATGGTTGCCGATATGATGCTTTCCAGGGCATAGTCCTAGCTGCTCAGTCAAACTATGTTCCAAATAGGGAAATCAGATCAAACAAAAATGATCCTAAATGGATGAACAATAGATTAAAATATCTGATTGGTCAAAAGAGAGGCATATATAGGCAAATCAAAAGAGGAGAGGGGAAATTAAGAAATCGATATATTCAGTTAAAGAGAGAAATAAAAAAGGGAATTAGAAAAGCAAAAAGAGATTATGAGGTTAAAGTTGCAAGAGAATCGAAGACTAACCCAAAAGGATTCTTTCAGGTATACAGAAGTAAGATCAGGGACAAGATAGGCCCACTCAAAAGTTCCTCGGGTCAGCTCACTGACAGTGATAAGGAAATGTGTAGAATTTTTAACACATACTTCCTCTCAGTTTTTACACAGGAGGATACCAGCGATATTCCAGTAATGATAAATTATGTAGAACAGGACGATAATAAACTGTGCACTATTAGGGTCACAAGTGACATGGTCCTTAGGCAAATAGATAAATTAAAACCTAACAAATCCCCAGGCCCTGATGAACTGTATGCAAGGGTTCTAAAGGAATGTAAAGAGGAGCTTAGCACACCTTTGGCTAATCTTTTCAACATATCACTACAAACTGGCATGGTGCCAGATAAGTGGAAAATGGCAAATGTGATACCTATTTTCAAAACAGGTGACAGGTCCTTAGCTTCGAACTATAGACCAATAAGCCTAACCTCCATAGTGGGAAAATTTATGGAATCAATAATTGCCGAGGCAGTTCGTAGCCACCTTGAAAAGCATAAATTAATCAACGAATCTCAGCATGGTTTTACAAAGGGGCGTTCCTGCCTTACGAATTTATTAACTTTTTTCACTAAGGTATTTGAGGAGGTAGATCATGGTAATGAATATGATATTGTGTATATGGACTTCAGTAAGGCTTTTGACAGGGTCCCACATCAGAGACTATTGAGGAAAATTAAAGCACATGGAATAGGAGGAGAAATTTTTTCCTGGATAGAGGCATGGTTGACAAATAGGCAGCAGAGAGTTTGCATAAATGGGGAGAAATCAGAGTGGGGTAGCGTCACGAGCGGTGTTCCACAGGGGTCAGTGTTGGGCCCCCTGCTGTTCACAATCTACATAAACGACATAGATGAGGGCATAAAGAGCGACATCGGCAAGTTTGCCGATGACACCAAAATAGGCCGTCGAATTCATTCTGACGAGGACATTCGAGCACTCCAGGAAGATTTGAATAGACTGATGCAGTGGTCGGAGAAGTGGCAGATGCAGTTTAATATAGACAAATGCAAAGTTCTAAATGTTGGACAGGACAATAACCATGCCACATATAAACTAAATAATGTAGATCTTAATATTACGGATTGCGAAAAAGATTTAGGAGTTCTGGTTAGCAGTAATCTGAAACCAAGACAACAGTGCATAAGTGTTCGCAATAAAGCTAATAGAATCCTTGGCTTCATATCAAGAAGCATAAATAATAGGAGTCCTCAGGTTGTTCTTCAACTCTATACATCCTTGGTTAGGCCTCATTTAGATTATGCTGCGCAGTTTTGGTCACCGTATTACAGAATGGATATAAATTCTCTGGAAAATGTACAAAGGAGGATGACAAAGATGATCCCATGTATCAGAAACCTTCCCTATGAGGATAGACTAAGGGCCCTGAAACTGCACTCTCTAGAAAGACGTAGAATTAGGGGGGATATGATTGAGGTGTATAAGTGGAAGACAGGAATAAATAAAGGGGATGTAAATAGTGTGCTGAAAATATCTAGCCTAGACAGGACTCGCAGCAATGGTTTTAAGTTGGAAAAATTCAGATTCAGGAAGGATATAGGAAAGTACTGGTTTGGTAATAGAGTTGTGGATGAGTGGAACAAACTCCCAAGTACCGTTATAGAGGCCAGAACGTTGTGTAGCTTTAAAAATAGGTTGGATAAATACATGAGTAGATGTGGGTGGGTGTGAGTTAGACCTGATAGCTTGTGCTAACAGGTCGGTTGCCGTGTTCCTCCCTTAAGTCAATGTGACCTGACCTGACTAGGTTGGGTGCATTGGCTTAAGCCGGTAGGAGACTTGGACCTGCCTCGCATGGGCCAGTAGGCCTTCTGCAGTGTCCCTTCGTTCTTATGTTCTTAATGTGATAATCTTTCATCTAATACTAACATACTCCAGTATGGGCCTGACATACACGGTGTACAGTGTCTTGAACGATTCCTTACTAAGGTATCGGAATGCTGTTCTCAGGTTTGCCAGGCGCCCATATGCTGCAGCAGTTATCTGGTTGATGTGTGCTTCCGGAGACATGCTCGGTGTTATACTCACCCCAAGATCTTTCTCCTTGAGTGAGGTTTGCAGTCTTTGGCCACCTATCCTATACTCGGTCTGTGGTCTTCTGTGCCCTTCCCCTATCTTCATGACTTTGCATTTGGCAGGATTAAATTCGAGAAGCCATTTGCTGGACCAGGTGTCCAGTCTGTCCAGGTCTCTTTGAAGTCCTGCCTGGTCCTCATCAGATTTAATTCTCCTCATTAACTTCACATCATCTGCAAACAGGGACACTTCTGAGTCTAACCCTTCCATCATGTCGTTCACATATACCAGAAATAGCACTGGTCCTAGGACCGACCCCTGTGGGACCCCGCTCGTCACAGGTGCCCACTGTGATACATCATTACGTACCATGACTCGTTGTTGTCTCCCTGTCAGGTATTCTCTGATCCATTGCAGTGCCCTTCCTGTTATATGCGCCTGATGCTCTAGCTTCTGCACTAATCTCTTGTGAGGAACTGTGTCAAAGGCCTTCTTACAGTCCAAGAAGATGCAATCAACCCACCCCTCTCTCTCGTGTCTTACTTCTGTTATTTTATCATAAAACTCCAGAAGGTTTGTGACACAGGATTTGCCTTCCATGAATCCGTGCTGGTTGGCATTTATACTCTTGTTCCGTTCCAGGTGCTCCACCACTCTCCTCCTGATAATCTTCTCCATAATTTTGCATACTATACACGTCAATGACACAGGTTTATAGTTTAGTGCCTCTTTTCTGTCTCCTTTTTTAAAAATGGGAACTACATTTGCCGTCTTCCACACCTTAGGTAGTTGCCCAGTTTCCAGGGACGTGTTGAAGATTGTGGTAAGTGGCACGCACAACATATCTGCTCCCTCTCTAAGGACCCACGGGGAGATGTTGTCCGGTCCCATTGCCTTTGAGGTATCGATGTCCCTTAGCAGTTTCTTCACCTCATCTGTATGTATGTCGTCCAACACTTGTTGGTGTATTCCTTGCTGGTGTCCCCATCTGGTCTGTCCCCCAAGAGTCCTTCCTGACTCTACTGTAAATACTTCCTTAAATCTCGTGTTGAGCTCCTCACATACCTCTTGATCGTTTCTTGTGAGTTCTCCACCTTCTTTCCTCAGCCTTATCACCTGGTCCTTGACTGTTGTCTTCCTCCTAATGTGGCTATACAGCAGTTTCGGGTCAGATTTGACTTTCGATGCTATGTCGTTTTCATACTGTCGCTGGGCCTCCCTCCTTATCTGTGCATACTCGTTTCTGGCTCTTCTACTAATCTCCTTGTTTTCCTGGGTCCTATGCCTCCTGTACCTTTTCCATTCTCTGTTGCACTTAGTTTTTGCCTCCCTACACCTTCGGGTAAACCAAGGACTCGTTTTGGTCTTCCTATTATTTCTGTTTCTCTTGGGAACAAAACTTTCCTCTGCCTCCTTGCACTTTGTTGCCACATATTCCATCATCTCGTTTACTGATTTTCCTACCATTTCTCTGTCCCACTGAACCTTGTGCAGAAAGTTTCTCATACCTGTGTAGTCCCCCCTTTTATAGTTTGGCCTGACCCCTTCAGTTCCTGTTACCTTCTCCACTTGTAACTCTACTATATAATCAAAACTCAGCACCACATGATCGCTAGCTCCAAGGGGCCTCTCGTAAGTGATGTCCTCAATGTCTGAACTGCTCAGGGTGAACACAAGATCCAGTCTTGCTGGCTCATCCTCCCCTCTCTCTCTGGTTGTGTCCCTGACATGTTGATGCATGAGGTTTTCAAGTACCACATCCATCATCTTGGCTCTCCATGTTTCGGGACCCCCATGTGGCTCCAGGTTTTCCCAGTCGATCTCCCTGTGGTTGAAATTGCCCATTACCAGTAACTTTGCTCTGCTCGAGTGAGCTCTTCTTGCCACCTCAGCCAGTGTGTCCACCATCACCCTGTTGTTTTCTTCGTACTCCTCTCTTGGCCTTCTGCAGTTCTGTGGTGGGTTATACATCACTCCAATGACTACTTTATGTTCTCCGGACTGAATTGTACCTACAATGTAGTCTCTTTCTCCAATCATGTCCATGCCTTCCATTTCCTCAAATCCCCATCGGTGTTTTATGAGCAGTGCAACCCCTCCTCCCCCTCTACTCCTTCTATCTTTCCTCAGGATCTGATATCCCATTGGGAAGATTGTGTCTGTTATTGTCTCAGCGAGTTTTGTTTCTGTGACTGTTATGATGTCTGGGGATTTTTCACTGATTCTTTCGTTCCACTCCTCATGTTTATTCGTTATTCCATCCGCGTTTGTGTACCAAACTTTGTTTCTTTTCTATCATTGTGGTCATGCAAGAATATTGGGGTTGGGGGAGCGAGAGCCTTGGTGGGGGCCTATATGGGGCTGTGGTGTAGGTGGGGGTTGTGATGATGGGGGTGGGGTCAGAATGCCCATAAGGGACAGCTGTTGGGGTGAGGTTTGTGATATGGGGGTTGGTGGCAGAGGGAACAGTGAGTGGGTTGTAGTATAGGTTGCTCAGTTGCGTTGGGAATGTCGTGGTTGGAGTCTTTTGGTGGGAGATTCTGTGGGGTGTGTTTGCCCTTCCTCCTGTGTCTGGGTCCTGCTCATCTTCGTCAATGCCTCTCGTTCCTCCTTGCGTCTCTGTACCCTCTCTTTCAGTGTAGTCCTTTCGTCTTGTGTTCTGTCGCGGTCGAGGTATACTCCCTGGTACCCCTGTTTGTCCCTCAGTCTTGCTTTCTCTTGCAGAATCCTGGTTTGAACTGATTCTTCCTTGAAAATTTCTTTGACAGGCCGTATCCTTCCACTCGCAAACCACCCAATTCTCTGAAAATTTGTCACCTGGGTCATATCGCCCTCACCTATTGTTTTCATGATGCCTTCAATCATTTTTTTCTCCTCCTGTTTTATTTCTTCAAAGTTGTCCCCCTTGGCTTCTTGGAGCCCGTACACAAAAACTGACCTCGCCCTTTCCTCCTCCCACTGAGTCTCCATCTGCTTCCTCTGAGGCATTTTATTTCCTTCCATTGACATGTTCTTGCCTTCAGTCCCTGTCATATCTGAAACTTCTATTCTCAGTGAACTGTCTTTCATGACCAGCTGTCCCTTGCTACTGCAGTTGGCTGTTAGAATCTCTGCATATAGCATACCTTCATTGTCTTCGGACCTGTCATTTGATCTTAGTGTACTCCTCGTCTTTTCCCTGGCCCCACGTGGGTCTCATAAGGCCTTCGCGTACGGCATGTCTCCGTTGTTGCTTACCGTCCCCTTGTCTGCGCCTGATGTCACATCTGAATTGTCATTTGTCTCTCTAATCTGTTTCAGGCTTTGCAGTTTCTCTTCTAAGCACTGTATCCTAGCTTCTGCTGCTAAGACCTGTACTTCCCACTTCCTGCACTCCTCAGCTATCCGCTCCTCCATTTTCTTACCAAGCTCTACTTTCTTCCTTCCCCACTCTTCCTCCCTTTTTTGGAGCTCTAACTCCCAGTCTTTCCTCCCTGGTTCGTCTACCAGATCTCTGGTTTTCCGTCCTCTAGAGCGTGTGTGTGTGTGTGTGTGTGTGTGTGTGTGTGTGTGTGTGTGTGTGTGTGTGTCTTCTGGCCACGCCTTATCGTTGGTCCCTACTATGTTCAATCTCTTAGTTGTGAGCGCCTTATCATATCTCTGCTTAAAGGTAGGTATGGATCCTGCTTCTACCACTTCTCTCTCTCGTTTGTGTGTGTGTGTTCGCATGCGTACTCACCTATTTGTGGTTGCAGGGGCCGATACATAGCTCCTGGCCCCGCCTCTTCACTGATCGCTACTAGGTCCTCTCTCTCCCTGCTCCATGAGCTTTATCATACCTCGTCTTACAACTTTGTATGGTTCCTGCCTCCACTACACTACTTGCCAGACTATTCCACTTCCTGACAAGTTTGTGACTAAAGAAACACTTCCTAACATCCCTCTGACTCATCTCTGTGTGTATGTATATGTGTGTGTGTGTACTCACCTAGTTGTACTCACCTAGTTGAGGTTGCAGGGGTCGATTCCTAGCTCCTGGCACCGCCTCTTCACTGGTTGCTACTAGGACACTCTCCCTGAATCGTGAGCTTTATCATACCTCTGCCTAAAGCTATGTATGGATCCTGCCTCCTCTACATAGCTTCCCAAACTATTCCACTTCTTGACTGCTCTGTGGGTGAAGAAATACGTGTGTGTGTGTGTGTGTGTGCGCGTGTGTGTGTGTGTGTGTGTGTGTGTGTGTGTGTGTACTGAACTGTATGCATTCATATGTGGCTGAAAGGGACGCGTGTTAGGTCAAGGCCCCGCCTCTGATTCTGCAGTTTGCCAGATTCATCCCTTCCTACCCTATATGGCCTTATCGTACCCTCTCTTTAACCTCTGTATGAAACTTACTTCCACCGCTTCTTTCCCGAGATTATTCCTCTCTGTGTCCACCCTGAGACTAAATAAACAATTCCTGACATCCATATGGCTCATCTATGTCTTCAGCTTTCTGGGTGTGTCCTCCAGTTCCCGTTTCTCGCCTCTGAATCAGACTTTCCCCGTCGACATATCCTGTCATTTCCTTTTAGATCTTTTTTCTTTAATGTCGTTAGGTTCAGTTCCATTAGTCTCTCCTCGAAGTTCGTGCCCCTTAACTCAGGAACAGAGATGGCAGTTCCTAAAAATTTTCCCCTATAATGATACCCAATTTTTCGGCCGATGCCAATATCGATACCAGTACTCAATTTTCAGTCGTTGCGATTATCTATACTTTTCCTTCATTATTTTTGTTAATTATGATAACTATGTTAAACAGATAAGGAAATGACTGTTGCTTAACTGGTATTAAATAACCCAGGAAGGGTAAATAATAAATAATTTAATTTCGCTGTGATGACAATGATATTACTGGTTAATAATTACAGATACCACAGTGAGGCTTACAAATTGAAAAAAAAGTGAAAAGCATTAAAATTATTAATCTCTCTCAGTATTTAGTAATATGATGAAGACTTAGTCAGAAACTGACAACAAATTCTTTCTTGTAATAACTGGAAATTATAAATATAAAATTAGAGTCCAGAACTTGAGTAACCTCTCATTATTAAATTGAATTAAATGACAGTTTCATTAAATATTTTAAAGTTTTATAAACTTTTGCGAAGACTGAAAAATAGAAAAATAACACGTTTCTAGTACCTGAAATTGTATATAAACAATATACATATATATATTAATATCTAAAATAAAAAAAATAGAAAAATAACACGTTTCTAGTACCTGAAATTGTATATAAACAATATACATATATATATTAATATCTAAAATAAAAAATTCTCAAATTTAAGTTGAGGAACATGAGTAACTACCCATTTTGGGGCTATAGACTGTTCCTACGGAGGGAACAGAGCTCAACAGACAAGTAGCAGCAGCAACACTCACAGCAAGAGGCATTCTTGAGCTTCCCCAGTGCTCGGGCCTCGGCCCAAAGCTAGGGTGTGGCTCTAAAAGGATCCTGTAGTGCTTGATGCCTTTGCACCTCCTGACATCGTCTGCTGTTTATGCAGTTGCCACACCCTTCGAACCCAGTGTGGGCGGGGTTTGTGGCAGCCCAAGGTGCCTAGCTTCTCCATCCGAGCCCCCTGGGGGCGGTTAATGGGGCTAGGCCTAGGGACACCTGGCCCCAGAAAACGAGGAGGTACTTGTACCTCCTCCCATGGCAGACATTGGTCTGAGACACTCCCGCGAAAGGGAGCCAAGGCCAGACCACCTCTTGGAAAAGGCCCGGGCTGGGAGATTATACCGGCGAATCTAGAACAGAACATCACACTCTCTTCAAGAGGTGGCTGAAATCATTGGAAGTGAAGAAGTTATTCTTATATCTTATATCTAGAAATATGCTGAGTATCATGGTATAACTCTCGAACCTAGTTAAAATTGGCACTTTGAGAGCTCAAAGGGTGTTACCCAAGCATGACACTCATGGATCACCCACAGCTTTCTCAAAGAAATTCTTCAAATATCATATGTAGTTGAGGCAGTGTTTCTGTAACCAAACAATTTCGTTGGCTGAGATGTATAGTTGCTTTGTGAAAAATTTTCAACAGCAAAGTGAACTTGGCAATATGCTTCTATTTACTTCAATCAAATGATGGGAGGTCTTGCAATATTTTTTTTCTTTGTTCACACTTGCGATCTAACATTAAGTGATGGCTCACAGGTCAGGCAGCGTTCTGAATAAGCTTGTACTTTCGTTGTTCCATTTTTTTTGAAGAGTATACTGCAGGTATGAGAAGAGTAACCAAAGTGGGTCACAAACTCTAGAATACAGTCATGGCTCACCAGTTGAGTGTAGGTAGGTAACGTAATGAACTGCTGTTTTTCGTCCTTTCAATTCTTTTTTGACAATAATAGCACCATTTTCTAAATTTTGGAAGCTAGTATGATCAATTCACGTATTACTTCTTAAATAATATAGGTGATGTACACTACTGTGTGGGATCCAGGAAATGATATTGCTCAATGGACAAACAGCTTTCTGAATGAAGTCTTTTCTGAATCGCATATGACTGTGTATTTAGCTTTCCTATATGTACTGATAAATATGGCCCTTCCACTCAACTTGGAATTTGTCAGATGCCCTTTCCCTAGACTCATGGCCTCTGTCGCACCTACTCTTAAAACTACATATTGGGCTTGCCTCTAGCTCATCTTCGTCAATGTCATTTCACCTCCTAACCACCCTAAAGCTAAAGAAGTACTTCTTGACATCCGTCTTAGTATTTGTGACTTAACTTACAACTATGCCACCCCCCCTTATACTGTTTCTCGCCTTTAAATCTATCCCTGTCTAGCGTATCAATTCTTCTGAGTACTTTGTATAAGAACATAAGAAAGAAGGAACACTGCAACAGGCCTACTGACCCATGCGGAGCAGGTCCATGTCCCCCCCCATATTAGACCAATGATCCCTCCCCCGGAATAGCCCAATGACCCACCCAGACTGGTCATCTCCACTCAAGGATGGAGCACTGCACCAGACCCAGCGCAGCACAAGCTAGTCAGGTCTAATTCAAACCCATCCACACCCACTCATGTATTTATCTAACCTATTTTTAAAACTACACAACGTTTTAGCCTGAATAACTGTATTCGGGAGTTTGTTCCACTCATCCACAACTCTATTACCAAACCAGTGCTTTCCTATATCCTTATTGAATCTGAATTTTTCCAACTTGAAACCATTGCAGCGAGTCCTGTCATGGCTGGAAATTTTCAGCACGCTATTTACATCCCCTTTATTTATTCCTGTTGTCCATTTATACACCTCGATCATATCCCCCCTAATTCTACGCCTTTCGAGAGAGGGCAGATTCAGGGCCCTCAGTCTTATCTTCGTAGGGAAGATTTCTGATACATGGGATCATCTTTGTCATCCTCCTCTTTACGTTTTCCAGAGCATTTATATCCATTCTGTAACACGGTGACCAGAACTGAGCAGCATAGTCTAAATGAGGCCTAACCAAGGATATACAGAGTTGAAGAACAACCTGAGGACTTCTATTATTTATACTTCTACATATGAAGCCAAGAATTCTGTTAGCTTTACTGCAAACACTAATGCACTGTTGTCTTGGTTTTAGGTTACTGCTAACCAGAACTCCTAAATCCTTTCCGCAATCAGTAGTATTAATATCTACATTATTTAGTTTATATGTGGCATGGTTATTTAACTGTCCAACATTTAGAACTTTGTCAATATTAAACTTCATCTGCCACTTCTCTGACCATTGCACCAGTCTATTCAAATCATCCTGGAGTGCTCTAGTGTCCTCATTAGAATGAATTGGACGGCCTATTTTGGTGTCATCAGCAAATTTGCTTATGTCGCTATTTATTCCCTCATCTATGTCGTTTATGTAAATTGTGAACAACAACGGGCCCAACACTGACCCCTGAGGAACACCGCTTGTGACGTGCTCCCATTCTGATTTCTTCCCATTTATGCAAACTCTGTGCAGTCTATTTGTCAGCCATGCCTCTACCCAGGAATAAATATCTCCTCCTATTCCGTGTGCCTTAAGTTTCCTCAATAGCCTCTGGTGTGGAACTCTATCGAAAGCCTTACTGAAGTCCATATACACAATCATATTCATTACCATGTTCTACCTCCTCAAACACCTTAGTGAAAAAAGTTAGTAGATTCGTAAGACAGGAACGCCCCTTTGTAAAACCGTGTTGAGATTCATTAATCAATCTGTGCCTGTCAAGATGGCTACGAATTGCTTCGGCAATTGTTGATTCCATAAATTTTCCCACTATGGAGGTAAAGCTTATTGGTCTATAGTTCGAAGCCATGGACCTGTCACCTGCCTTGTAAACAGGTATTTCATTTGCCATTTTCCACTTATCAGGCACTATTCCAGTTTATAGTGATATGTTAAAAAGATTAGCCAAAGGTATGCTAAGTTCCTATTTACATTCCTTTAACGCCCTTGCAAACAGTTCATCAGGACCTGGGGATTTGTTAGGTTTAAGTTTCTCTATTTGTCTGAGGACCATGTCACTAGTTACCACAATCGTACATAGTTTATCATCCTGTTCTACATAATCTATTATTTCAGGAATATCGATAGTATTTTCCAGGGTGAAAACTGAGAGGAAGTAGGTATTTAGAATTTCACACATATTCTTATCACTGTCAGTGATCTGACCAGTGTTACTCTTAAGTGGGCCAATCTTGTCCCTAATCTTATTTCTGTATACCTGAAAGAACCCTTTTGGGTTAGTCTTTGAATCCCTTGTGACCTTAGCCTCTTAATCCCTTTTTGCTTTTCTTATTCCTTTCTTTATTTCTCTCTTTAATTGAATATATTGATTTCTTAACTGCCCATCCCCTCTTTTGATACGCCTATATATGCCTCTCTTTTGACCAATGAGATGTTTTAATCTATTGCTCATCCATTTGGGATCATTTTTGTTTGATCTAATTATGCTACTGTCATGTTTACATTCCTTCAGCTTTCTTCTAATGTCATAGTGTTCAGGTCGTTTAGCCTCTCCTTAGAGCCCATGCTCCTTAAGTATGGAACCAGGCTCGCTGCAAACCTCTGCACTTTCTCCAGTTTCTTATTATGGCTTGTCAGATGTGGATTGTACGTTAGTTCTGTGTAATCCAAGTTAGGCCTAGGCCTGAAGTGTGCTGCATAGGGATTTTTGAATGACTTTGTTGAGGTTCCTCAAGGTTACTTCTAGATTGGCTAGACGAGTATCGGCTGTAAATGTTATTTGGTTGATGTGTGCTTCCAACTATATGTTTAGCTCTCTGCTCACTCCCAAGATCTTTCACTCTGAGTGAAGTCTGCCTTCTCTATCCCGCAATCATGTACTGTGTCTGGTCTTCCTGCCCCATCCTCAATCTTCATAACAGTGCATTTGCTGGCGTTGAATTCAAATATCCAATTCTCTGATCAATCTTACAGTTTGTCCAGATCAATTTTTAGCCTTTTCTTGTCCTCACTGGATTTTATACCGCTTAGTATTACATCAGTAAACAGAGATACAGCTGCCACAATCCCATCTGGTATGTCATTCACACATACCAGAAACAGTTCTGGTTCTAATACAGATCCTTGCAGAACCTCGCATGTCACTACCACATTCTGGCATCTCTTCCCGGACAATTGCTAAGGTATTATGTAATCCACCTGAGTACATACCCTATTATTCCTACCGCCACCTCAAGTTTTTACTCTAGTCTCTTGTGAGGTACAATAGTTTGCATATTCTCGGACTGCCTTCTTGCAGTGCAAGAATATGCAATGTACCCATCCTTCTCTCTCCTGTCTCACTTCTGTCACTCTGTCATAGACCTTTAGAAGGTTAGGAAGATAAGATTTTTCATCTCTAAATCCGTGCTGATTACTGCTTATGAAATTCTTCTTCCAAGGGCTCAATCACCCTCCCTCTGATTATCTTCTCCATTACCCTACCAGTTTATAACTGTAAAAGTTATTTTCGTTAACATCGACTAGGACTTTACACTGATCTACTTTGATACTGATCATGATACTGATTTGCCCAAATCCTCCTGAAGTACATTGGTGTCATCCTCAGAGTCCATTATTCGGCTTATTTCCGTCATCAGAGAATATACTCATCTCTCTCATTAATCCTACGAACAATGAGCCCAAAACTGATCCTTGAGGAACGCCACGAGTAACCGATCCCCCATTTACACTCGACCCAATCAACGCAAACTCTTTGCTTCCTGTTGCTCAGTCATGCCTCGATCCGTGTTAGAACTTTACCTTATATACCTTGAACTGCTACTTTTCGCAAGTCTAATGTAAGGTACTCTATCGAAGGCCTTAATGAAATCCAAATATACAATATCATATTCTTTATCGATGTCCACTCCATCAAATGCTTTATTAAAGAATGTCAGTAAATTTGTCAGACAGGAACGACCTCTGTGAATCCATGTTGAGACTTCTTAATCTCTCTTAATCGCTGATGCCATTTCAGCTGTACCACGTATTCCTTTTACTATCACTGTAGCTACGACTAAAAAATGATCTGATATATCTGTTGCCTCCTCAATAAACATCCAGAGGTCTACCCATCAGCTTTTTATCCACCAATATATATAACAAACTACTGCCATTATGCGCTATATCTCTCGTATACTTGTTTATTCTCTTTTTTGTATATGCATTACTTATTATTAAACCTCTTTCTACACAAAGTTCAGTTTCTCCAATTTTAACATTTAGGTCCCCATCACAATTACTCACACTCACTTAACATCTCCCAAATTCTATTTTTCTCCTCTCTTCTAGGTGCATAGACACCTAGTGTAACCAACTTTTCTAACCCTCGTTTTAATCCACATATACCTTAAACTTACACATTTATATTCCCTCTTTTCCTTTCATAACTGATCCTTCTGCATTATTGCTACCCCATGCTTAGGTCTCTTTCAGATACAACTGACCTAATCCCATTTATTGCCTCCCACTGACACTCCCCTACCCCTTTCAGCATTGTTTTGCTTAGAGCCAGAATATCCAGCTTCTTCGCATTCATAACAGTGACAACTCTATCTCTACATCAAAATTTTAAAACGTTTTTATTTTTCTTATATTTCAAAATTTATACAGAAGGGATTACTGCCTCTTGCTTAGGGCATTTTAGTCGCCTTTTACAATATACATGGCTTACAAAGGATGAATTTTTTCCACTTTATCAAAGGGATGAAAGTAAAATACACAAAAACAACTAATAGAAAAATAGAAGAAAATTCAGTTAGATGTATATACTTATACGTGTACATGCATATGTAGTGCGACCTCTGGTCGCACTACATCTATATGTACACGTATGCATCTATATGTACATGTATAAGTATATACATCTCTGGTGAGAAAGACACCAGTGATCCTATCACTGTGTAAAACAATTACAGTTTTCCGTTTCACACTTATTTAGTAAGACGGTAGTACCTTCCTGCGTCTAACAAGTTGTGTATCAATGGTATGCAATACCGACAATATAATGAATCACACACGTGTGCAAAATTTAGATATCTCTATTTTAGACGTCTCGCTATCCAATGGGCTTCATCTGCTGAACCTCATACGTCTCAAGTATATAAGCGTCAATTTTCCTGCCTGCCCTTCAGATACTTCAGGACTACGGTGCTTGACACCTGCTCCTAGGTTGAGTGGCTGATTACCTCGTTTTCTACTGTCTTTTGTATATAACTAGTCTTCATGTTATGTCTGTGCGTTGTATGGAGAAAGCCACTGGATACCAAGTGTTGATGAATGAAACACCTGTGCAACACTTGGGTATCTTTATTGTGGAAACCTATCGCGAGCCAGTGGCTTCATCAGTCCAATACAGAGGCGAGAAACGGTTAAAGTTGAGGAGTTTGAGGTAATGAGTCCCTCAGTCATACACGAGGGGAAGTGGGTGGTTATGAGATGGGCCTTAATTGCCCGAGCCAGTAGGCCTCCTAAAGTGCACCTCCTTTACGTTCTTATATATCTGCAACCATTGCCCTCAGGTTTGCCAGATGCTCTGTTTCTGCTGTAGTAATTTATTTTCAGCTTGCAGATCACCAGCTTGCATTTCATTTCTAGTATCTTCCACAACATTCACTGTGGGGACGAGAATCTCAAGGATATCTGCCAGCAGGATAACGGTGAATGTATCGTCAGTCATGAAATGTTCTTGGACTACTCTTGAGAAAGCCTTTCCTGTCGTTATGTGGGTCACAGCATACTTGACATAAACCTCATTCAGGGCTTCCCCAAGACCAGAACCTCCTATTACAGGTCCAATTCTGCCAAGAAATCTCATTTCCAAGTAGAACCCTTCCAGATGGAGCGTGTATGCTTTGCATTGTTTCCTATTGACATTTGATTATTCTGAGTGTGTTTCTGTAGAAGAGGTTAGTCGAGCTTTAGAACCACAGAAAACTTATCTTGCTTGTATTGTTAGGAGATAAACTTGTGGACACAATAGATGAATGAAAAATCAATTGGATCTGAGTTTATCATAAGCAAGTTGTTAATGGAAGATTTTCTTCAAAAGTGACCAGTATGCATGTGCATGAACCCCGAGCCATGCTGGATGAAGAGAAAGTGATAGCAGAGATGATTTCTACAGTGCGCAGGGGAGCTGTATTTATTTCAGTAGGTATGTCAAAAATGGATTCGTAGATAAAAGATGTTGCGTTTGTCGACATCCTGAAATAATGAAAACTAATCTGTCCAACTATAGCAACGTCCTTAGCTTACATCTGGAGTTTGTCAATTGGTTTCCGTGAAATTTTGATTCTTTGTGTTATTGCAGCTGTAATACACATTCTGTTGAATGTCCATCAAGAGTTACCACATTGTGGTCTACGTTATCTACACTGTATTGGATATGACGCTGCTAATTTACGTAACCCGTTATAATGGTCTCACTAGCAATTACAGCACTTAGCTCATAGCTCTGTACTTCTGAGTAGAAACAGGAAAATCCATACTTATGGGAAATGTCTTCTAAAAATCGCGAAGCAAAGTAATAGTGAATCTGAATACCAAGACTAAGTTTAGAAGAGCAATGGGAGCCCTTGAGCGAACTGATGCCACTTTTCAGGTCAGTATTCAAAGCAGAAAATATACTTTTCAATAAGGTCCGTATTGACAGTGGAAGGTAGATCATTCTTGATTCAATGATGTCATTGAAGGCTAAATGTCTGTCACCTTCGAAGGGCTGACGATGAGCGTGGTGGCGGTTGCCGTTACAGTCATCTTCTCCTTGACAAGATCCTTATATTTTGACTGTCGGTGGGAAGAATGGAGGATGGAATCCGCTTAATGTAACCGAAGTGTGTTTCAAGTATTTAATGTTAATGATGATACTGTCACCGAAATACACCTCAGTTTCCTTTTTCATATATTGCGCTTCATACGTAGTAACTGAATTACTGTAATCTGTTCGTCATCACGTTTTTCTATATATTAAATACTTTCTTTCTGCCGGGCTCACCACTTTCCAACTTTCAACGATCTCTGCTGTACTCGTAAGGTGTTTGACAGCGGCATTCTTCCCAGCCCTAAAATTCCTGCTGCACTGAAGGAAAATGGCATCACCAGCATGAAAGTTATTGATAAAGATTAGTCGATCAAACACGACTTAAGATCATTGATCAAAGGCCATTTCTAAGACGGCACTGTTATAGCATGCTGTTCTTGCCGTCCTTGGTTCTTACAGAGTATACTGCCCACAGACTGCTCGTTGGTGTCCCCCAGAATAAATTATTTCATCGCGATAAGTTAGCAATAAGTGCTAACTTGCTCGAGATGTACAGCTTATATTGATAAAGAAAACAAGATATATAATTAAGACGTCCGTATCTCTTTCATACAGCAGAACCAGACACTCAAAGGGCCTTTTGCAAAAACATTTTCTCGGAATATAAGAAATAATTTTCACGTTGAGTGAAATAAAATTTAAAGAAACTCTTTCCTCTTCCAGTGCCTCAGCACAGCACTGTGAAGAGGGGACACACCTTTTGCATTCCTGATTTCTGCGATGCTAAATATTTTATACTATTTAAACGTTTTGGTGAGCGGAAATTTTGCATACACACAGAGGAAAAAAATAAGTATATATTTTTAGAGTTATTGTGCTAAATCCTTCGAGTGAAATAAACTGGATGGAATTTATTATCAATAAATCTTCTTATTAATAACCTCATTTTAAAACATTCTGATTATTCCCCGGAAGTTAGTAATCCAGGATAATTAAAGAAAGTTAATTAATGTGGCCTATTTCCGTTGGTATCCTTTGGTCCTCTTATCCAGGATGTGACTCCTGACAGGTGGCTAACTACCTGGTACCTATTTACCTGTAGGTAAACTGGTGTATTACGTGCTACGAGATTCGCAGAGGCCTTTTCTGACATAATCTAAAATATGTAGATTACACTTTAATCGAAACTGCTGATAATTTACGATTTTGACTTTATATTATTTTCCACTATATTATATTTATATTATATTTATATTATTTTCCACTTGAAACAAAGTAATTTGTATGATTAATTAATAATATACTAAAGTCTTCTGTTTCCATGCCACGGCAGTGATGAAGCACACTTGATTCAGTCTGTTTGATGAAGAAGAATCAACAATACAAGGAACTTTTCTTTTTTAAGTCATACTAAATTTAGCAGACAAGGGAGAACGTTGTAATCCCCTTGGAAGCTGATCCAGGCATCATACAACTTCTGATGACACCATCCCTTGTCAGCCTTAACTCGCAAAATCGTAATGACACGATTGCAAACAAACCATACCACTGGCGGGATTGAACCCGCGGTCAGAGAGTCTCAAAACTCCAGACCGTCGCCGGTCTGAAGTTTTGAGACTTTCTGACCGTGGGTTCAATCCCGCCCGTGGTATGGCTTGTCAGCCTTAATGTCCACTAACGAGTCTCGATTTACGATATACTAGTAACGAAAATGTTTATCTATCATGTCAGAAAAGTCCTCAGCTTTCATTATTTACTGACATTTATTTTGTGTCATTACATCATAACACTAAATGTAACAATACCAGCAATATATACGGGAAATTGTCCACACTATAATGGTAAACAAAAACAGACGTATTTCTGTCACTGCGGGAGACGAGTAAGGTACTGCCATATTGCATAAATATAGCTCCTCAACATATTAATGGACGCGAAAAGATTATTGCTGAGTTAATTATCATTGAAGTTAACGCATAGACATTAACGCATTGACATAATTATCACAATCTGTTTCAATAAGAAATTGCAAATTAGGACATACACAGCTCTAAACTAAGTCACACCTACTAAGAAGCACCAGCTTAATAGTCACACTATAGACAAATTCTTTCGTTATCTCAGAGGAACCAGTATCTTAAAATACACAATCATACAAAGTTTAAAGATTGTCGGAATTTGAATTTTCAAGGTACGAGCGTTGAATGCGAAGGAAATTAGATGATGAACTCAGAAATTATCACTTGAAAATGAGCATTTCATTCTTGCCAGTTTCTTATAAAATATGAAGTAGATTAGGACCAAAATAAATCCAATTTTTTCTCTAGGTAAAATTTACCTTCGTTTATGGTTTAACAAGGTAAGTACCAATATAACTGAGGTTTATAAACGAATATTATGTAAATTTAAATAATATACCAGTAAAATTAAACACCAGTTTATTTCTGATGAGATGAGACTCAATTTTTTTTTCAAGGAAACAATTTTCATTAATAAAGTATTTATGTACTGTATATAAAGCTTACACAAAGTAAAATAAAGCAAAGATTTTGAGGGAAACTTATCAGCATTGAAAGTTTAATGCCGACCAGAAGAGGCATTCTCTAGTTATTGCGAAGAATTCAACATTCAGCACCTGTAAAATGGGACGGATTCAGATTCGATCCAAGGGTTAGAAAAGCCCAGTTTCTTGGATCAAAAGCCCCTCATCAGCCTCAAAACAAAATAATGCAATAATATAAAATATTGTACCAATTCGAGATTAAAAATGGCAAAATGATACCAACCAAATCCATTAAAAATTCCACTTTCTCTAAGAAGGATAAACTGGTGTTGAAATTTTGAAAACTGACAGACTAGGAATGGTAACACTGCCCATAGCGCGCCCACACATCTGTGAACCTTGCTCTTGATACAGAGCAAAAGTGCTTACAGTTTGGAGCCTATCGAATAAGGAGTTCCCGAGTAATAAAGAACAGTTTTTAAGACAAAAATACTGTTGAGAAAAGTTCCGAAAATAGTTAAATCTATCTTCGTTAAAATGAGAGTATTTTCCAGTTGCTTTTTTCATTTATATTCTATTTTACATTTTCTAGAGCTCTATAAGAAAAATCATTTTTTATTTCTTAAGAAAATTCAGCTTGAAAAAGTTGGCAAATTTGTACGAAAACCGAAACGAAACTACGTCCACTGATGATGAAAGTGTTTCTTTTTCTGACCACCCTGCCTTGGTGGGAATCGGCCGATATGTTAAAAAAAAAAATACAAACTACGTCCATTAAGATACACCAGTGTTAAAGGTGCATCTAAATGGCGTATCTTAATGCAGAAAAAGCATTTTTTTGCTATTACGCGCGACACAGTTTAATAAAATAGGCAAATTTAAATTTACATATCTTAAAGTGAACGCCAAACCTTCATTAAGTAAAGGCCTTTTCCAGTAATTGATGCGATTTCAACTATTAAATATTTTTAATAATTTCAGTGAAACTTTAAATTTGCACCTACCCAGACTAATCTTACATAATAATATCCCTCTTACAGACTACATCATCATCAATATTTTGAAGTCGATTAGAGGTATTCTTGATTTATTGATAAATGAATTTCTGTATTCAATAAAGTGGGTAAATCAGGACTAATGCCACCCAATAATAGCATGAACCCTGCATTCAGGAAACCATACAGGTCGTGAAAATTTGAATCCAGTCAGGTTAGGCATTCTCCAGTTATGTCAAGGATTCCAATTATTCCAAGTTTTTCTTTTTACCACAACAAATTTGCTTGCACTCACACAAGATTCAGTGGTACTATCCTAACCGTATGATGCATCGTTCATTACATACTGAATCAGTGAATAAAATTTATCTCTGTTTTACACACAAATGGTTAAATTCTCATCTTCATAATTAAATTTTATTCTTCGACGTTTTCAAATTAAGAGGCACCTTTTTGTGACCGTTTGACGCTAGGTTACCGGCAGATTTTGAAGTTATCGGAGCCATTCCAGGATGCTGGGAAAAAGTACAAGAAGTTAGACCACGGGATACTTGTACATGCCAGTTGGTCCAGGAATCTGGCGCTAGTGACCGTACACAGGATGAAGCCTTCTTGGGTTATAAATGAAACAACATGGAAGGTACGAAGAAGAAAAATATCTGGCGATATTTTAAAGGCCCCCTCTTATGGAATACCTAAAACATAATATTTTTGATTGGAAATTAAAATAACTTTTACTGACTTTAAAATGCTGTTAATAATATTTTACTGACATTTAATCACCGTAAACTCTATTTAGACTAAGCAATGAAAATATTTACATAAATATATAACGTTTTATTCTTAGTTTCCTCCCGGATCTCCAAAATACTCAAATATGCTATAAAATACTAAAACTTCAATACCTCTCCATCCTCACTCTAGTTCTCCACACTCGACCAGATAACACAGTTGTTTTCGCAACTGGATTGAAAAATACTTGGAGCCCGTCACGTCACAAAAACACACACTTGCACATTCATACACGCACGCACACACACACACACACACACACACACACACACACACACACCCACCCTCCCTCCCTCACACACAAGCACACACACACAAGGGTAGACACTCACACACACACACACACATACACACACATACACACATACGTAAACACACACACACACACACACACACACACACACACACACACACACACACACACACACACACACACACACACACACACACACACACTGGCTAGAGTGGCCAGAAGAGCTCATGCATGCAGGGCAAAGCTCCTGATCATGGGTGACTTTAACCACAAGGAGATCGATTGGGAGAACTTGGACCCACATGGGGGCCAAGATACATGGAGGGCTAAGATGATGGAGGTGGTACTGGAAAACTTCATGTGCCAACACGTAAGGGACACTACAAGAGAGAGAGGAGAGGATGAACCAGCAAGGCTGGACTTAGTATTCACCTTGAGTAGTGCAGATATCGAGGACATCACATATGAAAGACCCCTTGGGGCCAGTGACCATGTGGTTTTAAGCTTCGAATACACAGTAGAGCTACAAGTGGAGGGAGAAGCAGGAAGGCCAGGACGAATGAAGCCAAACTACAAGAAAGGGGACTACACAGGAATGAGGAACTACCTGAACGGGGTTCAGTGGGACAGAGAACTGGCAGGGAAGCCAGTTAATGAGATGATGGAATATGTAGCAACAAAATGCAAGGAGGCTGAGGAGAGGTTTGTACCCAAGGGTAACAGGATTAATGAAAAAGCCAGGATGAGCCCATGGTTTACCCAAAGGTGCAGGGAGGCAAAAACCAAGTGTGCTAGGGAATGGAAGAAATATAGAAGGCAAAGGACCCAGGAGAATAAGGAGAACAGTCGTAGAGCCAGAAACGAATATGCACAGATAAGAAGGGAGGCCCAAAGACAATATGAAAATGACATAGCAGCGAAAGCCAAATCTGACCCGAAACTGTTGTACAGCCACATCAGGAGGAAAACAACAGTCAAGGGCCAGGTAATCAGGCTAAGGAAGGAAGGAGGAGAGACAACAAGAAATGACCGTGAAGTATGTGAAGAACTCAACAAGAGATTCAAAGAAGTGTTCACAGAGGAGACAGAAGGGACTCCAGAAAGACGGAGAGGTGGGGCACACCACCAAGTGCTGGACACAGTGCACACAACCGAGGAAGAAGTGAAGAGGCTTCTGAGTGAGCTAGATACCTCAAAGGCAATGGGGCCAGATAACATCTCCCCATGGGTATTGAGAGGGGGAGCAGAGGCGCTATGTGTACCCCTAACAACAATATTCAATACATCTATCGAAACAGGGAGATTGCCTGAGGCATGGAAGACAGCAAATGTAGTCCCAATCTTTAAAAAAGGAGACAGACATGAAGCATTAAACTACAGACCAGTGTCACTGACATGTATAGTATGCAAAATCATGGAGAAGATTATCAGGAGAAGAGTGGTGGAACACCTAGAAAGGAATGATCTCATCAACAGCAGCCAACATGGTTTCAGGGACGGGAAATCCTGTGTCACAAACCTACTGGAGTTCTATGACATGGTGACAGCAGTAAGACAAGAGAGAGAGGGGTGGGTGGATTGCATTTTCTTGGACTGCAAGAAGGCGTTTGACACAGTTCCACACAAGAGATTGGTGCAAAAACTGGAGGACCAAGCAGGGATAACAGGGAAGGCACTTCAATGGATCAGGGAATACTTGTCAGGAAGACAGCAGCGAGTCATGGTACGTGGCGAGGTGTCAGAGTGGGCACCTGTGACCAGCGGGGTCCCGCAGGGGTCAGTCCTAGGACCAGTGCTGTTTCTGGTATTTGTGAACGACATGACGGAAGGAATAGACTCTGAGGTGTCCCTGTTTGCAGATGACGTGAAGTTGATGAGAAGAATTCACTCGATCGAAGACCAGGCAGAACTACAAAGGGATCTGGACAGGCTGCAGACCTGGTCCAGCAATTGGCTCCTGGAGTTCAATCCCACCAAGTGCAAAGTCATGAAGATTGGGGAAGGGCAAAGAAGGCCGCAGACGGAGTACAGTCTAGGGGTTCAGAGACTACAAACCTCACTCAAGGAAAAAGATCTTGGGGTGAGTATAACACCAGGCACATCTCCTGAAGCACACATCAACCAAATAACTGCTGCAGCATATGGGCGCCTAGCAAACCTCAGAACAGCATTCCGACATCTAAATAAGGAATCATTCAGGACCCTGTACACCGTGTATGTTAGGCCCATATTGGAGTGTGCGGCACCAGTTTGGAACCCACACCTAGCCAAGCACGTGAAGAAACTAGAGAAAGTGCAAAGGTTTGCAACAAGACTAGTCCCAGAGCTAAGAGGTATGTCCTACGAGGAGAGGTTAAGGGAAATCAACCTGACGACACTGGAGGACAGGAGAGATAGGGGGGACATGATAACGACATACAAAATACTGAGAGGAATTGACAAGGTGGACAAAGACAGGATGTTCCAGAGATTGGACACAGTAACAAGGGGACACAGTTGGAAGCTGAAGACACAGATGAATCACAGGGATGTTAGGAAGTATTTCTTCAGCCACAGAGTAGTCAGTAAGTGGAATAGTTTGGGAAGCGATGTAGTGGAGGCAGGATCCATACATAGCTTTAAGCAGAGGTATGATAAAACTCACGGCTCAGGGAGAGTGACCTAGTAGCGATCAGTGAAGAGACGGGGCCAGGAGCTCGGACTCGACCCCCGCAACCTCAACTAGGTGAGTACAACTAGGTGAGTACACACACACACACACATACACCACACACACACACCACACACACACACACACATACATACACACCACACACACACACACACATACATACACCACACACACACCACACACATACACATACACACACCCACACACCACACACACACACACACGCACACCCACCCACCACACACACACACCCTCCACCACTTGACACAAACACGTACCACCCCTTCCCTAACCACCTCACTTAAGCCACCTACCCCTCCCCCAAACCACCTAACCCCTCCCCAAACCGTCTAACCCCCGCCCAACAACCTCCCTCCCTCCAATAACCATCCTCCCCCTCCCCCATAACCATCCATCCCCTCTCTCCCCCAAACCATCTAACTCCCTCCCCCAACTATCTCTACCCCTCCAATAACCATCCTCCCCCTCCCCCACAACAATCCATCCCCTCTCCTAACCATCTATTCCCCTCCCCCTAACCAGGATGAGGACAAGGGGCTCCAAGGACGAATCTGAGAGGGAGGAATGGGAGATAGAGCTCAAAAAAAGGGAGGAAGACTGGGGAAGGAGACTAGATGAGCTGGAAAGGAAGATGGAATAGAGGTTAGCAGCAGAATGCAGAAGCAACAGACCACAGCAGCAGAAATCAAGATAGAGAGATTAGAAGAGGAGCTGAGACATCTGAAACAGCACAGAGACAAATATATTACAGAAGTAGCATCGGCAATGGCTACATCGAACACAGACAACAGGTCCGAAGGAAGCATGGAAACTAAACTGTATGCAGAGGTCCTGTCAAACCCACATGGGGCCAAAACAAAGACAGGGAGCACTCTAGGACAGAAAGAGAGGTTGGAAGACATTGAAGGAACTAGGACATGTGCAAGGATCTTACCAAATACCTGTGGGGGCCAGGAGCAGGTGAGCAGGAAGGATAAACCAAGAAGCATAGGGGCCATAACGAGGGAAGGGACTGAAGGAACGAACACTCCACGGGAAGGAACTAAAACACATCAGAGGATGCAATGGGAGTCACAGTGGGAGGTGGAAAGGGAGAGATCCGTGTTTGTCTATGGTCTAGACGAAGCTAAAGGGGAAACTTATGATGAAAGAAAGCAGGAGGAGAAAAAAGCGATTGAAGACATCATGAAGGTGATAGGCGAGGGGGACATGACCCAGGTGGCAAATTTTCGGAGAATTGGGTGGCTCACAAAGAAAAGGAATCGGCCTCTCAAAGTAATTTTCAAGGCAGAATCAACCCGAACCATGATCCTGCAGGAGAAAGCACGGCTGAGAGGCAAGCAGTTCAGGAGTGTGTACCTCGACCGAGACAGAACACAGGACGAAAGGAAGACAATGAAAGAGAGAGTTCAAAAACGAAAGGAGAAATGGGAGGAAATGAAAAAGGAGAGCAGAATAACCCAGGATCAAATGGAAGGACAAGCGCACCCCCCAGAAACACCTGCAGAAGGACTCCAGCCACGACACCCCCAAGGCAACTGAACAATCCAAACCAACCATCACACACCGATCCCTCTGTTTCCACCCCCCGCACCACAGTTACAGTATTAGAACAGAAGTTGAAGGTTTGGTACACAAATGCAGATGGATTAACGAATAAACATGAGGAATGGCAAGAAAGAATTAATGAGAAGTCCCCAGACATCATAGCAATTACAGAAACAAAACTCATGGAGACAATAACAGATGCAATCTTCCCACCAGGATACCAGATCATGAGGAAAGATAGAAGGGACAGGGGGGAAGGTGGGGTTGCTCTGCTCGTAAAAAACAGATGGAAATTCGAGAAAATGGAAGGAATAGATGAGACGGGAGAAAGAGACTACATAGCGTGTACACTTCAGTCTGGGGAACACAAAGTGGTCATTGCAGTGATGTATAATCCACCACAGAACTGCAGGAGGCCAAGAGAGGAATATGAAGAGAGCAACAGAGCAATGGTGGACACACTTGCTGAGGCGGCAAGAAGAGGTCACTCCAGCAGAGCAAAGTTGCTGGTTATGGGGGATTTCAACCACAGGGAGATTGACTGGGAAAACCTGGAGCCACATGGGGGTCCCGAAACATGGAGAGCCAGGATGTTGGACGTGGTGCTGGAAAACCTCATGCACCAACATGTTAAGGACACTACCAGAGTGAGAGGGGAGGATGAACCAGCAAGATTGGACCTTGTGTTCACCCTGGGCAGCTCAGACATTGAGGACATCAAGTATGAGAGTCCCCTAGGAGCTAGCGACCACGTGGTTCTGTGCTTTGAATACATAGTAGAGCTGCAAGTGGAGAGAATAACAGGAGTAGAATGGGAAAAGCCTGACTATAAAAGAGGGGACTACATAGGGTTGAAGAACTTCCTGCGGGAGGTCCAGTGGGACAGAGAACTGGCAGGAAAGCCAGTAAATGAAATGATGGAATATGTAGCAACAAAATGCAAGGAGGCAGTGGAAAGGTTCATTCCCAAGGGCAACAGTAACAACGGGAAGACCAGAACAAGCCCCTGGTTTACCCGACGGTGTAAGGAGGCAAAAACAAAGTGCAATAGAGAATGGAAAAAGTACAGAAGGCAGAGAACACACGAAAATAGGGAGATCAGTCGCAGAGCCAGGAATGAGTACGCACAGGTAAGGAGGGAGGCCCAGCGACAGTATGAAAATGACATAGCATCGAGAATCAAGACTGATCCGAAACTGTTGTATAGCCACATCAGGAGGAAGACAACAGTCAAAGACCAGGTGATCAGATTAAGGACAGAAGGTGGAGAACTCACAAGAAATGATCAGGAGGTATGTGAGGAGCTGAACAGGAGATTTAAGGAAGTTTTTACAGTAGAGACAGGAAGGGCTGTGGGAAGACAGCACAGAAGGGAACATCAAGAGGGAATATACCAACAAGTGTTGGATGACATACGAACAACTGAGGAGGAGGTGAAGAAGCTCTTAAGTGACCTTGACACCTCAAAGGCGATGGGACCGGACATCATCTCCCCATGGGTCCTTAGAGAAGGAGCAGAGATGCTGTGTGTGCCTCTAACCACAATCTTCAACACATCCCTTGAAACTGGGCAACTACCTGAGAAATGGAAGACAGCTAATGTAGTCCCCATATTTAAGAAAGGAAACAGAAACGAGGCACTAAACTACAGACCTGTGTCTCTGACATGTATTGTGTGCAAAGTCACGGAGAAGATTATCAGGAGGAGAGTGGTCGAACACCTGGAAAGGAACAAGATTATAAATGAAAACCAGCATGGGTTCATGGAAGGCAAATCTTGTATCACAAACCTCCTGGAGTTTTATGACAAGGTAACAGAAGTAAGACACGAGAGAGAGGGTTGTGTAGATTGCGTTTTCCTAGACTGCAGGAAGGCCTTTGACACAGTTCCCCACAAGAGATTAGTGCAGAAGCTGGAGGATCAGGCACACGTAAAAGGAAGGGCACTGCAATGGATAAGGGAATACCTGACAGGGAGGCAGCAACGAGTCATGGTACGTGAAGAGGTATCACAATGGGCGCCTGTTACGAGCGGGGTCCCACAGGGGTCAGTTCTAGGACCAGTGCTATTTTTGATATATGTGAACGACATGATGGAAGGAATAGACTCTGAAGTGTCCCTGTTCGCAGATGACGTGAAGTTGATGAGAATAATTAAATCGGACGAGGATGAGGCAGGACTGCAAAGAGACCTGGAGAGGCTGGACATGTGGTCCAGTAACTGGCTTCTCGAATTCAATCCAGCCAAATGCAAAGTCATGAAGATTGGGGAGGGGCAAAGAAGACCGCAGACAGAGTATAGGCTAGGTGGACAAAGACTACAGACCTCACTCAGGGAGAAAGACCTTGGGGTGACCATAACACCGAGCACATCACCGGAGGCACACATCAACCAAATAACCGCTGCAGCATACGGGCGCCTGGCAAACCTGAGAATAGCGTTCCGATACCTTAATAAGGAATCGTTCAAGACACTGCACACTGTGTATGTTAGGCCCATACTGGAGTATGCAGCACCAGTCTGGAACCCACACCTGGTCAAGCACGTCAAGAAGTTAGAGAAAGTACAAAGGTTTGCAACAAGGCTAGTCCCAGAGCTCAAGGGAATGTCGTACAAGGAAAGGTTAAGGGAAATCGGACTGACGACACTGGAGGACAGAAGGGTCAGGGGAGACACGATAACGACATACAAGATACTGCGGGGAATAGACAAGGTAGACAGAGATAGGATGTTCCAGAGAGGGGACACAGGGACAAGGGGTCACAACTGGAAGCTGAAGACTCAGACGAGTCACAGGGACGTTAGGAAGTATTTCTTCAGTCATAGAGTTGTCAGCAAGTGGAATAGCCTAGCAAGTGAAATAGTGGAGGCAGGAACCATACATAGTTTTAAGAAGAGGTATGACAAAGCTCAGGAAGCAGAGAGAGGATCCAGTAGCGATCAGTGAAGAGGCGGGGCCAGGAGCTGAGTCTCGACCCCTGCAACCACAATTAGGTGAGTACACATACACACACACACACACACACACACACACACACACACACACACCTAGTAGCGATCAGTGAAGAGGCGGGGCCAGGAGCTCGGACTCTACCCCCGCAACCTCAACTAGATGAGTACACACACATGCAGCTCCAGTTTCGAACCCACACCTGGCCAAGCACGTCAGAAAATTAGAGAAAGTGCAAAGGATTGCAACGAGACTCGTCTCGGAGTTAAGGGGCATGTCCTACGAGGAAAGGTTAAGGGAATTCGACTTGACGATACCGGAGGACAGGAGGGATATGATAACGACATATAAAATACTGAGAGAAATCGACAAGGTGGAGAGAGGCAGGGTGTTCCAGAGATGGGACACAGCAGCAAGGTGTCACAATTAGAAGCCGAAGACTCAGAGGAGTTACAAGGATGTCAAATATTTTTTCAGTCATAGTGCTGTCAGGAAGTGGAACAGTCTGGAAAGTGAGATAGTGGAGGCAGGTACCATATATAGCTTTAAAAAGAGGTATGATGTTCATGGAGCACGGAGAGAGTCGACCTATTGGCGACCCGTGAAGAGGCGGGGCCAGGAGCTATGAATCGATCTCTGCAGCCACAATTAGGCGAGTATACACTTACACACACAATACACACACAACACACACACACACACACACATACACACACACACACACACACACACTTACTCCAGCGATTGCGCTGAACAACCTAAACGGGCTTAGAACACCATAAAATATGAGATAAAGATAATAATAATAATAATAATAATAATAATAATAATAATAATAATAGTACAACAGTACAATGATTACCTTTCCTCTTCATGAAACTGCCGGACTATACAATTCTTCGTAACACACACAGAGTACTCACGTTAGGATAACAGTTTGCCCCACAGTACTTCACTTCACAGTTTCGAATGACATTCCATACCAATGTTTCCTCAGGTACTTAACAGCGGCATCAAATCGCATTAAGCCTGGCGCATATGCACTTCTTAGGGGTCTCTCCCAGGGCTTCAAAATGTGGCTATTTTACACTTGGAGCATCTTGTCTTCCTCGCAGGCAGTCTCGCAACATTAGATTTACTAAGTTTTTACCTTTGAGTAGACTCTCAGAGATGCTTGATCCTGCTTATCAGGATTTTAAATATATCAGTTTTTCTTGCTCCGGGATGGTGGGTGGTAGTACCGCGGTGGATAAATGCCACAGTCCTGGGATCGTAATGACCACATCTTTGAAAGGTGAATACATGAACTGAATTTAAAATTAATAGTGATATAAACCAGTCGGATGGGGCTCTTTGAACAGGGAAAGGAAGTCGTCTCTCGCCCTCTTCACAGGCTATGCCTTACCCCTTCACTGGCTTTGTCAGTTGCCCTCACAGGCTGCCTATCCCCTCTCTCACTGCTGTCTGGACCTCTAATAAGCTTTGGCTGAGTAATCTGACAAGCTGTTTTTAGCCTTCCACAAAAACTGTATCTATTTTCTTTACAGGCTCTCTCTGTTTACCTCACACGCTTTGTCTGGCACCGTCAAGAGCTGTCTGACACCATCAGAGGCTATATGGCTTTCTTGCAGGCTGTGTCTGTACCCCCTTCACAGACTGTGCCTGCTCCACCTCTCAGGTTAAGTCAGGGTGGATCTGTCCCAGGTTCACAGGTTGTGTCTGATTCCCAATATGTGTCTGGCCACTTCTCACCCAGTAACTGACCTCATGACATGCTGTGCCTTTCCCAATCACAGACAGGGGCTAGCCCCTTTACAACTTATTTCTAGCCCCCTCCCACAAGTTGTCTTACCCTCAACATACAGTGTTTGCTACTCCCTCCCCTCACAGATTGTCTGGCCTTCTCACACCCTGGGTTTTGCCCTTCACAACCTCCCACCATCACTATGTCTTCTGATACGCATCCATCACAGGTCAGTCAGCAGTGGATAACGACCATCGACGCACACACAAACTTTCTTCCTCCTGTGTTCGTCAAAACGAGAAATTACAGGATAAATTCATTTGTGTTAATCTAAACTACAATTAAAGTAAACATAATCCTTAATTTTTCTACGTAAAGAAAATGAAAGCTTATTGCATATATAATGATATTTATAAAACAATTATTTATTTGTTAAATAAAATGTAAAATACATAAGCGAATTTCCCAAAATAAATATTTCTTAAATGCTTAGCAATAAATTGTAGTTTGATACTTTGCTTGAGAATGTGAAGTAGTTTAATTAATGTTTATAAATTTTTGGCTACTATTTATCTAATTTCACGCGAGAAGGGCACTTACAATGTATTTTATAAGAATATATAAAAACTGACTTGGGCAGATGACTTACTGGATCATTATAGGCACATCCAACACGCTTTACATTTCCACTAATCTGTCAGTCAAGTCCACCCTAAACATACTACCCGGAGTACATGCTTGAATGACCATAAGTATTTTCTGCTTTCACGAAGGGTATTCAGTGGAAAAACAACACATAAATAGTAACTATTAAAGCCACGAAGACAAGCGTGTCAGTCTCTTTGGACCAAAAAAAAAAATATCTGGCGACGTCGCCGCCAAGTCTGCAGGAAAATAAATCTCTGTGATGAGGGTGAGACGGTTCTGAGCACCGGGGAAGAGGGAGATGCTGATGACGTCGGAGGGAGGAGAACGGCGAGAGAATAATGGTGAGGGAGGGAGGAAAGGAGGGGGATGGTGGAAGTGATTAGGATCAGGGAGTGAGGGAAGTGATTAGAGATCTGGGAGCGAGGGAAGTGAACGTAGAGGGAGATGAAGGAGACAGCCAGGAAGGCATCTCAAAGAGAGAACTGAAAATGATTACCATCGTCTGAGGGGCTCATGAAAGCAGTATAGGAGTACGAGAGGAAGAAAGATGAGGGTGGTGAGTAGGTAAGGTGGATGAGCAGAGTGCTGAGTGAGAATTATCAAAGTGAATAGTGAATGGCAGTGAAGGGGTGGGCATGGAGATTTACGAAGTGTGTTCTGGTGGCATGTTTGAATAAATGGGTTGTCGATGTTAGCAAGACTGAGAAAATAGTATTTTCTCTTAATGTGCACAAAATACAGACGTATTATATGTTAATATAAATTTATCGTGTTCTGACACTCTACAGTTTTCCTAATGGTGATTTTTTTTTTATTTCGCTGCATCACACATAAAATTTACACTTCGTTATTCATGGGATAATATAAGTTGGAAATTATAATTGTGGTTTGAATGGCGAGAAACATGAAGACAAAAGTCACAGAATAAAATAACTTATAGTCGATCAAAATTTTATTTTAATGAAATGTCATTCTCATATGAGATTTTAAGTTTTTTTCCGTCTTGACAAGAAAAGGCTCACTTATAGTAAAAAGTTGTCTAAAAGATTGCTTCTTTATTAGTGCCATGTAGTGCCTAGCATGTCATTATAAAGAATGGTTCCATAACTAATATCTACTTCCGCCAGTGTCATACATGTTGGGTTTCTCTTGTTGCTTAAAGAACCAGGGAAAAGTTTAGTTTAACGTGGGTTAAAAATTAAAGCGACGTTAACACACGGGCTAATGGAAGTGCTGTAAGAGAAACCACTCTCGGTATTACAACAAAATATTTATCAATAGTAAATCCGATTTAGTACTGAGATACTTCAAATATAAAACAGTCATTATTATTTTACGTATCAAATCAGACTTCATATATCTGGCTCTCGACAAAAAAAATTATTGGTCAATCTGTCCTTCAATCAGTTAGTAATCCACAAGCGTTTTAAAATATTTTTTATTTGATGTTGTGTCTACTCTCCTTAGCCTTCTAATAGGCTTAATATTAACCGATATTTCATATTAAAAAACGATGCGTTTTAGCAGTTAAATTTATCCTTTATATTTTCCACCTCAGTAATAGTAAAAAAAAAAAAAGGCGAGTCTCAGGTTCAATGACAGATTGGATGTTATTTTTGTATCACGTCCAGTGGGTTGCAGACTAACTGGATATTATTCCAGCATCACTTCCAGTTTGTAGTAGTTTTACCGGCACACGACCAGTCACGACCGGTATATTGTAGGTTCACCTCCAACATACCAGTCGCATCACCTCCAGGGGTCGCTTGTTCACTGGTCCATTAACGATCACGTAGAGTGGGTGGTAACAGGCTCACCGGCCCACTGAAAGCAAACTCGGCATCTGCCGCAGTGGGTAGCGAAACTCATTCTTCATACTTTTTTTTTTTTTTTTGGCATTCACGATAGAACGACATTTCTCTTTGTATTTTAGAAAATGCTTCTTCCTTTAGACTGAATGCATCGACGCCTTTGAAAATTCTTTTCTCTTCCGGCTGACTGCATCGACGTCTCTGAAACAGTAAGACCAGCAACAGCAGGAAAATAATAAAAAAAAAAAACAGGAAAACTGAAGAAGGGAAAGAAGCAGGTTGAAGTTTGTATTGGAACAACGTATCACTATGTAGATCTTGAGCAATTCCCACAGGGAAGCAACATACTCGTAAATGCTTATTCTGCAACCTGTGTCTTTCTTCGGTGAGTTTTCTTATAAAAAATTACAATATTCGGTTAAATTTGAGGATAATGAATAGTGAAACTCATGGTAAATATTCCTCGACCAAAGGATCAAATTCTTCTCATTCTTTTCTCCTGGAATCACAGAAATAAACAAGACAATGTTGAATTAATGCAAGATAAAAAATGCTGAGCAAAAAGGAAACTTGAAAAGCAGAAAAAATATAGAATAATTAATACTCAACAAAAATAAACTAGTCACCGGTGAAAAATGAACTAGAAAATGCTGAAGGAATATGAACTTGTTAATGTGAACAAAAATAGAGATAATAGTGAATAAAATAAACTAGCAAATTGTGAGAAAATATACTAGAAAAAGGTGAACGATGATAACTTGACAATTATGACTTAAAAAAAGAGAATGCTGAACATAGCAGAACTGTGAAAATTATGTAGGTATGACGTAGATATTCAGCACTGGTTTCTTAAGTGCTGCTGTTTCCCATCATCAGTACGCCAGTAGTTCTAAATCATTGTTCCCAGCACCAGTACACCAATAATTCTTACCGAGTGTTCCCAGCACCAGTACACCAATAATTCTTACTGAGTGTTCCCAGCACCAGTATACCAGTACCACAACATCTGCAGTTACTTAATTACTGATACCGATCACTGGTACTGCAGCAAATGTTTTAACACTGATACTAAACATAGGTACTCTAGTGGCTGCTTAAGCACTTATGCCCAGTAGCTTAAGAGTCACTGATAAACCACACTGGTATACCAACATCTACTTAACCACTGAATAGCAACACTGATACACCAACTGCAGAGTCACTGATAAACAACACTGGTACACCAGTTGCTGCAGAGTCACTGATAAACAACACTGGTACACCAGTTGCTGCAGAGTCACTGATAAACAACACTGCTACAACAGCTGCAGCAGAGTAACTAATAAGCAACACTGCTACATCAGCTGCTGCAGAGTCACTAATAAACTACACTGGTACACCAGCAGCTGCAGTCACTGATAAACCACACTGGTACACAAGCTGCTGCAGAGTCACTAATAAACAAAACTGGTACACCAGCTGCTGCAGTCTCACTGATAAACAACACTGGTAAACCAGCAGATGTAGAATCACTGATAAACAACACTGGTACACCAGCAGCTGCAGTCACTGATAAACCACACTGGTACACCAGCTGCTGCAGAGTCACTGATAAACCACACTAGTGCACCAGCTGCTGCAGAGTCACTGATAAACAACACTTGTACACAAACACATGCAGAGTCACTTATAAACCACATTGGTACACCAGCTGCTGCAGAGTCACTGATAAACAACACTGGTACACCAGCTTCTGCAAAGTCACTAATAAATAACACTGGTACACCAGCTGCTGTAGAGTCACTGATAAACCACACTTTTACACCAGCTGCTGCAGAGTCACTGATAACAACACTGGTACACAACACTAGTACACCAGCTGCCGCAGAATCACTGATAAGCAACCCTGATACTCCAGCAGCCGCAGTCACTGATAAACAACATTGGTACACCAGTTGCAGAGTCACTGCTAAACAACACTGGTACACCAGTTGCCGCAGAGTTACTGATAAACCACAATGGTACACCAGCTGCCGCAGAGTTACTGATAAACCACAATGGTACACCAGCTGCCGCAGAGTTACTGATAAACCACAATGGTACACCAGCTGCCGCAGAGTCACTGATAAACAACACTGGTACACCAGCTGCCGCAGAGTCACTGATAAACAACACTGATACATCAGCTGCCGCAGATTCACTGATATACAACACTGGTACACCAGTTGCCGCAGATTCACTGATAAACAACACTGGTACACCAGTTGCCACAGAGTCACTGATAAATAACCCATGTACACCAGCTGCCGCATAGTCACTGATAAACAACACTGGTACACCAGTTGCCGCAGAGTCACTGATAAACAACACTGGTACACCAGTTGCCGCAGAGTCACTGATAAACAACACTGGTACACCAGCTGCCGCAGAGTCACTGATAAACAACACTGGTACACCAGCTGCCGCATTTTCACTGATATACAACACTGGTGCACCAGTTGCCGCAGATTTACTGATAAACAACGTTGGTACACCAGTTGCCACAGAGTCACTGATAAACAACACTGGTACACCAGCTGCCGCAGAGTCACTGAAAGAATCATCATATAACAATGAACTGTATTCAGGAAATAATTTGCCTCTTGATAAAATTCTTTCTCAGCCGTTGAAGCAAAGATTCAGGAAGCAGGAAATTAATGAGAGAGGAAAATAACATACTATTGCTAAGGAAATCTTTGAATATTGGAATACTAGGTGACCCGTGGCCAGGGGGGCATAGGCTCGCTTCACATGCTGAGGGTCCGTCTTCGATTCCCGGCGAGGGAAGAAATATTGGGCGTATTTCCTTGCATCGGTTGTCTATGCTCACCCATCAGTAAAATGGGTACCTGGGTGTTAGTCGACTGGTGTGGGTCGCATCCTGGGACAAAACTGACCTAATTTGCCCGAAATACTTTGCATAACAAGAGGCTTTCTATATAGTAGTATGTCATTGATGTCAGCTAGACCTGTATACCTTGTACATGTACCTGTAGAAATAAAGATATTAATTAACATTAATTAATGAAGTAAGGTCAGAGATGTGCCTGAAAACTCCGTACAAAACTGTATAATGATCAGGATATTGCAGCTTAGATGTTGCGCAACTGAAAATCCCGGGTTGAGTTCAGGAGCGAGTGGAGACGACTGGCACGAGTCCTTATATCTGTTGACCATGTTTATATAGTAAGAAATAATTACCTGGACGTACGTTGACTGTTATGAAAGGCATCTTGAGGAAAATCGGTGTACCATACATAGTATTGTACCATACATAGTCTTGTACCATACATAGTCTTGTACCATACATAGTCTTGTACCATACATAGGGTGTACCTTACTCTGGGTTGACAGCTCTTGGCCTGCAAATACAAAAGCTTTAAAAACTGAATTGACGTATCATAAGAGCTTTTAGCCTGTATATTCTACGGTGTAAAATATTAGCTGAAGCAGGATAACAGATCTTGGCTTGTAAATTGAGTGGTGTAAAAATGAGTCGAGGAAGAAAAGGCAACTCTTGGTCTGTGAATTCAGTTGTGCAAATAATTAAGTTGTGCTTAGATACTAGCTCAAACATCCGTAAAATTAATATTGTAAATGCAAAGTTGATATATGATAACAGCTAGTCGTTAGTAAATTAAGTAAAAAAAAATGAGCCGTAGTTGGATAACAGTTCTAAGCCCGTAAATTCAACCATGTATAGAAGGGAGACATAAGTGTAGGAGGCATAGCGTGGGTGAACTGGCAGAAGCACCACTGAATGAGGTAGGAATGGAAGAGTTAATTATACCAAGACTTGAAATGTGTGAGACTGAGTGGGGTCAATGTGAAGCTCAAGCTGAGAGGTCAGAAGTGAGGTCATGAGAGGTCATGAGCTGTTTGAAGCATTAGTCATGAGCTGGTATGAGGGAGAAGTCATGAGAATGAGAGAGAGTAAGAGAGAGAGAGAGAGAATGAGAGAGAGAAATATAGCTTCACAATAGGTCACTCTACTCCTGATCTGTTGTTAAAACTCTTTACTATGTGGCACCAGTCACTAGATGTATACAAGGTCAGCTGTGTAGCAGCACAGGTCATTGCTGGTGCTTTCGACTGAATATGACACCAGGGGCTCCTGGCAAAAGTACAAGCACTAGAAGTCACTAACTGTGCACTACGACTCCTCAGAGATTACCTTCAAGGCAGATCTCTAAACGTAGTTCTTAACGGGACAGAGTCAACAAAAGGCTATTGGTACAAGCGTTCTACAGGATGTGTGCTTGATTCATTATGGAATGTTTACTTCAATGATCTTCAATTCATTCCAGAATCCCATGCATATGCAGAAACTGTACCCTGACATTAACTTTTCCAAGAGAGGAAATACCAGCTGCTCAAAGTTACGTAAATCACCAGGTATACCAACCTGGGGAAACGATGGTATGTCTTTTATACTCCTGAGAAAACACAAATAGTGATGGTATCTATAGACCTGGAGCATTGGTAAGAATGAATGGGAGAGTGTTGGTACCAGGGAATGAAGTTGATATCCTCGGGGTGAAACGTGACTTCAAACTATGAAGAACCGCGTAGTAAAATTTATAAAGCGGCCAGGAAGCTTACAGCACTTTGATGTATTTAGCATCTGCTCGATAGTAGAGGTTGCAAGATTCTGTGCGAGGTACAAGTACGCTCACACCTTGGGTATGCTCCATTTTCTTCGATTACTTGTGTCAGGGTCGCCATTGTCAGGGGAACGTCTTACTTCTGAACAGAAGTATGAAAAGATTAATAATTAATAACTTTCAGGAATAATAATAATTAAAATTTTTATAGGTACATTATTTAAAAATAAATAAACTGACCGCTGTTGGTTCCAGTGTGATCTTAAGACAGGAGAATCTTCTAGGTCTAGGAGATCTTAGATGTTAAGAAGAGCTGATGTTTGTTATCCTGGGTTGGCGGTGATAGTCCGATGTTCAGGAAATATTCTCATTACTGCTATTAGGGATGTATCAGATTATTTTTTCGATACTTACACAAAAAAGAGCACCGGCCCCAGTACTGATCGTTGTGGAACCCTTCTTATTACTCTTGCCCATTCTGACTCCTTATTCTAGACAGTCACTCTTTGCTTCCTTCCTTTAAGGCATTCTTTGATTATAAACCCTGTAGAACTTTCTGTATTATCTGCCTCTTTCATCAGCTTTCATCGGAGTTTCTTGCAGAGTACCGTGTCAAAAATCTCTCCCCTAACTTTTTATAATCTAGCAGGTTTGTAAGAACAAATCAGTCACCCTTGAAAGCACGTAGTATTTTGTATGCCGTCATTCTCCTTTTCTAATAGCCATTTCCCAGATCAATGCAGAAGTTTGTTAAGGTTCATTTGTAGTCTTTCCTGGTCTTCACCGGTTTGTAGTCCTCTCATTAGTTTCTCATCATCTGCAAAGAGGGACACTTCTGATTCAGTTTCTTTCGTCAAGCCATTCCTATTACACTTGAGTGTAATAGGAATTGCATCAATCCCAGAGGAACCTGACTCATTGCCCATTCCATCAACTTGTCTTGGACGAACACTCATTGGACGATTACTCATTATTTCCTCCCTGTAAAGTGTTCCTTGATCCTATGTAGGTCCCGATCCTGGATAAGGTATCTTATTGCGAAGCATTTTGCCTACACAGTTGGCTTCATTCGTCGAATGTAAATGTGGCAAATATGAAAGCAGCAGAAGCAATGGAGAAGTGGCCAGTTCATCATCTTTGAAGAAATAGTTTGAAGTGGTCAGTCTCTCAGCCTGGAGATGTGTTAAACTTCATATTCTTCAGTAGGATTTTCTCCTCTGCCTCCTGGCATTTTCCAGCTATGTAGCTGGAATCCTCATACCTGCGTAGTCTCCTCTTTTGAGGTCTAGGTACTCTCGTCCTTCCTGTACTCTCTCTCTCTCTCTCTCTCTCTCTCTCTCTCTCTCTCTCTCTCGGATTACTTCCTAGAGAGAGAGAGAGAGACAGAGGCTCGAGAGGCTCCTCCCTGATCAGTCTCTCGAGGTCAATGTCCCCTATGTCAGGATGACTCATGCTCTCCTTTCTCTCAAGTTGTTGTGCTCTGACATGTTGGCACATGAAAATTTCCCTCAGTTCTTCAATCTTAACCCTCCACATTTTCGGTCCCCCAATGTGGCTACAAACTTTCCAGTATATTTCCTTGATGTTCGTCTCCCAGTGCTTGTGTGAGATCATCTAGACACCTCCATTATTGTGTTCACCATTGCTCTGTTGCAAATCCTATCTTGCCTTCTGCTATTAAGCAGTAGGTTGTACATTACGGCTATCACCTCCAAGGGTTCCCAAGTTGTGAGTGTGCCATCTATGAAGCAGTTAGATTCTTCTCTGTTTATTAATTTCATCTCATCAAAACTCCACTGGTTTGTTGACCAGTGCTATTCCTTTATCTACTCAGTTTCCTCTGCACTTCCTCACAATCTGTTTGTTTGCTGGGAATAATGCATCTGTTATCATCTCTGTGAGCTTTATTTCTGTAAGTGCTATGATATTTTGGGAATTTGTCCTGTTATTATTTTTGGTACTCTTCTTTGATAATCTGTCCTCACCTTTGTACCATAATTCAATTTTACTTTCTGCTACTGTGTTCCGACATTCGGTTTCCTGATTTCCTACTCCTTGCACATGTGCTGTGGGCCGGTGTGAGGGAGTGAGGAAGGGTTGGGGTAAGGATGATGTCAGGGATGTGAGGGTGTTTCTTGCACCAGAAAGGGTCAGGATAGTAGATTTAGGGAAGGATGCATGTAGGGGGTGGTAAATAGATAGAAGTGGTGATTGGTGCCTTGCCTGGGGGTATAATTGTGAGGAAGGTTTTTATACTGAAGGGGGTACCAGGGAGGGAGTATGGGGGAGGGAGTATTTTTGAGTTATTGTATGTTAGTGTAAAGCGGTGCTCTAGCTTGAAGAGGGTCTGTGTGAAGGTTTGCTTGGTGTTTGTCTAAAAGCTGAGTTTACACACATGTCGATAAATTCCCTGTAATTCAATTTTTGTCTTAAAAGAGGTTTTTATTTTGTAGCCTTGTTTCATGTCATGTATATTTTGCCCCTCCAGTGCCTTTCGAGTCTCTGAAAGAAAAAATTCCCCTGGCGCACTTCACCCTTCACAACAATCAGTTCTGTGATAGCTTGAATCTCCTCTTCCTCCGCCGATAATATTTCTTCACTTGTCTTCCCATCCACCTCCTGGACACCATGAATATTCAGCAGCATCCCTCTGTCCTTCTCCCACTTTCCTTTCCTCCAGAATTTGTTGTACATCGTCAGCAGCATCTTCGCTGCTTCCCTTATTCTCTTTCTCCAGGTTGCCTGTCAACATTTCTGCGATGGTCTTTTTTTTTTCTCGCTTTGTTCTTTTGTTGTTCAACCTTCTGTTTTTATTACAGCCTCTCCCTCATTACTAATATCCTTCATTTCCTCTCGTTTCTTCCTTATTTTCTTTAGCCTTCTTCCAGGCTGCGTACCTCTGAATGAAGTTTCCCTCGCATGTAAATAAAACGTTGTCCAAATAAAGGCGTGCTTTACTCTACGTGTCTTTGTTTAATTATACCTGTCCACATTTTCTTTACTTTCTAACCGTAGATCTGAGTACCAGGGCTACGACAACAGACTAAAACAAGCCTGTGACGGTAGATAGCCAGAATCTGTTATCATATAGACATAATGTCTTTGTAAACAAATCAAGTTATCTATTGTACCTGTTAAGTAACTGTGTCCTACTTCACCATTTTTAAACAATATTGAGATATTCTCTAAAATCTAATTGTTCAGTTATGAATATGTATAAAGGTAAAGGACTCAAGTGCAGACTGAACCGGCAAGTAATCATAGCCGGTATAAGCCCGTCATGGTGAGGTGCACCTGGTGTGTTTGTGTAGCTGTTTCTGATTTGATTTCACCTTTGACGCTACGGGGCGAGTAATTGACTCGCCTATTTCAGTAGAAGGCAAGTACACGACTCTGTTCCGGTAGGAGACCAGAGATATATTCCTGCTTCCTGAACCGCAACATGAATATTTGGTGGATCAGTATGCAGCTGATAGACAAACTTGTTTGTTTTCTCACCATGGCTATCTTATTCTTTGGACGTACGTCTATCCCTTCATTCCAATACTAGTCTATAATTAGATTTTAATTTCTAGGTCAGTGGCCAAATACATGGAGACATATTTTCACTCTGCCCTAGTTACCTGCTTTAGCCTGAGGAGATCTCTGGGCATGGTTGGTGCACTAGTCACCTGCTTTAGCCTGAGATCTCTGGGCATGGTTGGTGCACTAGTCACCTGCTTTAGCCTGAGGAGATCTCTGGGCATGGTTGGTGCACTAGTCACCTGCTTTAGCCTGAGGAGATCTCTGGGCATGGTTGGTGCCTGTGAAGATTCCTCGTGTGAGGTCGTTTAACATCCGCCTCTAGTGGATAAAAGACAGCAAACACCACCTAATACCATGACCAACCAAAAAGCCAAAGTCACAGTGATTACCAAAGAAAAATCTTCCTGCTTCAGCACTTGGGTTTTTAACTGTTCCATAATTTCTAGATTATCAGTACTCATTGGAGTAGGACTGTACTAAGACCCGTATTAGAACTGTTTCGTGACGAGAATTATAACTACGCACATAAAATGAAATGGTAACATTTACTAGGCCCTTCCGCCTACTTGCATATATATGCTAGCACACTAAAATGGGTCAGTTATCTAATGCAAGGATATTACTAAAATTATATATACAATGGGCACAGAGATGTAAAGATAATTATACATCTATTGATCTGTTGACACAGCTTGCCTTGCAATCACAAATAATTAAATAGATGAATATGAGATTTTACTAGAAATGTTGAAGAATGAGAGACTTGTCAAACATTTGGGTGAGGAAAACGTTTCGCCAGCCAGTGGCTTCTTCAGTTCAATACTGAGAATAAGACTGAAGCCGCCACTGGTTTTCGAAACGTTTTCTCAATAAAGATTCCCAAATGCTGCACAAGTGTCTCATTCTTCAAGTTTTCTGTTTTCAACACCATATTCATCACAACTGCGACAAAACTCAAACGGATGATTGGGTTACAGTTGCTGCTTTTCCCAACTTTTCCACTAAGCAGCAGCTACTGATAGTACGACAACCTAGTAACAAGTGTTTAGACATTGATTCTCTTAAGTATAACTATACAAGACTGCATAACATCTTTTAGACACAAAGAAGCGAGTATAATCACACTATTTCCTTGATAGTTTACTTTAACATTCGTTTTCAAGATTATTGAAATATTGGCTGTTTATGAATGGGTGAAATGCAGCCTTAACTACACGTATTTCGGTCCCTGCGTGATCCAAGGCATCCCGGTAATGCATAACCTCAGGTCCCTGTATGTCAGTGCAAGCAAAAAGTTTAGTGCAGAGTGGAATCTGTTTCTAATACACATAAATACTAACGTTTAAGATTTGAGGCGAGTCAGACTTGGTATTCGCAAGTTATCACATAGACACTAATATCCCAATTCGTTCAATAAAAATGGGCAAATTAGTACATATACAGCCTTTATCTAATACAAATCTTCTGCTAAGAAACAGTTTTCTGCAAAACTCAAGACGAGTTCTCTTGCTTTTTCAGAGACCAGAATCTTAAAATACATTAACACATTAAGTTCGAAACCACGCAGAATGTGTATTATTGAGACTGCATTTAAGGGTGATGGCATCTGAATGTAGCACATCGAAATTATTGCATGAAAATCAGTATTTCAGATTTCCAATTTCTCCTATAAAAAAGGGCAGACAAAATCCATACTTTTCTGTAAGATTTACCAAAGTTTAAGCCTTAATATCAATGTAAAAATGTAATTAATTGCTACTAAAACTTTATGTAATTTAAGTACATTTTTTTTCACAGTCGACTTGAGGACACACATGTTATGGACACAAATGACCATAAAGATTTTTTTTTACACCTCAGGTCATTTCAAAGTCCTACACTACCAAAGGTATACTACCACCACCCCCTGGGTGCAACGCGCAACAGTCGACTAACACCCAGATAGCTACTTACTGCTACCTAAACAGGGACAGCAGGTGTAAGGAAAGATTCCCAACGTTCCCACCCGGCCAGAGATAGAACCACTGAGAAGACAAACCAGCAAGACTGGACCTAGTATTCATCTTACGTAGCGCAGATATTGAGAACATCACATACGAAAGGCCCCTCGGAGCTAGTGATCAAGCTTTGAATACAGAGTTACTAGTGGAGAGAGAAGCAGGTTGGGCAGAGTGGAGGAAGCCAAACTACAAGAGAGGGGACTACGCAGGCTTGAGGAACTTCCTGCGCGAGGTTTAGTGAGATCTAGAACTGGCAAGGAAATCAGTAAATGAGATGATGGACTGTGTGACAACAATATACAAGGCAGTAGAGGAGAGATTTGTTCCCAAGGGCAGCAGAAATAATGAGAAAGCCAGAACGAGCTCTTAGTTCACTCAAAAATTTAGAGACGCCTTAACTAAATGTGCTAAAGAGTGGAAGAAGTAAAGGAGGCAAATGACCCAGGAGAATAAAGAGAGTAGTCGAAGAGCCTGAAATGCATATGCACAGGTAAGGAGGGAGTCCCAACGACAATATGAAAATGACATAGCGAATGCCAAGTCCGACCCAAAGCTGTTGCATAGTCACATCAGGAGGAAAACAGCAGTCAAGGACCAGGTAATCAGGCTGAGGAAAGGTGACGAGATCACAAGAAACGACAGAGATGTGAGGAACTCAATATGAGATTTAAAGAAGCATTCACAGTGGAGTCAAAAAGGAATCCAAAAACACGGTGGGGTGGTATACACTACCAAATACTAGATGACACACATAATCGAGGAAGAGGTGAAGAGGGTAAGCGAACTAGATACCTCAAAGGCGATAGGGCCGGATAACATCTCTCCGTGGGTCATGAGCGAGGAAGCAGAGGTGCTCTGTTTACTACCGATGATCTGATATGTAATATAACTACATCAAAGACAATTCATTCAGATCACAACATAATAGAGGTACAGACATGTATGCACAGGGCTCCGGAACAGCAAAATGTGAGCAGTCATTAAGGTCTCTTCGCGAAATTCAATTTCAATAACAAAAATATACAATGGGACCAAGTAAACCATGTCCTAAATGAAACAAGATGGGAAGATATCCTAAACAACACGGACCCGAACATCTGCCTTGAAAAAATGAATTCTGTGGTTCTTGAGATCTGCTTAAGACACATTCCATTAAGAAAAAGAAAGAGAAGATGTACACTAGAAAGAGAGAGACGTTCCCTATACAGACGAAGGCGAAGAGTCACAGTGCTGCTGAGTGGGGTCAATATATCGGAAATACGAAGGGAAGCACTAGCCAATGAAATTGCAAATATCGAACTTAAGCTGAAGGAATCTTACAGGAGACAAGAATCACAGGAAGAACTAAAAGCCATAAAGGAAATTGTAAAAAAAGAACAAATCTAAGGAAAAACAACATCCAGTATTGGGCCCCTGCTTAAGCGGGATGGGACATACACAGATGATAGCCAAGAAATGAGTGAGATACTAAAGTCCCAATATGACTCAGTGTTCAGCGAGCCACTGCCCACTCTAAGGGTCGACAATCCAAATGAATTGTTTATGAACGAAACCCAAAATTTGGTCATCCCAAAACTCTCGGATATTATTCTAACTCCATAAGGTTTTGAAGAGGCAATTAATGACATGCCCATGCGCTCTGCCCCAGGCCCAGACTCGTGGAACTCCGGGTTCATCATGAATTGCATGAAGTCCCTATCGCATGCCTTCAGCATTTTATGGAGAGGGAGCATGGACACAGGGGTCATCCTACACACACTAAAAACAACACACATAGCCCCACTCCACAAACGTGGCAGTAAAGCAATTGCAAAGAACTACAGACCGATAGCACTAACATCCCATATCATAAAACTCTGAGAGGGTTCTAAGAAGCAAGATAGCCAACCACCTAGATACCCATCAGTTACACAACCCAGGACGACACGGGTTTAGAGCAGGTCGCTCCTGCTTGTCCCAGCTACTGGACCACTATGACAAGGTCCTGGATGCTGTAGAGGATAAACAAAATACATATGTAGTATACACAGACTTTGCAAAAGCTGTCGACAAGTGTGACCATGGTGTAATAGCACACAAAATGCGGGATAAAGGAATAACGGGAAAAGTTGGTAAATGGATCTACAACTTCCTGACAAACAGAACACAAAGAGTAATAGCAAACAGAGTAAAGTCCCAGGCAGCCACGGTAAAAAGCTCTGTTGCACATGGCACAGTACTCGCTCCCATTCTATTCCTCATCCTTATTTCTGACACCCGGATCGCTATGGCAGTGACCTCCATCAAAGACACCGCGAGACTCCAAGCGGACATCAACCAAATCTTCGAATGGGTCACTCAAACAATATGAAGTTCAACGAGGAGAAATTTCAACTACTTAGATATGGAGAACTTGAAGAAATTAAAAATGTGTCAAGGTATACCACAAATTTTAACCATACAATAGAGCGGAAAAGTAATGTGGAGGACCTGGGAGTGATAATGTCAGAGGATCTCGCCTTCAAAGATCACAACAATGTATCTACCTCATCCGCTAGGAAAATGATAGGACGGATAATGAGAACCTTCAAAACTAGAGACGCCAAGCCCATGATGATTCTCTTCAAATCGCTTGTGCTCTCTAGGCTGCAATACTGCTGTACACTAACGGCCCCCGTCAAGGCTGGCGACATTGCAGACCTGGACAGTGTGCAAAGAACTTTCACAGCACACACAAGTGCGATAAGACACCTAAATTACTGGGAACGGTTGAAGATCCTTGATCTGTATTCCCTTGAACGGAGGCGGGAGAGATACATGATAATATACACTTGGAAGGTCCTGGAGGGATTGATACCAAACCTGCACACGGAAATCACTCCATATGAAAGCAAAAGACTCGGCAGGAGATGCAACATTCCCCCGATGAAAAGCCGGGGTGCCACGAGTACACTGAGAGACAGCACAATAAGTGGCCGGGGCCCAAGACTGTTCAATTGCCTCCCAGCATACATAAGAGGGATTACCAATAGACTCCTGGCTGTCTTCAAGAAGGCAATAGATAGGCACCTAAAGTTAGTACCTGACCAAGCGGGCTGTAGTTCGTACGTCAGCTTGCGTGCGGCCAGCAGTAACAGCCTGGTTGATCAGACCCTGATCCACTATGATGCCTGGTCTCAGACCGGGTCGCGGGGGCGTTGACCCCCCGAAACCCTCTCCAGGTAAACTCCAGGTGAACAACAATCTTCATCACATGTATGGAAACAGGGAGGCTCCTTGAGGTATGAAAGACAAATGTAAAAAAAGGAGACAGAAACGCAGTAATAAACTACACACCAGTATCACTGACATTCATAGTTTGCAGAGTTATGGAGAAGATTATCAGGAGAAGAGTGGTGGAGCACCTCGAAAGGAATGAACTTATCAATGACAACCAGCACGGATTCAAGGACGGGAAATCCTGTGTCACAAACCTACTGGAGTTCTATGACACGGGGACAGTAGTAAGACGAGACAGAGAGAGAGGGGGTGAGTAGATTGCATTTTCTTGCACTGAAAGAAGGCTTTTGACACAGTTCGATACAAGAGCTGAAGGACTAGGCAGGTACAACAGGGATCAGAGAATACCTGGCAGGAAGGCATCAGCGAGTCATGGTACGCGACGAGGTGTCGGAGTGGGCGCCTGTAACGATCGGGGCTCCACAGGTCAGTCCTAGGACCGGTGCTGTTTCTGGTATATGTGAATGACATGACGAAAGAAATGGACTCATAAATGTGTCTGTTTGCCGACGATGTCAACTTAATTAGGAGAATTCAGTCGGAGGAGGACCAGGCAGGACTACAAAGGGATCTGGATAGCAAATGTCCCCTGGAGTTCAACTCCGCCAAGTGCTAAGTCATGAAGATCGTAGAAGGGCATAGAAAATCGCAGACAAAATACAGTCTAAGGGGATGGGGGGCAAAGACTACAAACCTCACTCAAGGAAAAGAATCTTGGGGTGAGTATAACACCGGGCACATCTCCTGAGGCGTGGATCAACCAATTAACTGCTGCAGCATGCGGGGGACTTATCAAATCTAAGAATGGCATTCCGACGTCTCGGTAATGAGTTTGGAACCCATACCTGGCCAAGCACGTCAGGAAATTACAGAAAGTGCAAAGGATTGCAACGAGACTAGTCCCTGAGTTAACAGGTATTTCCTACGAGGAGAGGTTAATGGAAATCAGACGAGTCAGAGGGATGTTAGGAAGTATTTCTTCAGTCACATAGTTGTCAGGAAGTGAATAGTCTGGAAAGAGAGGTGGTGGAGGTAGAATCCATACATAGCTTTCAGAGGAGGTATATTAAAGCTTACGGAGCAGGGAGTGAACTAATAGCGACCAGTAAAGAGACGGGGGCAGGAGCTATGAATCGACCCCTGCAAGCACAATTACATAAGAACATAAGAAAGGAGGAACACTGCAGTAGGCCTGTTGGCAAATTCATCCTACTAACAGAACATTTGCCCAACCCACTTTCAGTGCTACTCTTACAATAAGCTCTGACAAATCTATTTACTCATGTGCAAGTCCCACTCAAATCCAACCCATCTTACTCATGTATTTATCCAACCTAAACTTGAAACTACCCAAGGTTTTAGCTTCAATAACCCGACTTGGCAGACTTTTTCACTCATCAACTACCTTATTTCCAAACCAATACTTTCCTATATCCTTTCTAAATCTAAACTTATCTAATTTGAATCCATTACGGCGGGTTCTCTCTTGGAGGGACAACCTCAAGACCTTCTAACCCCCTTATTAATACCCATCTTCCACTTACACACTTCGATCATGTCTCCCCTCATTCTTCCTCTTACTAATGAATGTAATTTAAGGGACTTCAGTCTCTCTTCATACATAAAATTTCTAATGCTATGTATTAATTTTGTCATTCTTCGCCGAGTGTTCTCTAATGAATTTACATATCCATTATATAATATGGAGACCAGAAATGAGCTGCGTAATCCATTTGAAGCCTTACTAATGATGTGTTACGTGAGTACTTAGTAAGGCTAGTACGCTACCAAGGCACGGTACACCCGTAATTTGACCTGAGTTAATCCAGTAAAGTCAATCACAGTCATATTTACGATCTGAAGAGACATTCCACTCTTATTTCACAGAAATCAATAGCAGTAATGAAGCTGGCTTCTTAAAACAAAGTTAAATAACGGCGAATAATTCCACTGATGAAAACACAACAGCACCAAAGTTTAATAAACCCGACCAGGAAACCTATTTTCCATTTATTGCACAGAAGCCAGCAAAATGCTCACGTAAACAGCCTAAAGTCAAATTATTTTTCACTCATTTCATAGGATGAATCTGGCATCAAAAATTGATGCTGCTTACAATTTTTTTTTAATGACGGGAAAGGTCTAAAAAGATCGAAGTCATATAACGTCTGTGGCATGGAAGGCATTCAGATTCGATTCAAGCAGAGAAGGATCAGTTTGATTCCTGGAAGCAAGAGCCTCTCATTAGCATCAAGGCTGAACAGCACAATAATGTAATATAATGATATACTATTTTGAGAACAATTATCCCCCCCTCGGGGATATTTATTAACAGTCATGTAGTCAATATGCTTTGCATCTAATAAACCGATGAACACTAACTGTTTAACTTATAAGCAAAGTTGCAATAATTAATAATAACCTTTTTTTGTTATGCTAGACTCCATTATAAGTAAACACATCTGAAATGAGAGTCAAGTGGGCAAAGGTGTGACTTTCATTAGACTACAGATTAGCCAAGGTAAATAACGCCTGGATTTGAGAGGTAATTAGCTTTGATGCATGGAAAGGAAGGGTAGCTGCAATTGCTATGACAAAAAAATCATTCACTGCATAAAACAATGAGATCCTAGATTCCGCACTGTAGCTTGCAACGAAGACCAGGAATACTGAGGTCGCTGCTTGATCAGAGCGACGTCTTGTGGCTCAGTGCAGAGTACTATACAAGTTTATAATGCCTTGTAGATCTGAAGCTAATCGGAAGTCGTCATATGGAAACAAATACAACTACTTTAATAAAGTTGAAAATTTCTACTAAGAAAAACAGGTTTGAAGGTGAAAAGCTACTGAAATGTATACAATTTTGCGTGGTATGAGTGTGCTTGTTTCAGAGGAATATCGACTTCAGCAACTCTTACCACCCTCTTTCCACTATACTCAGGGGTAGTAGGTGTTTTGAGCTAAGAAACTATGGAAAGATGGGAAGCCACTTGGTTACTCGGCTCTCTGAAGATGGCAAATAATCATTCGTGTGATTATTGTATTTGTCTTGTGTTTCTTTCTTCCATGTGTTACCTGTCTTGATTCTGTGGAACCTTAGTTTTTAATCTAAGGGTCTACTTTATTTAATCTCACTGGTATTCAACTTATCAAGTGATGTAACTATTTGTCATGATGGCAACTAGTGTGTGCGTTTCTTTCCCAGCTCCATTTATGAGTGGGCCAGCAATCTACAGGTATTGAAGTACCTTCTCTGACTTTTGCAAAATGTCAACTAAAAATATTCTTTACTTCATATCCTGTTATTGTGGAAGTCAACCCCACGTATGTGTGACTTTGCCATTCTTGATGTCCATGCTGGATGTCCATGCCCTTTACCCCCTCCCTTTAACCTTTCCTAGGAACTCTATCCCTCTATCCCGGATTTATACGCCCTCTAGATATTCTATTTTTCTCCTTTCTTTCGAAATATCGGTCTTCTGATTCATGCTTTTGGTAATCCCTTCTAATCTCCATGCTTCAAATTCTTTGCATAATATCAACACTATACAATTTCCCCAAACTCGAAATGACTACTGCCTCCAGCCTCTTCCTTGATTTAACATTTAAATCCCTTGTTTCACACCACTTGAACACCATTGGTACCAATGTACTCTGGTACATTCCCCTTTTCTACTTCCGTGGATAAGGTTCTTTGTCGCAACAGATGGCACTGCACCACCCACCTTTATTTTTCCTCGTTAACTCTATGGCCCACATTATTACACAAAAGCCTATCTGCAGAAAAATTCATTTACTTTCTTCATACTCCCTCCACCAAAATTATCACAGGAAAAGTAGTATTTCATTCCCAATTTCTTCTATAAATAAACAAATAACGAACTACAAAGGAGAAAATCAATCCAGATTTCTTTTCAAAGGAAGATTGACAAGTGTTTAAAGCTTACGTAATCAAGTAAATAAGTTTTGCTTTAGCTTTGAGTACTTAACTATCCAATATTTTTCTATGGTGCTTAGAGCACACACATGTTATGGACACATTAAATTACATTATATAAATCTAACCTATGATAACCCAAGTCAAACACTGCCAAATATCTAATCAAAAGAAACTTTCTCTAATAATTTCACAGAAATCATTTTGATTAATGAAACAGACATCAAAATGTATACAACTTAAAATCAAGGCGAAGCTTCCTTTGAGAGAAAACATATTGGTACTAAAAGTGTGAAGACGACCAGAAGATGCAGTCTCTAGTAACCGTACAAAATCTAGTCAAATTTGTACCTTCTCAGCCTATTCCCGTAAGGGTCATATAGCGCTTGTTGAAAGGAGACATTCAGATTCAGCCTAAGAAGGACGAAGATAAGTCCAATTCCTTGGATCAAGAGCTCCTAGCTAGCATTAAAGCAACTCATTCCAGGAAGCATACTGTAGTTAAATAGGGTAAAATATAACTACCACTTAGTAGGAATAAAAACAGGCGCAACACCGTAACTGGAACATTATACAAATAACTCGAACATTTATACTGATTTGCGCATTATACCATTTAGAAATTAGAAGTGGCAAAATTTTTATCCAAACTTTCTATTAACAATGCCAGTGCTCTTCAAAGTATAGAAAGATGCACGAGTTTTGAAATTGTGAACTCATCAGACGAAATTTTATGAGAGAAATGGTGAAAATTATGTTGTGAAAATTAAAAACGTTATAAAACACGAGAATTAAAAATTCGCTACGTGTTCTAAGAAAAAAAAATATTTTTCGTTTTTCTATTCTGATAAATTTTATAACTAGCAAATTGGCGCCTTCAGAGCCCAAATTCAATACAGATTTGCTTCAATTAACATTTACTAATGCTTAAGCGTTTGATGCCGACCAGACGAGATATTCTATAGTTATTATATGATCAGCAGTTTATTAAAAACGAATTGATAATTAAAGATTTATTAAGCTGAGAGTGAAAGCATAACTTTCTATATATAAAGGCCATCAACACAACGTTTGAAGCATATCTAAGTGGCATTCGGCAGTAATTACTCTGAATCCAAAGGTTCCAACGTTTTTAACAATTGCTCATCACCAGCTCCCAGGCCTAGGGACTGATTACCTTATCTTCTGTATAGAGTTCTACAGTCTTCCAATTGTGTCCTTAAATTAGCATTGATATAGCCACTGGATGATGAAATGTCTACAATAAAGATACCCAGATGTTGCACAAGTGTCTAATTCTTCACTTAAGCTAAATTATAAGGTGTCTGTTGTCTTCCTTCTCAAGGAATGCATCAGCGTTAATATTTTGAAGATGGTAAGACGAGACATTAGATATTGACTGGGACTGAAGGAGCCCAGTCACAACGCAAACCTTGCTTTCTGAAAACACACCAGGACTGAAACATTTGAAGCTGATCAGAAGAGGCATTCTCTAATTATAGTACTGCTTCCACCGATTCCAATTATGTAAATATAGTGCACGTAATGGCAAATTTGTCTGCACACAAAAAAACTTTCCTTGCCCTAAGATGAATCAGTGATTAAATCTTCAAGCAATTCATAAGAGGACAACTCAAATTAATTTAATGTGATATATAACATATAAAATTGACAAGTGTGCACCTACACAATTCCATTTCATTCTACGATGATGTCGGATTAGGAAACCCTTTGTTTTTTAATGTTTGTAGCTACGCTGCAGAGGGTTTTGGAAGTTATCAGAGCCATTCCAGGCTGCCGAAATGGGTTTAACAACTGGCCATTTGGCACATACTCATGCCAATTTTCCCTGGAATCGTGCACTGTGTACCGTACAAGTTCGTTAAAAAATTAAAGCAGATCAAATGAAGCCTTCTCGTGATACGAGAGAAATAAAAACAAAATGGAAGAATGCACACACACACACACACAAAAGATAAAACTCAGGGAACCAATTAATGATCCCCTTCGGGTATACCTATGAACATAAAGAAGAAAAAAAGTCACAATACTGTGATTGGAACACTTCAAAAATAATCCACACTTAGATTCTAATGATGTAGCAATCCTTCTTGAACTTCTGTCAAGCCACTCATGAGCGTAGAAAAATCAGAGAAGACAGGGGTGAAGGTAGTAGTAGTAGTAGTAATAATAGTAGTAGTAGTTGTTGTAGTTTTATTAGTGGTAGAGTAAAAGTAGTGGAGCTATAAATAGAAGAAGTATAAATAGTAGAAGTATTAGTATTAGCAGTAGTAGTAGTAGTAGTAGTAGTAGTAGTGGCTGTAGTAATAGTGGTAGATGCAAAATAAGTAGTAATAATTTAGTAGCAGTGTGAGTAGTAGTAACGAGGTAGTATCAGTAGTAATAATAGTACTACTGGTAGAAGTAACAGTAATGACAGAATTAATAGTAGTAGTAGTAGTAGTACTGGCAGAACCTAAACGAGAACCTAGGAACACTGTAGGAGATCTCCTGGTCGACGGATGCTGGGTAAAACAATCGGACATTATCTCCAGGAACAAAACCCACCAGGATTAAAGCTTTTGGAAAAAGGGAAAAAATAACGAGAATAAATTACAGCTCATAGTAGTGGAAATTAATATAATTGTAAAGTAACATGAGACCTCAAGAGAGCAGAGCACTGCAGTAGGTCATCTGTCCCAAGCTAGAAAATAAGAGGGATTAAAACAAAAGAATGTCAGAAGAGAAGATGGGAAAGGAAAGGAAAACAAAAAAAAAAACCAGGTCAAGAGGAAAGGAGAGATCAAGTCACGAGCGTTCTGGGATTTCAGCAATGTATTGAGAAAAGCAGTGATCTGTAGTGGCAAAGCTAGTATACCTGGAGGGTGTTTACCTGGAGGGTGTATACCTGGAGAGTGTTCCAGAGGTCAACGCCTCCGAGGCTCGGTCCATGACCAGGCCTCGCGGTGGATCAGGGAGTTATCAAACAGGCTGTTACTGTCAGCCGCATGCAATCCAACGAACAAACCTCATCCCGGCAAGTCAGGTACAGACTTTAGCTATCTGTCCAGTACCCTCTTGAAGATAGCTAGGGGTTTGTTGGTAACCCCCTTATGTATGCTGGGAAGCAGTTGAACAGTTTTGGTCCCCTGACGCTTGTGTTCTCTGTGATTTTCGTTTGAAGACTTAGTACTAGTCTCTTTAGAATTTTCCAGGTGTAGATTATGATGAATCTTTCTCGACTTGACTTAAGAAATCGTAATGACACGATTGCAAATAAACCATACCCCCGGCCGGGATTGAACCCGCGGTCATAGAGTCTCAAAACGGGCTGGAGTTTTGAGACTCTATGACCGCGGGTTCAATCCCGGCCGGGGGTATGGAATCTTTCTCACCTGCATTCCAAGCAGAAAAGGTCAGAGAACGTCAAACGTTCCCAGTAATTGAGGTGTTTTATTGTACTTACACATGCAGAGAAAGTTCGCTGTATATTCTTCGGGTCTGCAATTTCGCCTGCGTTCAAAAGGACGGTTAGTGTACTTCAGTAGTCCAGCCTGGGGAAAACAAGTCATTTAAAGAGAATCATTGGTTTGGCATCCCTTGTTTTGAAGGTTGGCATTATCCATCCTACCATTTTCGTAGTAAATGTGAGAAACATTGTTGTAATCTTTGCATGTGTGATTTTTTGACGTCACTCGCAAGTCCTTCACATTAGTTTTTCTCTCTATACTGTGGTTAAAAAAATTTATACCCCGATCCAGTTTTTTCCTTCAGTTTTCCATAGAGAAGTAATTCAAGTGTGTCCTCAATGAACTTCACATTGTTTTCTGGGTTGCATTTGAAGATTCTGGTAATGTCCTCATGGGGATTTGCATTGTCCTCACTGGATGACACTCATGCAAATTCTGGAATCGTCAGCAAATAAGATACAGTGCTGTGGCTTACATTTCTATGTCAGGCATGAGGATAACGAAAAGTATAGAAGAGAGTTCTGTACCTCGTGGAACAGTACTTCTCACTGTAACCGCCTTGGACTTTACTCAGTTTACTATTACTCTTTGTGTTCTATTGGCTAGGAAGTTACAGATCCATCTACCCACTTTTCATGTTATTTCTTTAGCACGCATTTTGTGTGCTATTATACCATGATCGCATTTATCGGAGGTTCTCGCTAAGTGTGTGTACTGCATCTGCATTCCGTTTATCCCCCAGGGCATCCAAGACCATGTCATAGTAGTCCAGTAGTTGCGAGACGCAGGAGCGACCTGCTGTAAACCCATGCTGCTCCAGGTTGTGGAATTTTTGGGAATCCAGTTGATTGGCGAAATGTTGTGTATTAGGGCTGAATTGACAGGACGGCGTCTGAGAAGGCTTAAAGAAGGAATTATACTTTTAGCACATGATTAGTTAATAGGATTGCTGTGTTCATAAAAGAAATGAACATTGTTGTGTTGTACGTTTGTCAGTAAGACAATGGCTAGTTTCATCAAAATATTAGTTGAGGACAGGAGTAGAAAAAAGGAGTTGACTCCGGAAACATCAGTGACAGAAGAATAATAACCTAGATTACATGGAGAGGCAACAGTGTGGAAAAAAAAAACTGTTCGATTGGATTGGAAATGTAAGGAAAAAAGAGAACTGGAGATTTCACAGGTGAAGTGAATTCAGAAAGTTCGATAAGCATGAAACTAGGCAGAGTTTATGAACTTGGGTGGATAGCCAAGGCAAGACAAGCTGCAAAAAGTGGAAAGTTCAAAATCGAAAAATTTAGCGTCTCCAGTGCTGAGAGCACGGAGAAAGAGAGAGAGAAATAAGAACACTTATCTCCAAAGAATAATCATGGTAAGAAAAGTAGTGGATGTACATGCCTCTTACATTGACCTGTGGTGACCGGAAGAAGAAGTCTGTCATAGAGAGGTGGATATAAATATCAAGAAAAGGAAGCAATGAGTTTTAAGATTTACAATTAGCCTTGAGCTTGACGGAAAGCGAGATCTTTAATGACATCAAGAAAGGGTTAAAAGAGACCGGAGATATGTGGCTAGAGAACAAATACATCATCTTCATAGCGATGCCAGAGAGATGGACGTATCCAAGTAGTAAGAAGCAAAACAGTTTCTAAATTCCCCATGTAATAGATAGCAAGAATAGGAAATAGAAGAGAGCCCATAGCTGCACCAAATGTTGGAGAATAAAATTTACCTTTAAAGGAAAATAGATGCAGTACACACTATAACGAATAAGATCAAGAAAGACATCTGGATATAGGGACATGAAGTAGCCCTTCAATGACCTTTACTCAGAGAAAATTGAGGTCGTCAAAAGGAACGCTAGTGCAGAAAATCTCAACATCATGACTCAAAATCTTGTAGGTTGGATGTGTCCACACACGTTCGATGAACTCATGAGAGTTTACGGGTTTTAAGAATCAGGAGCGTGAATCAGAAAAGTGCATGAATTAGGAGGATGTGCATGAATCCGAAGAGTGCATGAATCACTAGTGGGGTGTGAATCATAAGAGTGTATGAATCAGGAAGGGGCTTGAATCAGGATGGACTGTGAATATGAAAGTTGACTCAGAATGGGTATAGGAATCAGAAGAGTACACGAATGAAGAGGATGTAGGAATCAAAAAAGTGTATTAATTATGAGATTGTACGAATCAGAAAGGTTCATGATTCAGGAGGTCCTATGAATCAGAAAAGCAGTGGTGCTAGGAGGGTGTATGAATCAGTAAGGTGTAAGAATATGGAGCGAGTTTGAATCAAGAAGGTCTAGGAATCAGAACAGTAAACGCATCAGAAGGGTGTAGATATTAGGCTTAAGTAGATTTCAGGAGGGTATAAGTATCAGGTGGGTGTAGGTATCAGGTGGGTATCTGAATCAGGATGAAGGTATCAGAAGGGTGTAGGAATGAAAAGGAACGTGTGACTTGGGATGGCATATGAATTAGGATCAGCATTATAGGAGAAGGAATCACGAAAAGGAATCAACGGTAGGAATCACCCATAGGACTCCAGCATTGGAATAAAAAGCATCAAGCTAAACAATGAGAAGTTCTCGAGGAAAGGAATGTAGATTAGGAATCAAGAGTTGGAATGAAGTGTGGGAATCGAATGTAGGAATCAATAGTAGTAAACAAACTTATAAATCAAGAGTCAGGTGGGGTAGTCAGGTGGGGTAGTCAGGTGGGGTAGTCAGGTATGGTAGTCAGGTGGGGTAGTCAGGTGGGGGAGTCAGGTGGGGGAGTCAGGTGGGGGAGGGCAGCTCGCGGTTGTTTGTTGTATTGATTAGCCGGAGTGACAGAAGCACTTGCTAGAATTCCTCCTCAACGTCCATCGTCAGCCTCCGACGAATGTAGCTCACGCATCGTCAGCCTCCTGACGAACGTAGCTTATGCATCGTCAGCCTCCTGACGAACGTGGCTCATTCATCGTCAGCCTACTGACGAACGTGGTTCAGGCATCGTCAGCCTCCTGACGAACGTGGTTCAGGCATCGTCAGCCTCCTGACGAACGTGGTTCAGGCATCGTCAGCCTCCTGACGAACGTCTCTCATGCATCGTCAACCTCCTGACGAATGTAGGTCATGCATCGTCAACCTCCTGACGAACGTGGCTCATGCATCGTCAGCCTTCTGACGAACGTTGCTCACGCAACCTCAACTTCCTGACGCACGTGACAGCTGATGCAAGAGGCTTTGACTCAAAACGTCAAATTCTTGAGGCACGTGACCGATGCAAGATTGAACACACAAGTCACAGTGACAATCAGAACTAGTCTTGATTCACTTAACATTGTTAACTATCAGTCACAGCTGTAAAGTCACCTGTGAAATCTTACTCAGGTTAACTGTAAAACAACTGCTTCAAGAGTAACCTCTTTAATAAACTTTAATAAAGTTACTTTATTAATAAATTAGCCAGGTCAGTTGTGAATAATTAGATAAATACTTTACCAGGGTGACATAAATTACCCAGGTCAACGGTTGCGATATTTCACGAGTTCAACTATTTAATTAGTGAAAAGAAAATGGCTATACAAATAGCTGTTTCTGTTCCTCTATGTCTCATTGTCTGTGATGTTGACAATAAACGCTCACAAAAATGTCCAAGTTTTAAGAGGTCTGTTAAAAACCGTAAATCTATAATTGATTCGGACTACACCGCTCGCTTGTATGAATTTTCCAGTATTCATGGGAATTCCTGTGTTTTATAGACACGCGGAATTGGTAGCAGAAACAGAAATAGAGCAGCGGCAATCATGACATTTTTCCACGAATTCTCAATCTCGATACACTATTTTTCGTCCTGTGTGTGTGTGTGTGTGTGTGTGTGTGTGTGTGTGTGTGTGTGTGTGTGTGTGTGTGTGTGTGTGTGTGTGTGTGTGTGTGTGTGTGGTGTGTACTCACCTAGTTGTGGTTGCAGGGGTCGAGAGTCACAGCTCCTGGTCCCCCCTCTTCACTGGCCGCTACTAGGTCACGCTTCCTGCTCCGTGAGCTTTATCATAGTTCTTCTTAAAGCTATGGGTGGATCCTGCCTCCACTACATCACTTCCCAGACTATTCCACTTCCTGACTACTCTGTGGCTGTAAAATGCTTCCTATCATCCCTGTGATTCATCTGAATCTTCAGCTTTCAACTGTGTTCCCTTGTTGCTGTGTCCCATCTCTGGAACATTCTGTTTGTCTACCTTGTTGATTCCTCTCAGTATTTTATATATCGTTATCATATAACCCCTATCTTGCCTGTCTTCCAGTGTCGTCAAGTCGATTTTTCTTAACCTCTCCTCGTAAGACATACCCCTTAGCTCCAGAACTAGTCTAGTTACAAACCTTTGCACTTTCTCTAGTTTCCAACACTTGATGGTGCACCCCACCTCTTCGTCTTTCCGGAGTTCATTTTGTCTCCTCTGTGAACACTTCTTTGAATCTCATGTTGAGCTCCTCACATACTTCTCGGTCGTTTCATGTGATCTCCCATTCTTCCTCAGTCTGGTAACCTGATTACATTTTCTGACAAACTCCTAAAACTTTAATTTCCACATGTTCAGTAGAGCTACAAGCTCCCAACACTTTCCTTATCCCCCTCCCCATTCATAAAATGTGAGCACTCTTTGTTTAGTATCCTTCTTATGGCTCTGATGGACTAACACTACTTTAATGGAATATGATGTAGGTCAGGCACCAAGAAATTAATGTTACATGAGAACAATATGGCAAATTTTAAGTGTTATTTAATAAAGTATTTTCTTTATAGTATTTTAGGAAAGGTTTTATGGTAGTATTAAGTTTGCTAAAATAATATTACATTATTAACTCTTTTTGCTATTCACGAAAACATTGAACATTAAACATTAGACCTTAAAATCAATGGGCAAAATAAATAGTACTTGAAGCTAACTTCCAAATCATGAAAATCCAACAAATTCCAGGTCACCACAGTATCGGCGGTCACTCAGGAATGTAGTCAACAAGTGTTCACAAGCTCTCCTTGACTCATGCTAACTCTACCAGGAAGTTTACCCTGGAGGTTCTCCTGAGGCGGGGGAAGTGCGCACCTTCATTCACATCAGTCACTGGCCTCCCTCTTGTTAACTAAATCTTCACTATTTCTGTGTATTCCGAAAAATACTGTTTACACAATTACTACATGTATACTTATTTCCCATGTTATTTACGCTCCCATCAAGTAGATGAATAAGACATGTTCAACTCTTAAGTACCTCTATTATCAAGACTTTTCGTGTTTGAAGCAGGCTTATTCAATGGAATGCAAACGATTATAACAACAATACACGGTAGATGTGATAGTTTTGACTTTATCGGTCCCTCAGTTTTCCTAGGTGGCAATCAGTCCCTCAGCCCAAAACAGAGGCAAGCTGCCAGGGCATAGCTCTTTCCGGTATATGAGGTGTTGCAGGCTTTTGCAAGATGCATTTTAGTTACTTTAAGTTAATTACTAAATGGAGTAAGCATAAAATCCCTTCACATGAGCCGCCTAACTTCTCATATTCCCATCTTTCTTCGATAGCCGTTAACTTATATACTATGTCTCCTCCACTTGCCTCACACATCCCACACATCACATTCACTTCCACCTTCCTGCCTCCAGAGAAACCTGGAAATAAAACAGAGCACCTCGAAAAGATACAGCAGGAAGTGGATCTCGAAAAGCCCCAGTTCACGTGGGAAAACTCAAAATGTAAATGCACGAAGACAACACATGACTAAATAAAATAATTTTTGCATCACACCCTTATACCTTTCCTTGCGCTTTACCACCTCAGACACTCATACAACATACATACTAAATGTACTTCCCATGACAACACTACCCCACTAGTTATTACTTTTATATCTCTGCCATCTTACACTATGTCGACTACAATAGCCTATGGAATATTTTGGGATATACAGTGGAAAATGGGGAGAGCTAAAAATGTCGATTTCTCAGTTTTACAATAATTGTATTTGTCAATAAATACGCAATACATTCGGATTTCCTACCTCAAGAGACATTCCTCTGCATCTACTAGATTCCTTTCCAGGCAAATTATTCAATAAAAACCTGTCTCTATTTGGACAAGTGGTTCGCAGTTTGCTCTTTGCATTTCTTTACTTTCCGCACCTTGTCTTTTATTAATATGTAAACTTCATTTTCTTCCTTACCCAGGGAGCTCCTTTTATTAGGTGATTTTAGCTCTTATTAATTTTTCTGGCTAGGGAAGCATTCGGAGTCTTGAAGAGCTGTTAATCTTTGTTCACAACTCTACCTATCCAATATTCATAAACATTTATATATGCTAACCTGTACCTTCTCCAGTACAGATTTGTCAATCTTCTCATGTTACTGGACACAAAATTTTAGTTAGACTAGTAAATGATCTTCATGACAGCGACCAATTTCCAATTCATATTACTATCCGCTCATACACCCATCCTCTTCACGTTCTTACACCCGTCCTCTTCACGTTCTTACACCCGTACTCTTCACGTTCTTACACCCGCCCTCTTCACGTTCTTACACCCGACCTTTTCGCAAGCCTGGGTGACGTGTCATCGTGCGGATTGGGCACTCTATGTATATTTTCTTTGCTGATCTTTCCGATTCCTCAGAGACTAGCTGTTAACATCTTTTAGTTACCTCTAGTTTCTCTGTAGCTACGCTCACCGTCACCAGAACTCCGGTTGAAAATTTTGAGAAATGTGTTTGTACTCCGGTATCATGACTGTGCTCACGAAGATCGAGACACACATGCAATACTCGGAATCTTTATTGAGGAAAAGTTTTGCAGGCATTAGCAGTTAAATACACAGAAGAATTGCTCTCATTGAGATAAATAGTATAAAATACAGACACGATCATCTGTTTGTTTCGCCCACTGTATAGGCGAAACGTAGTCAACGAAGGATCGCATTATGCTGCATTTGTGTTCATCTAAACTTATGGAGACATCAGCCTCTGTGGAAGATGAAGTAGACGAGGTGTAGAGATAGTTTGATGTTATCAGTCTATCGGTCTTGGTACAAGATGACCAGTCCATCGGTCTTGGTACAAGATGACCAGTCCATCGGTCTTGGTACAAGATGACCAGTCCATCGGTCTTGGTACAAGATGACCAGTCCATCGGTCTTGGTACAAGATGACCAGTCCGTTGGTCTAGAGCAGATATTTGTTGCCAGACTTCATATTCTAGAATGCTTGGAGACGAGGTCAGAGGTGAGCTTGGTCCATTAATGGAAGTAGGTCAGGCTAAGCAGTTCTAAGCAAAAGAGCTACACGAAGTCATCCCTTGTACCAAGATACCATCATGTTACATTGTTAACCAGGTATCATATAAATGGTATGCAATATCGGCAAACTGATGGGTAAGACATGTGAATTACTGGGGAACTTTATTGACGAAACGTTTCGCCTGCTCTGCAGGATTCATCAGTTGAATACAGAGATGAATTACACTCCTGGAGACATCAGCTTTGGTGGGAGACAAAGCAAATGAGGTGGAAAGGTAGGCTGATGTAATCAAACCATTGTTGCAGGTTAAGCGTTCTCCTAGCCTAAAGCAGTGGCTTGTACGTGTGTGTGTGTGTGTCCACCTGTGTGTGTTATCATGTGTGCCTCCAGTGTGTCAGGCCGATTTCCCTCAACCTTTCTTCATGTGTGTGTGTGTGTGTGTGTGACTGTGTGTGTGTGCATACTCCAGTATGTGACGTAGATGGTGTACAGAGTGTGTGTGTGTGTGTGTGTGCGCGCGCGCGCGCGCGCGAGCGAACGTAAATATACATGGGGAACTACAGATAACAGAAGACATTGCCATGCACAAAGCGGAAACAATGAAAAATTAATTTTTTTCAGTGAACTCGGTACCCAGCAGCTGTCTGCCTGGCATAAAAATACGCCTAAGACCGCTCTGATTTTACTTATTTCTCCGGATTACTTTCAAAGTATTAAGAACACTAACCTCATTCTCTCCAGGAATACATAGGTGAAGAAAGATATATTTCAAAAGCTGTTTTTCTCAATGGACAAGGTTTAGCAGAGAGTAAAATTGTCTAATGAGTGCTTCATTCGCAACGTATCTTTACCACTGTCGGCGAGAAGCCAATCTCTTTCCCACAGGCAGTGAGGCCTTTGCCTTACGAATGCCACATGCATCCAGCATATTGTGCTCCATCGTAAATTAGTGTGGCATCTGTAAAGACACCACACCGTAGTTCATAGATCTATCGAGCACATGTCATGAGAG
>NC_091328.1:22483318-22520818 GCF_038502225.1 Cherax quadricarinatus
AAGTAGCATATCCACACAGTTTAATAACTGTCACCACTCCTCAAGAAAGTAAATCACCGTGCCACTATACTAGAAATTCATCCCACTATCAAGAATGGCACAGCCTCCTGCTATTTGGCGATGTTTACCTATCCATGCCGGCAACAGGCGGCAAGTCGCTAGTCTTGTCTGTTATCAGATCCTTAAGGCATTTTCCCATGAGATGACACCTTGATTTATCTTCTCTATGGAATAAAATAATTAGGGCAGGGCAGTGCCAACGAATGCTCCAACGACAGCGATAAAATCAGAGTCGAGGCGAGCCGAGGAACTGATTACGGCAAAGCAGCTTCTTCAGTCAGGATATTGACCAGGGAAGATAAAATCGCCTCCATGGTTGCCGATACTGTTCGTGCACTAAGAGAACACCCGCCCAGTGCATGATTTCTTGCTAATTTACCAGTTTTACCTATTCGGCACGACTAATATATATATATATATATATATAGTATATATATATATATACTATATATATATATATATATATATATATATATATATATATATATATCATAGATCAGTTATAATTTAACGATATTTAATTGAGGAGTACCTCGAGTTCCTACTATGTATAGTGTAAAATATTAAATATGTTATTCACCTGTTCTATAACTTTATTAATTAGTACTAGCACCTGCTTCCATTGAACTTGACGACGAGTAAGAATTCTTCGCTTGTCATACTTGAAACTCTAAGTTTTAACACTGGAGATGCCTTGAAGTGTGAAAAAAGAAAAAAAACATTAACATTTACAAGTAATCTTAAGAACGTACACATGAAGTCAGGAGTGTCGGATGAAGTCATTAGTGCAGGTGAGGTACTAATTACCTGAGGCTTTGATGTGTACTAAGGTTTAACGAGTCTGGGATGTGTGGAGCGCGGGTCACAAGAAGCCATAACTTAATGAGAGGAAGGAGAGCAAATGTAGTGAGCAGATTATTGATATTAATGGACTTCTTCATCATTTCCATTATTTTTCTCATTATTATTATTATTAAACTGCTCAGCATATACATCATCACCACCACCGCCATCATCATCATCACATGATCACCATCACCACCACCGCCATCACATGATGATCACCATCACCACCGCCATCACTAACATCACATGATCATCATAATCATCATATGATCACCACCGCTACCATCATTAACGTTATCATTACATGATCATCATCACATGTTGATCACCACCATCTTCATGATCACCATATGTTGACGATCATATGATGATCATATGATGACGTCATATGATGACGATCATAATCATATGATGACGTTCATCATCATATGATGACGATCATCACCACCACCGCCACCATCATTAACATCATCACATGACGATCATCACCACCACCACCATCGTCATGATCACTTCCGTCACCATCATCATCATCACGTAAGTTTACTGTCTTCCAGATTTTCTATAAAGACTTTCTTTTATGGGATCGTCTAAGTTTCTCTTTGCTTTTCTTATCGCAGATCTTGAGCAAGAGCGCTGAGTGGGAGTCCCGAGACAATATAGCGAAGCAGAGGATCAACTACAATAGAGCGAACCAGCAAGACCTTTCACATATATCTAAAAGCCTTTCTCTCCTACCTAATTTTGTCTGTGTACGCACCTAATTATTTATGATTACAGCGGTTGAGTCTCAGCGCCTGGCCCCGCCTCTTCGGTTTAGTCTTTATTGGCTTCGAGAACCTTATCATACCCCTTCTTAAAGCTATATATTAATTCTGCCTCTACCACTTCACTCTCCAGAACGTTCAACTTCCTGACTATTTCAAGGCTGAGAAACTACTTCCTAATATTCCTGTGACTCACCTGAGCCTTCAACTTCAAGCTGTGCCCTCGTGTTCATATTTCCCATCTCAAAAACAATCAGCCTCCTTTCGCCTCCATTCTCTCTGAGTTCTATCAATTATTCCTCATATGACATACCCCTTAGCTACAGGACAAGTTTCATTGCAAACCTTTCTGCTTTCTGTATTTTCCTGACGTGCTTGACCAGGTGTGGGTTCCATACTTGTGCTGCATGCTCCATTATTAGCATGACGTACATGGTATACAGTGTTGTGAATAACTCCTCAGACGTCTAAAAGTTATTCTTAGATTCGCAAAACGCGCATTTGCTGCAGCGGTTACTTAGCTGATGTGCGGCTCATCCCGAAATCCTTCTCGAGAAAAGTTTGCAGTCTTTGGTCCCTGATCCTTTACTCCATCTGCGGTCTTCTTTGCCCTTCCCCAGACTTCATTACTTTGTACTTGTTGGGGTTAGGCTCTGGGAGTCACCTGTCAGACCAGACCTGCAACCTCTTCAAACTCATTTGTAGCTTTTCCTGAGCCATATCTGTTTGTTTTCTCCTCATTAGCTTAGGATCATCTACGAACAAGGACACCTATGACTATCGTTACCGTCATATCATTCACGTATATAGATCTCTGAGGTCAATGGTCACTAGAGATTACTGCCTATCCTGAGATGTCTTAGAGGATTAGTGAGGAGTGCTACAGAGCACCAAGGCTTGTACTCACCTAGTTGTACTCACTTAGTTGTACTCACCTAGTTGAGGTTGCAGGGGTTGTGTTTTAGAGTCTGTGTTCGAAGTGTTGAAGGATTAGGTTCAACTTCTCAAGAAGGAAAATAAGAATCTGAAAATTCGCCTGGATGACTATAACAATGAATGGGAGGTGGTTACGGTTTGAGAAGGGAAACAAGTCACCAGCAGTGAGGAGCAGATTGGCAGCCATTGCAAGTGAGAAACAGTTTACAGTAAAGGAAGAAACATAGAAGTGGCGAAGAGTAACAGAATAGATCTGAAGGTTGCAAATCTATTTTCTGTTCTCTAGTACGAAATTTTTTCAGTAGTCAGTGAGAATAAAGGTACCACTAACTTATCAAAATATGCGGGCCGTGCCTTCTGTAGCAGAGATAGGAAGGGGAAGAAGAAGATGTATTTTTTGGTGTTATGACATAGTCAACAGGGTGGATACACAAATAACCCGCACATAAAAGAGAGAAGCTTACGATGACGTTTCGGTCCGACTTGGACCATTGATAAATTCACTTTGTCAGTGGTCCAAGTCGGACCGAAACGTCATCGTAAACTTCTCTCTTTTATGTGCGGGTTATTTGTGTATCGTTCCAGTCACGGTATTGTACCTTTTTTGTTATTTATTAACAGGTTGGATAATGTCATGCCAGGTAATGGGAACAAGCCCATTATCTGCCTCAATGCTGATGGAAACGATATTAAGAAGGGCATAAGACAGGAGCTGCTAGATAAGTATAGGTCAACTATGGATCTAGTTAGATCTAAGGGATGGATCCCAATTATATGTATTATTTTGCCTGTAAGAGCGAGCAGTGAATGGATGTCAAGGGAAACTGGTGTAAACTGCTGGCTAGACAGGTACTGCAAGGAACTTGCAATTATTTTCAATGACAATTGGGTCAGTTCTGTGACAAACATGATATCAATGCAAGGGATGGAGTACATCTCTTTGAACAAGGAGTGGTAGCATTAGCCAAATCTGTCGACAGTGAATGTTGCTTTGTAGTTTAGAACTTTAAACTGATAGTGTATTAGTGTGTGGAAAGCAAATAGGTAGCAAAAATAGCAAAAACTGCAGGATACCATTTAACAGTTGGCCGCTCGTGAACTGTGAACGAATGCAAAGTTCCAGATACACTAGCAAGGGAGTTTCTGTGAAGTTGTTGCTTTTATCATCTTGTCCAGTGAAAGGAAAAAACGATGAATTATGATGAGAATCTGCTGCTTTTCATCACAGGTCTGTAAAGAGGAAGGTGTATTCATGATTATTCCCAGGAAGAACTTAGAAACATCCGAGACCGATGTTTTCTGGAATCTTTCTTGAAATTCGTGTTTTTCAGAAGAGAATACATTAGTGTTATTGCTGGGTTGCCTTCCTATTTCACTGAGAGGGAGACTAGGTCTTCCGAAGTAGATGTATTACAGGGAGTATACCTGGAGAGGGTTTTGGGGGTCAACGACCCCCTCGGCCCGGTCTGTGACTAGGCCAGTATCTCCTCAGGTGCTCTCGTATGCATGTCCTTTCTGTAAAAGTACTGGAAAGATCTTCCAGAAAATGTTCTCAAACAGCGGACGTTGCCGCTGCTTCCACCGCCATCGTCACTCATTATATTATGACCTATTTTATTTATTCTAGAGTATATATCATGTTTCTCTGTTAATTATATTGTTTGTGTCATATTAGATGAATTGTGATAGATAAATAAGCCGTAGAGTTGATATTTTAGTAGAATTAACGAAAATATGTTAAGTAGAAAAGGACACAAGTATAACTAATGTAACATTTTATTGTGGCAACATTTCGCTCTCCAGGAGCTTTGTCAAGCTGTTACGTAACGGTCAGTGTAAATAAGCAAGGCAATCTACTGCTTATTAGAACTAGAGACGTAAACAAGTCACTTGACATACTCTGGCACGATGACCTAATGTTCGTATTAACTGACCATCTCGACGTTTACTGGGCATTCCTGAGAGTAATATACTTGTACTATATATTGACCAACAAACACATCATCCCTTCCTTCAACTGGAAGACAGTAGAAGCATTAGTATCTGCAGCTAGTGTGCCCAGGAGCGGGCTCCTGCCTGAGTCTAGTTCGGCTCACCACCTACGTCACTTACCTATCTGTGCCCAAATATGCACACAATCGCAACCCGATTTGCTAATGACGTAATACGTGCATTCTCCACTCCAAGTGATAAAAACGAAAAAGACACGAGAGTGATTGAGAAAATTAATAAGGAACTGATAAGAACAGCCAACTGGGAAAGGAAATGGGGAATTACCACCAACCTAGATAAAGGATAAATCTGTATTATAGATATGCTACTCTGCTACGGTAAAGATCAAGAAAGGAATTACCGAGACACTTCAATAGCCTTTGCAAATACCAACAAGCTCTTTGGTTACGCAATTGACAGGTTGCAAATTTCTACCAAAAAAGTCAGAGACAAAATAAATGTAGCAACAGGCCATCTTAAACAACTATTTAGATTCTACCAAGCCCGAAGGTACATCAAGAAACATTTCTATATGATTATGGTATGTCCGATTCTCGAATATCCATGTGTATACATGTCACTAATACCCAAATCCAACTTGTTAAGCTTCAGGGAGTCCAGAGTAGGGTCTCCCGTTTTCTAACTTTCGGCTGAGAGAATCCGAATGAGAAGATCTCCATGTTTTGCTCGAGAATGACACAGTCAACATCAAATTCGACAAATTCAAGCGTCAGTCACATGAGAAAGAGAAAACCCATCATAGCCGATTAACACAGCAACCATGTGAACCATGAATCTACGCACAGAACACTTAGTATGACCTCGCGACAGAATGCCGCTACGCTCACAATGATGAATTCCCGAGACCAAGGATTCTTAATGTTCAACCATGAGATGAAGAACAAAAAGGCACAATACCGTGAATGGAATACACAAATAACTAGCACATAGAAGAGAGGAAGAGCTTACTGCGATTTTTCGGTCCGACTTGGACCATTTACAAAGTCACACTAACAGAAATGAGTGAGAAAACCAGTTTATAGAGGCGAGCGAGAATAGGGACGGGAACAAGAGAGGGAGAAGAGGAAGTAGTGGTAGTGGTTGGTAAGTAGTGGAGGTGGTAGAAGAAATAGTGGTAGTGAAAAGCAAGGAGAGTAGTTTAGTATCAAAAGAGAAAAAAAAAGTGAAGGACAAACGCTGTCGTAAACTCCTCCTCACTCTTATGTGCGGGTTATTTGTCCTAGAGATGAAGGAGACTGGATAGCACTTGTCCCAGACTGTGTAGAAAATCGATACATCCATCAATATTGTGACACCCACGGTGGTTTTTCACCCACCGTGAAGACCACCGAAGGCAGAACACTGTGCCTAGCAAGAACCAGGCAGTGAACAACCTGTACAACCACCTAGCGCCCGCAAGCTTCCTTAGCCGGAACCTTCTACCGCAAGGAATTCCACTTCATGAAAAGAATATACCCACACCTAACACAAGAAGAGGCAAGTAGATACCTTTCGCGTATGCACGTAGTGCGGTATGCATCCAATATAAGTTTCATTTTAACATAAATGTAAAGTACACACATCCATGTGGCTTGGGCCGACTATGTTCCATTTATTATATGTTCATCACACCCATTGGCATGCCCTTTCGACCAGTGAACTGGCAGTTCAGAGTACAGCAGTTCTAGGGCCCCACTGCTGTATTAATTGTCCTGTTCAAACCACCAATAAGGTGAGAGCCGGCTGCTCAGCCGAGGTGACATCACACCTGCCTGCCCGGTTGTGTGGCAGACTTGCTTGGTCTGGTTCAGATCAATCTTGCTTTGAGTGGCTCTATGATATCTCTTATCCTTATACTGCCACCTTGACTTTGTGAATATTGTACATAGTAGTGAAGGAAGACACGGGTAAAGAAAAACTACCCCTTCTTTTGTTGCTCGCTATATTGCTGACTTATTACGAACACACAACAATTCACGACCAGGTGCAACAGGCCTTGAATTGTTATTGTTCGTAACAATCCACCAGATAGAAAACAAAAGTTGTTATGCCATTTATCATACTATCCCCTTCCACGAGTCACTTCCCCAAAGCTTCTTAACCCATTTCCACCTCCCTCATCTTTCTTCCTTTCCTCTCCTCACCAGGGCTCTTCCCATTGTTCGCTCATTCGTACCTTACTCATCAGAAGAAAAATGCAGCCTAAAGCACCTATGAAGGAGGCGATTTTGTCTAATTCAAGGATTAAAAAGGTATCTCCAACTAGAGATGGTATAGTGATAGTATAGAGATGGTATAGTGATAAATGATATAGTGATAATGTGGATAAACACACTTATGAATAGTTCAGAGTATTCTTGCATGAACCAGGTAATACGAATTCAGAGAGAAAAGAGGTAGTAGTAGAGCTACGAGTGTTGAGCAGTGAGAGCTGTCATCATTATGATCATTATTTTGATGGCCAAGAGTTTAGAAATACAGAGGTTGCTGGTCTTCTGTTAGCACAGATGTAAACATAATACATAGTGGGAAAGGGAGGTAGATGTGAGATATGTACTTAAACAGCAATGTCATGAATACAAATACGCATGCTGCCGCAGCACAGAGACGTTAGAGAACACCTAATGAAATGGAGTAAATCCAGGTTAATCATTCATGAAAATGGTTTGTGCTACATATAATGTATACAGGATGGCTTACTAGCTGTCACTAATACCATCCCACAAAAGTCTGGTAGTTCCAGCACATCCAGACTATTGGAGAACAGGATGTTGCCAAAAATTGGAGAAGGCAATCACGTGATAACCATTTATAACTCACTCGGGTTCCACCACTGTATGTTCCATTAGTAATAGTCTGTGCATGAAGAATGAAGAAGCCACCCAAATGATTGGTTAATTAAAAATTACACTGAACTGAGCATCAGTGTCTAAACCTTCTCTCAGTGTCTCGATCGCTATGGAATTCGAGAAATGTATCCCTTCTTATCCTGTAATTCTATATCCATGTAGATCAGTATTACCAACACAGGTAATGAATGGCCTGTGACCTGGTCGTAATGGGTTGGAGGAAAAGAAACTCAGCAGTACTATTTAACCTGTATTTTCTTCAATTATATATGTACACTCATGTACACTATGTATAGGAGTTGAATATAAGTGTACCACACGGTGATAAAGGCGAAAGAGAGCGCACCGAACTTTAATCATCTAGAGGCAATTTTGGCAAATGCTGACTACGAGTGAACCACATCACATCAGCATTTGGCGAGTTCGCCTATGATTGGTTAATGAACCAAGGTACTGATTTAACGATGGGTACCCGTATCGCTAAACCCTTAGCACCTGGTTCGCTGGTTGGGTGGCAGCCTATATGGGAGTGTGCACATACGCCGAATAAACTAACATTCTTTGCATGCCACAATCAGCCCTCAAGAGGCAGAGGAGCTGTAAGTAAACTTTCTAAACAGGCCAAATAGGAGAGCTCAACCTTCTCAAGAGGTTCAGGAGCTCGAGACAGACACCATAATGGTGTAGAGGAGTAGAAACATAAGGTCTCCGAGTATTCCTTAACTCTAGGTCCATGTACTTCAGTGCCTGCAAGATATACTCCAGATCCCTTAATAGGGATAGGAAATGCACAGCTCATTCCTCTGAAGAGGCTCAGCAGTTAGACGGTGTAATGCAGTTGAGGAGGGCCTTGGGATGGCACATTTTAAAATATGCCACCCTAAGCCAACTATTACTTCGCAAACTCTTACACAAAATGACGGATATACACACCTTTAGAAAAACACACATACGCACAACAGTATGTGTATTTTCTGCTGGCTTCCAATTTGCAGATAAAAAAACTATTGTCTCTGTACTCTCCACAACTCACACAGGCCCCACATAAATACCAGGGTCATGACCATGCCAGCTCTCACTTGAGAGTACAAGTAACAACCACCCCAAAATAACCAACAGCCTAAGAATTACAACAACAAAAATTACACAATTCTTAATTCATCCTGGCTCCAGAACATCTTTTCGGTGACTCCTAATCACTCAACACGACACATCACTCAGTTGTTGGTCTAATACACTTCCAACTGTTCCTCTAATACGTATCAACTTAATTAAGAACTGCCAATCTTTATACATTTATGGAGCACATTTTCCATACAGTATATACTCCTGATTTTATATACAATTTTTTACAACAGTACAGTAGCCTACATAACAAAGGGCAACACCTTAAAAATGCAGAAGACCTTATACAACAGACCGCCACTTACATGAATGTAACTAATTGTAGTTACATTCATGTAAGTGGCGTATAAAACAAAAAAAAAAATAATCTAAAACAAACTGAAGAACATAGGACAATACAGGGTTACGTTTCTTGGACCCTTAAAAATGGCATATAACTTTTTTTAGGTCTCTAAATTGTATACAAATAAAAATTATAATGTGATTTTAGCCTGTTTGAGATGTATATTTAATACACTGGTTAAGTCTCACATGTTACAACAATAACATTTCTTACCCTAAATTGTGGTTGCTGTGTATGTCAATGATTCTGGAATGAGTGGATAGGAATGCTGTGGCCCTACTCTGCTAAGGAGGTAGGTCGAGGATTTTCAGCTAAGATGGATGGTCGAGGCTCTGGCACTAAAATTGATGGTTTTACTGGAGAAGTGAAAAATTATGTAATGCATGTCTGGTCTCTCTTACCTGCAACACCTTATACAGCTGATGGTAATGCATCATCAGGTGCTCTAGACCCTGTTTCAGAGCAATGCTTCTAGATTTGTCACTACCACAAAGGAGGAAGCGAAGCGATCCTTTGCTGCCCTGAATCCAAGTGCACTTTTATCTAGATGACTAATGAAAGTTCTTTTTGGCATTTTCTTCCAATACATACTCGTCTCATCAGAGTTAAACACTGGCTGTGCCTCGTAGCCGCCCTCAGAAATAACTTCCTGCAGTTCTTCAGGGAAATTACTTGCCGCCGAGTGATCAGCTGAAGCACTTTTTCCCCAAAAACTTTTTATTCAATCCACATATTCTTTTCAGCAGGTGACAGCCTAGGGTATTCATTACAGAAACCCGTATATTCGCCTCATTTCTTCTAATTGAACAAAGTGATACTACATAAAGTCCAAAATATCTTGCGATCTCCTCCACATGTGCACTTGTAAGTTTATCCAGTATCCCGATTTTCTTCATAACACCGATACTTAAATGCTTAATTTTTTTCTTGACACTTCCAGCATCACTCGCATGCCTTTTGGGTTCTGTGGCTACTACGAACATACAAGATATGCCAATGAAAAGATAAAAGCTCAATTCACAAAGATTTGAGAATCGTATGGGACACATTTACCTCCCTTGCAAAGACAATTATGTGACACAGACTAGCTGTCCACGATCCCCCTAGATAATAATGATAATACATTTGCCAGAAATGAAGTCCTAACACGGGTCTTTGCCACATGGTGACCCGTCTCTGGCTCCAGAGGGAATGCTCGAGTTTGTATAACCTATGTACCATTTACAGTCCTATGGTAGTGGCAGCTTTATGACAAGAGCATGGTAGGTTTTCTTCAGGTCAAGTGGAGAACTCTTTACAACCCTATGTAGGGGTTGCCCTATGAAAAGGGCACGGTGAATCTTCAGCACAAGTGGTAAAGCAGTTACCTACAATTGTCGCAGACGCCCTGTACCCGGGTACAGCACGTCTTCTGTGTAACTGGTGTCTTGGGCCCGGTGTGTACGATAGTGAGTCATCTTCAGCTTGACAGACTCGTCTACTACCTTCCCCACTCACACAGAGCTCACAGGGAGGAACACAGGTGCTGATGCAGAATTATTATTATTATTATCACACTGGCCGATTCCCACCAAGGCAGGGTGGCCCGAAAAAGAAAAACTTTCACCATCATTTACTCCATCACTGTCTTGCCAGAAGGGTGCTTAACACTACAGTTTTTAAACTGCAACATTAACACCCCTCCTTCAGAGTGCAGGCACTGTACTTCCCATCTCCAGGACTCAAGTCCGGCCTGCCGGTTTCCCTGAACCCCTTCATAAATGTTACTTTGCTCACACTCCAACAGCACGTCAAGTATTAAAAACCATTTGTCTCCATTCACTCCTATCAAACACGCTCACGCATGCCTGCTGGAATTCCAAGCCCCTCGCACACAAAACCTCCTTTATCCCCTCCCTCCAACCTTTCCTAGGCCGACCCCAACCCCGCCTTCCTTCCACTACAGACTGATACACTCTTGAAGTTATTCTGTTTCGCTCCATTCTCTCCACATGTCCGAACCACCTCAACAACCCTTCCTCAGCCCTCTGGACAACAGTTTTGGTAATCCCGCACCTCCTCCTAACTTCCAAACTACGAATTCTCTGCATTATATTCACACCACACATTGCTCTCAGACATGACATCTCCACTGCCTCCAGCCTTCTCCTCGCTGCAACATTCATCACCCATGCTTCACACCCATATAAGAGCGTTGGTAAAACTATACTCTCATACATTCCCCTCTTTGCCTCCAAGGACAAAGTTCTTTGTCTCCAGAGACTCCTAAGCGCACCACTCACCCTTTTCCCCTCATCAATTCTATGATTCACCTCATCTTTCATAGACCCGTCCGCTGACACGTCCACTCCCAAATATCTGAATACATTCACCTCCTCCATACTCTCTCCCTTCAATCTGATATCCAATCTTTCATCACCTAATCTTTTTATCCTCATAACCTTACTCTTTCTTGTATTCACTTTCAATTTTCTTCTTTTGCACACCCTACCAAATTCATCCACCAATCTCTGCAACTTCTCTTCAGAATCTCCCAAGAGCACAGTGTCATCAGCAAAGAGCAACTGAGACAACTCCCACTTTATGTGTGATTCTTTATCTTTTAACTCCACGTCTCTTGCCAAGACTCTCGCATTTACTTCTCTTACAACCCCATCTATAAATATATTAAACAACCACGGTGACATCACACATCCTTGTCTAAGGCCTACTTTTACTGGGAAATAATTTCCCTCTTTCCTACATACTCTAACTTGAGCCTCACTATCCTCGTAAAAGCTCTTCACTGCTTTCAGTAACCTACCTCCTACACCATACACCTGCAACATCTGCCACATTGCCCCCCTATCCACCCTGTCATACGCCTTTTCCAAATCCATAAATGCCACAAAGACCTCTTTAGCCTTATCTAAATACTGTTCACTTATATGTTTCACTGTAAACACCTGATGCAGAAGTCAGAGTTAAATGCCTGGTATCTGAGGGCCAGTTTTTTTGCTGGTATAAGGCTCTCCTCAGTCTGAGCCATTCCTTGCACTCAGACTGCAGCAATGACTCAGGAGGCTGGAAAAATGATGTCCGAGCCCAGTAGATGGAGGGGGAAAAACTTACAGTCCAGCCTCTATAAAACTATAAAAAAAAATCATCTTAAAGAGAGGAATTTCACGGATTGATGATCGAAAATATGCTGCCATTTTGAAATAGTTCTATATCGAAAATGTTACAAAATATCGCGCCCTATTCCACACACACACTTGTGTGGAGGAGATTCGTAACCTTCGATATATTGTACCAATGTATTCATGTTTGTGTTTTCTATCAATGTATTCTGCCTATTAATAAAGTACATACATAACATATAAATTATAGGGGGTAGTAGGAGAAGAAAATATTCAAACAGCTCCGGGGAGAACCTTGAGTTTTCCTTGAGGTACGTTTGTCTTCTCTGAGGATGAGGGTCCCCAGTAAAGTTCTAGAGGTGGTACCTCCCTATACATGATTTCTGCTGTGATGTACAGATGGTAGGGTTAAAATTTAGAGTAAATCTTTGGGATGTGGTGGAACGGGAGATTCGAAGCATGATGTGCCGCCTACAAATCTGCAACAACCATGTGATGCTATCATATCTATATGGGCCAGAATCACTAAGAAATTTTTCCATCACTTTGTTGAATCCATGTCACGAAGAATTCAGGCTGTTTTTTTTTTTTAGATTAAATACACTTTACAATGTTGTCTTTAATTCAATGATGTTTTGCCTGTTGAATTACAGTCTTCAGTAGTTTATATACATAAATGTCAGTGCTGCAAAGCAACGTATAGTGGTGAAAGTAAGCGTGAAGTGTTGGTCCGCATCTCTCAACACTTGCCCAGTTCTATTAGAACAAATGTGCAACTGAATAACCCCCCAGTTAGTGTGATACGCCAACACTGTGATGCCACACTATAGACATGAAATAGTTCACTGTGCTCTCCAGCCAACCTAATACCATTCAGATGACAATAAAAGAGTCCCTCTCCTCCATTAGAGACAAGTTTTATCAACTTAAAAAATCAACTGTCAGGAGATTTATTTTGCTTCTGGTTTTATTTTATTTTATATTTTTTATTATGCTTTATTTTCTCTTTTTTTTGGCTAATGTTAATTTGATATTTAATTTGAAGAGTTCCCTAATGAATAAGTTAGGTTCAAAACTAGTTGTGAATAAATGTTTCAAGCAGCAGTGCTGGTTGTCATCTTCCTTTATTTTTAAACTCAGCAGAAGAAGAGATATATTTATTGAACTCATCTCGTGTATAGTACTTCGTAGGTTAGAGACTTCTTTGGCCATGTTGTATGTAAATATTTCGCTTGTATTGCTGAGTCTAAACTTTCTAAAATCTTTCGTTGGTCGATGCGCTCTGCAGATGAAATGAAAAATTCAACCACCTGCCTGAATGCTGGCTATTTTGGTTCAACTCTTTACTCGGCTGAGCGCCCAAGTATTGGACCTGTGTGGGACGGCGTGTATCATACTGAGTATTTTGTGGTAAGGTTGGTAGGTTCGAGTGTCCTTCGGCTTGAGATTAGTGTTTATATATATATAATCGTACCGAATAGGTAAAACTGATAAATTAGCAAGAACTTGTTTAAAAATTATAGTGTTCGCATCGCTATTGGGCCGTGCGGACGTGCTGCGCAGTAGCTCCTGATTGAGTTGGCATTTGCGCAGTGTTGACGTGTACTTGGCTCTGTGAAGACCTGTTTGCGCGCTCTCTAGAATTGAAGCAAGATGCCCTCCATCGAGCAACTTTACCAACAGCTTAAGGAAGAATTGAGGTTGGCGAATTTGGAAATTCGGCGATTGACCGAGGAGAACAAGAAGATTCGTAGTAGTCCTCCTGTTTTGAGTCCTCAGGTCAAGAAGGGAAACTGGTCAGTGGCTGGACAGCAGGGAAAGAAGTTGACGATCAAGAAGACGAATGGAAAGGTAGAAACGATGAAGAAGAAAGAGACTGCCGTGGAAACTGTTGTGGAAACATCCAATACATTCTCAGTGCTACCCGACGAATGTGAGTTGACTACTGGGAACGACACGACGAAAGACATTAAGGAAGGTAAGAATATTGTTGTTGTTGGGGATAGCCAAGTTAGGTATATGGATAGGGCGTTCTGCTTGAAGGACAGGAGTAGGAGACAGAGAGTTTGCTTTCCTGGGGCTGGGATGGAGGATATTGTTAGCCGTCTGGATGACATCATGAGAGGTAATGGGAGCAATCCTATTATCTGTCTCAGTGCTGGAGGCAACGATGTTGGCAGACGTAGGAGTGAGGACCTGATTAGCAGGTATAGGTCAGCAATAGAAATAATTAGAAGTAAGGGTGGGAACCCTCTCATATGTGGTATTTTGCCAAGGAGGGGAGTTGGAAGTGAATGGTTGTCCAGGGCAATTGGTGTCAATTGCTGGCTGGACAAATACTGTAAGGAAAATGCGGTAACATTCATTGACAACTGGGACCTCTTCTATGGCAGAAATGACATGTATGCTAGGGATGGGGTTCACTTATCTAGGTGTGGGGTGGGAGCACTGGCAACTGCAGTGGAGGGAGCAGTTAGGACTTTAAACTAGGAATAGTTAGTGGTATGGGTTTTGGCAGGAAAACAGTGAAGTCCCAGTGTAGTAATATTACGAGTTCTAGGGGAACTAGTAATAATAAGAACGAGATAGATATTGAAAAGCCAGGGACCTTGGGTGATAAGGACGGTAATAGGTTTAGTAGAAAAATAGAAATGAGCAGGAAGGGTAAAGAGAAAGGAGAGTCTTTCAATGTTTATTATGCTAATTGCCGTAGTGCTAGGAATAAGATGGACGAGTTGAGATTAGTTGCTAGTGTAGGTAACATTGATGTATTTGCCTTAACTGAGACGTGGTTTAATTCAAAAAGTCGGGACATGCCTGCGGAATGTCATATTCAGGGTTTTAAATTGTTCCAAGAAGATAGAAGTATTGGGAGGGGGGGGTGGGGTGGCATTGTATGTCCGAGATCGCTTGAACTGTTGCATAAAAACGGGTATTAAGTCTGAAGTAACACATACAGAGTCTGTTTGGATAGAATTTTCAGAGGGGCATGAAAAACTGATTTTAGGAGTGATATACCGTCCCCCTAACTTAGATAGGGACCAAGGGAAACTACTATGGGAGGAAATTGTTAAGGCCACAAGGCACGATAATGTAGTAATTCTAGGAGACTTTAACTTTAGTCATGTTGATTGGAATTTCTTGACTGGGAATTTAGAATCGTACGACTTCTTAGAAGTATTTCAGGATTGTTTTTTGAAGCAGTTTGTGACAGAACCTACAAGGGGAAATAACCTGCTTGACTTAGTTATGGCAAACAATGAATCCCTTGTTAATAATTTAGAAATTTCAGAGGAACTGGGTGCTAGCGACCACAAATCAATTACATTTAGCATTGAATGGAAGTACGATAGTAGCGATAACTCAGTAACAGTCCCAGATTTTCGCTTAGCAGATTACGATGGGCTTAGAGAACACTTATCATCTGTTGACTGGGGTAACGAAGAGAGCTATCAATATGACAGTTTTCTGAACACTATACATGCTGCTCAAAGAGCGTTTATCCCATATAAAGAAATTAGATCAAATAGAAATGACCCAAAATGGATGAATAATAGGCTCAAATATCTACTAGGGCATAAGAAAGGAATTTATAGGCGTATCAAAAGAGGTGAGGGTCATCTTATGAATCAGTATATTGACATTAAGAGGGACATTAAAAAGGGGATAAGAAAAGCTAAAAGGGACTATGAAATTAAAGTTGCTAGGGATTCTAAAACTAACCCAAAAAGTTTTTTCCAGGTCTATAGAACAAAAGTTAGAGATAAGATAGGTCCCCTTAAAAATAACTATGGGCACCTTACTGACAATGAGAATGAAATGTGCTTGATTTTAAATAATTATTTTCTCTCAGTTTTTACACAGGAAGACACTAACAATATTCCAGTAATTAATTTTTACAGTGGGCTAGAAGAAGATAAATTATGTAACATCACAGTCACTAGTGAGATGGTTGTGAGGCAGATAGACAGACTGAAGCAAAATAAGTCGCCGGGTCCTGATGAGGTTTTTTCAAGGGTTCTTAAGGAATGCAAAATGGAACTCTGTGAACCATTAACTAATATTTTTAATTTATCTCTTCAAACAGGTGTAGTGTCTGATATGTGGAAGATGGCTAATGTAACTCCTATTTTTAAAACAGGGGACAAGTCGTTACCGTCAAATTACCGCCCAATAAGCCTGACCTCAATTGTAGGCAAATTACTAGAGTCAATTATAGCTGAGATTATAAGAAGCCATCTCGATAAGCATAGCTTGATTAATGATACTCAGCATGGATTCACAAGAGGCCGGTCTTGTCTAACTAATTTATTAACTTTCTTCAGTAAAGCTTTTGAGGCTGTTGACCACAATAAAGAATTTGATATTATTTACTTAGATTTTAGTAAGGCTTTTGATAGAGTTCCGCACCATAGACTGTTAAAGAAAGTGGCAGCTCATGGCATTGGGGGAAAAGTGCTCTCGTGGATCGAGTCATGGCTCACTGACAGGAAGCAGAGAGTGTCCATAAATGGGGTTAAATCCGAGTGGGGATCTGTAACAAGTGGCGTTCCACAGGGATCAGTCTTGGGCCCGTTGTTGTTTATAATATATATCAATGATCTTGATGAGGGAATTACTAGTGATATGAGCAAATTCGCCGATGACACAAAGATAGGTAGGATAATTGATTCAAACGTAGATGTTAGGGAACTTCAGGAGGATTTAAACAAACTCTATTCTTGGTCAGAAAAGTGGCAGATGCAGTTCAATGTAGATAAGTGCAAGGTTCTGAAGCTTGGGAGTGCCCATAACCCTAGTACTTATAAATTAAATGATGTAGAACTTAGCCATACAGATTGCGAAAAGGACTTGGGGGTTATGGTGAGCAGCAACCTTAAACCAAGACAGCAATGCCTAAGCGTACGTAATAAGGCAAATAGATTACTGGGATTTATATCAAGAAGTGTAAGCAACAGAAGTCCAGAGGTCATACTGCAGCTTTATACATCATTAGTAAGGCCTCACCTTGATTATGCAGCTCAGTTCTGGTCTCCGTATTACAAAATGGACATAAATTCGTTAGAAAACATTCAGCGTAGGATGACTAAATTAATACATAGCATCAGAAATCTTCCTTATGAAGAAAGATTGAAGACTCTTAAGTTACATTCACTTGTTAGACGAAGAATGAGGGGAGACCTGATCGAAGTGTATAAGTGGAAGATAGGTATTAATAAAGGGGATATTAATAAGGTCTTGAGGATGTCTCTCCAAGAGAGAACCCGCAGTAATGGATTTAAATTAGATAAGTTTAGATTTAGAAAGGACATAGGAAAGTATTGGTTTGGAAATAGGGTAGTTGATGAGTGGAACAGTCTACCTAGTTGGGTTATTGAGGCTAGGACTTTGGGTAGTTTCAAATCTAGGTTGGATAAGTACATGAGTGGGAAGGGTTGGATTTGAGTGGGACTTTCACATCAGAGCTTATTTCTTGGGTAGCATTGAAAATTGGGTTGGGTAAATGTTTTGTTAGTGGGATGAATTGTAAAGGACCTGCCTAGTATGGGCCAGCAGGCCTCCTGCAGTGTTCCTCCTTTCTTATGTTCTTATGTTAATATAGTTATAAAACTTACCTAACCTTGTTATAACAAGCGCAATTTAATTTTGCCTAATCTAGCTAAATATATTTTAGATAAGTTTACAATAATTTAATATTAAACTAAACACTTTTTTTCGGTCGGTTCAGAATGATTTTTAAGAAATTATTGTATACAGAGAGAGAGAGAGAGAGAGAGAGAGAGAAAATTAGATAATGACTGAGCTAGCTATTCCAATTACAATTCTCTCTCCCCCCTTCTCTCTCTCTCTCTCTCTCTCTCTCTCTCTCTCTCTCTCTCTCTCTCTCTCTCTCTCACTACTCTTCTGGTATAGAGAAGTGCCCAACTTAGCCCCAAGAGATTAACGAATTAACGCTAGCAAACTTGTTAAAATGGCTCTCGAGAAACGCCACGAGTGTCCTAGCTGCTCCCACCACTTCACTTCTGTGGACACCGATTTTCAAGGAAAGTACGTACTCTCTCACTCTAGTGACTTATCTCTTGAACACGTCAGGGAAAACAAGCAAAGGATTAGCTCTCTTTGTAACTTTACTGGTGAGCTGGAAGCAGACTTTAGTCGGGCCACTGCCAAATTACTCTGTGAGAAATTTGATAAATTCTCACATGTCAAATTAGATTCCCGACTTATTGACATGCATTTTTTTGCCAAGGAAACTCTGTAGAGATTTATATCGGTAAAAAGAAAGGAACAAATCCAGAGCCCCTGTAGCAGTAAACATCATTACTCTGTGGAACAGGTTCGAAATGTTAGCCAAGCCAGATCCCCAAAATAAACCTCAGTTTGTCCAGATAAATTCACAAGAAGAACCTTAGGTAGTTCATGACCGGAGACTTTATTGTGAGGCGACGTTAAATCATGGAAATTTTCGTGTCAATACCCTCAGCAGGAGGATACATTACCCAGGAGAGAGGATCAAGGATGTTTGTATTAACTTAGCCGAGGTAGCGAAAGACACACACAAGTATTAAATTCTCGCGACTCTTGCTAGAATAATGACTTAAAGCAGATTAGATGAGTGGAAACTTTTAGGAGGAACAAGGTTCGTAAAAAAATGCAAATATAATAGAAGAGTAGTAATCACAGGACTATTACCATTTACATAGAAGACTCCTACATTCTTAGCAGTCATATCTAAACCGAACGCTTAATGATTTGTACACAAAGTATGATTCTCTAGACTGTATAAAACTGTAGGACAGCGTTAACAGTAACAGGAGCTTGCTTAAGCTCCTGTTGGCAGCGTAATTTTGGAATAGATCATATAGGAAAAATAAATTACTATAATCATAAGGAAGCGCTAAACCTGGAAAAACTAATAAGAAAGAGTACCTTGCCATCCGTCCTCTTTATGATTTTTAGGGTGTAAACTTCACCGAACAGGTTTTCAATGAGGATTCTTAAAACGTCTGGAAGAATTATTCATGGCTGAGGTATCACATGGCTAAGGTATTAACAAAATGTGATAGTGATACAGTGGAGACGTTCACAGGGGTCCACACTGCTGCCTCGAGAAAACAAATACCTGTACCTAGGCACAATTTTTGGGAGGTAACCAGAGTGCTCAATACCCCAGTCAACTGATATTATCACAGAAAATATCTGTAAACTGTGATGATGCTCTAGAAAGCAGTCATGCAACAGCATCATACGATGATAAACTGCTCACAGACCGTAATGACAAAATGACGCCTATTGGTAAGATAGGATAAGATTTCGTTCGGATTTTAAACCCCGGAGGGTTAGCCACCCAGGATAACCCAAGAAAGTCAGTGCGTCATCGAGGACTGCCTAGCTTATTTCCATTGGGGTCCTCAAGCTTGTCTCCCAGGATGCGACCCACACCAGTCGACTAACACCCAGGTACCTATTTGCTGCTAGGTGAACAGGGTAACAGGTGTAAGGAAACGTGTCGAAATGTTTTCACCCGCCGGGAATCGAACCGGGGTCCTCCGTGTGTGAAGCGTGGAGCTTTAGCCACCAAGCCACCAAGAAAAGTTCTGTTAAAGTCAGGGGAAACAAAAAAGAAGGCAATCCAAGACTTTTATTCAACATAATCACATGTTCTCTTTGCTTACAAACTTGCCCCTCGGCCACATTCTTTTCCATGGTGGTGTCAAAAAGAAGCCAGCAAAGAGTACCCTTGGTGTCCTATTATAATTACCCATCATCAAGGAATCCAACATACCAGAAAATGCCCTTTTTGTTTTAGGTGGTGGTCACTTCCTGCAGGCAGTTGTGTGGACAAAACCATCCAAGTATGTGGAACTGTATGTCATCTGATTTCATACACTGTTACTTTACGGTGATGGATCAACAGTAACTTTTGATGGATTTGGTAGATTAGCTTCAACAAAGAGATCATCAGAGATGCTGGCCCCAGCAATGAATATTCGTTTATGTATATTATATTTTATGAACCACCACCCTCCAAGAAGAATACTTACAGAATCTGACATACATATAAGTAGCCTAAGCCAGACGCACACTGTCTCAACGGCACTTGTCATGGCAGAGAAAGCGGAAGTGTCAATTGTTGTTGGGACAAGCACTGACTTACTGGTCATACTGGTGGCTAGAGCAACCACTACTACTGACATCTATTTCTACACGTACATGTACAAGGTATACAGGCCTAGCTGACATCTGTGACATACTACTGTGTAGAAAGTCCCTTGTTATGCAGAGTATTTCGGGCAAATTAAGTCAGTTTTGACTCAGGATGCGACCCACATCAGTCGACTAACACCCAGGTACCCATTTTACTGATGGGTGAAGAGAGACAACAGGTGTAAGGATACAAGCTCAATGTTTTTACCCTTGCCGGGAATCGAACCATGACCCTCAGCGTATGTAGCGATAGCTTTGCTGGAAATAAATGGTATAAAATACCGACACAATGGAAATATAAACACAAATGCAGTATATTGTGATCCTTTATTGACAACGTTTCACCCACACAGTGGGCTTTTTCAAGTCACACGGATCTACCTGGGGTTGGAAGGTACGAGAGTATTTATAGTTCAGAACGTTAAGGTCAGGTGGAGATTGCTGCATCTGATGATCTACCGGGTGGGGTTATAGAGTCTTGGGTAGCTAGGCGGGGGTATTGGACAAGTTGTGAGTAGACCTTCTGCAGTGTTCTATGTTCTTATGTGGGATAGCGATGAAAAAGTTTCTTGGCGAGTGGTTCAGCTATGTTATAGAAGCCATTGTTCTGGTTGAAATTGTTGGTTATAGAGATAAAATTTCAACCAGAACAATGGCTTCTATAACATAGCTGAACCACTCGCCAAGAAACTTCTTCATCGCTATCCCACATAAGAACATAGAACACTGCAGAAGGTCTACTCACAACTTGTCCAATACCCCCGCCTAGCTACCCAAGACTCTATAACCCCACCCGGTAGATCATCAGATGCAGCAATCTCCACCTGACCTCAACGTTCTGAACTATAAATACTCTCGTACCTTCCAACCCCAGGTAGATCCGTGTGTGACTTGAAAAAGCCCACTGTGTGGGTGAAACATTGTCAATAAAGGATCACAATATACTGCATTTGTGTTTATATTTCGATAGCTTTGCTAACCAGGCCACGAGCCACGTCTTTTCTATGCCGTAGCAGCCTCCAAGCAACACGACATACGTGAAATTCAGGATGCCACTGGAGATACGAGAAGCATTTTGTTTTTACATAAATTGACAGTGATACAGTGTCTGCAATTTTCCGTCTAGGTAAGCGCTAAGTTTTTAACGTAGTATACAAGAAAAGAATTATCACATGCTAGACATTTTCACAAATTAAGGAAATAAAATATTCAAGAGAAATATTAATTTTTAAACAGGATGGCACTGGCACCTCAAAAAAATCAATGAATATCGCCATATTGCACACAACCTAGCAATCTAGGGGAGCTTCCTAATTGTAACATTCTGTTTTGCAAGTTTACCTCAAACGAGTACTGCAGCAAATCAATATTATCGTACTTGTCACGCGATGCAAAAAAAATGAGAATGGAAATTACTAGATAACACACTCATAACAGTGGAAACCGAACTTGTTGCCCCTGGTAGCTTTCTGAACATGGTTTCATGCGTGTGCCAAACTAATGGTTGTAGAATGCCATGTGGGTGAAATTCCGATTATTTTGCACATCAGTGTGCAGTAATGCAATAGTCAAACCTGCACCTACAGTGCACCAACACTATGATATCGATGATGAAAAAACTGCGCCACATTATTAGATTTCAAAAATGATATTGGTAACCATGATGCACCAGAATACTGGAAGAGTGTATCTTTACCTTACATTTTTTATGATTGCTGTTGCTTAGGGGACATTATAAGGACCTTCTTTGCATTGTATTGATAATCTACTAGTTAGCAAAACATTGATTTAATAAAAAATACCCAGTTGTTGCACATGTGTTTAATTATTCAAATTGTTGTTAATTGGTGTTATGATATCCAGATAATGATGATCGCTCTGAAAATAGGTTTAATCCTTAATGCATCTGTCATCAGATAAGCTTTGTTGGGTTGTATTATTTCAGTAAAGCTCACCCTGACTAATAAAAGTTAGTAACGTGCTCTGAATGTTTACAATGGGATTGAAATTGAAATGAAAGATACAGAAGCATATCACTCGCATATGTTGCAGCTCAAAGCAATGAGAATGATAAAATTATACTCGGTGCGGTATATTGTTCCCTCAAACAAAACAGGAAAATAACGCTCTTTTCTATATGAAAATAAAATCAATAAGCAATGACGAAGAGATGTTAATATTTGATGATTTTAACACCAATAACATAAATGTGAACAATCTCTTACGTGACTAAGAAGTTACGAGACTTGTCAAAATGACTGGACACAGCATTATAACACTAGAAGTTTTGCCGGCTACTCATAGCAAAAATATACTGGATCTCTTTTTGACCTCAGATTGACTATATTCATTAATGCAAGGAAGTAGAGAGCTGGGATACAATGACATTTGACTGAAAATAAGCAAATACTTAGAGATCCAAAAGAATGTTTTCATAGTTTGTATATATGGTTTTAGAAAACCGACAAGCCGATAAATAAGGCACTTGTGCAACAGTTGTGTATATTTTGGAAACGTTTTTTCCAGCTTGATTTAGCATACATGTAATATTTAAGAACACAGAAACGATCAATAATATACTTTATAGGTATTCCCCCTCAAACACATTGGAAGGTGAATACAGGTGCCTTACAATGGCACCAATAAATTTCATGTTTGGAAAAAAAACAGGTTAGCACAGTGCCAGTACTCTCTTCGGACAGCACAGGAGTCTAATGCAATATCTAAACACATCAGTATTTGCAAGATTCCTGCTAGGTGATCAGAAGCTCTAACTATAGCCTGCAATGCATCAGCAGTAGACATGTCATTAAATCAGCAATTATAAAACACGATAAGTCATGAATAGTAAAAGTCAAGGCTTATACAGGGTTGATTCTCTCCTAACTGAAGCAATTGTTCATAAACTTTAATCTGGAAGCTTTTCGAATGCTCTTGTGTCAAATGCGTTAGCCCAGCAGAAACAATAAGTTGTTTGCCTACCAATTCATAGTCTACTGATATAGATTTAATGCATGTAAATAGATATTCGTTCTCCCCAGTTTTGCAGGATTTAGCATTCTTGCTCATGTCTTTTTTTGACCCTTTGTTGATCAAACAATCGAACATGAATTGATACCGATGACTTCAATAGGCATGACACATGGTAGAGTGCATTCCTTGCCCTACAGTATTCCGGTATACCATACAGGGATCTATGGCACTTCATCCAAACAACACAAAGACCATATGGGCCAGAAGTTCAGCCTGCGATGCAAGAGCCTGCAAAATTTTTGCTGAATGGCAGTGAGACCATTCACCCTTTTCTACATTAATTGTGAATCTCTTGCCTCAATTTTAACTGGTGTGGTTGCTGAGTAACCTGTAATGAAACTCATGTCACTGGCATGACTGCGGTATGAAGAAATACATACGGCAGTCATGGTGCCAGTTCTGAAAACCCAGAGAATGTTCAGTTCGCTTTAGATGGGGAACACTGCATTGTGCCATGGCAAAATGATGATACTTAATATTTTTTTCCCAACAATTGTGGAGACTACAGTGAGGAACAAGGAGAGAGGTTCCATCAGTATATTTGCACCATGGAAACTCGATATTAGGGGAAATGGAATGTCAGCATGATGGCGGATTACTGCTGGTCATTGAAACGTAATGGCCTCGATGCACAGCACAAGCGACAATCACAGCGGTCCTCCTCCTTTGATTCAGTATGTAGGCTAACCATTAGGAGCATATTTTTTAATAAAATAATTTGATTTGATTCATGTTAATTTGGAATTCACATGTTCTTAAAACTAACAGAAGATGTTTTTCCATGATTACTTGACTAATTTTAATAAATTAACAATTTACTAAAACTTCACACTGTTTATCATTAATTTGTATTAAAATACTTACGTGATAGAGCAAAATGGTTAGATGTTTACAGTCATCAGCTCAAGAATATGTAAGATCGCAACCATGAATAAAAATAAAAATTAAATACATTCCAAATGCAGACCAGTGAATTATCAAGGAGAAGTCACACATTATCAACAGACTGATAATGTGAGAAGTCACGAAATCGCTGGGAATTTCGCTATTTTTTCATAGTGGTTGTACTGCGCGCGCACACACACACAATATATATATATAAATATATATATATATATATATATATATATATATATATATATATATATATATATATATATATATATATATATATATATATAAACAAATGGAGAAATCAGATATCGCTTAGAAAATCAACGGTCGTTTTTGCCGAAAAGTGAATTAAAAATTTGTAAGCATCAAATTCACGAAACTCAATCTGAATACGAACATTATATATCTTTGATGTAAATGATACTAACTTAATTTAATTAAACGCAAGATATTATTATTTTAATCGAATAAAGTGCTGAACCGCTGTGGGTCATACAGTGCTGTAACGCATCACAGCTTTAGCAAAAATTATTCATTATGACGAGGTTGGTTCATGTGTACAAATTTGCTGTATGAAAATTCAGTTCTTTTACTCGATTTAATACAAAAAAAATAATGAATACATGAAAAACTTTTACAAAAGTTGTACTTTTAGTGCAGCTCTGCCTAAATGAGTCTTCTAATTCATCATCATATATATAGACAAATACGCCTTTCCTATGTATACACAGAAATGCATCTGTCAATGTATATATACAGAAATACACCAATAACCATGTACAGAAAAAAATGAACCTCTCAGTGTATTTGAGAATGCCGTTATTTCCATTTGCCTGCCTAATTTACTAGTGTTCTCAATATTGTCTTGCATACATTTGTATTGCAAACCTGAACTTTTCTCCTAACTCCTTCACAATCAACAAAAGTTTCGTTGCAGTTTTCGTCAAATAGTTTGGATTTAAGAAGACTTAATGGGATTAGGCCAACCACTCATGGTATAACTTTCTCATTTTACCCACTTAAGTTGCTGGGTAGCTTTGACCAAGTTTTCCTGCTTCTGCAAGAACTTACTCCTCAAAAAAGTGCGTTGGTTGGTTAATGTGGTTTAAAGCGTATCTACTATATAAGTGTCATTACGGCTGCATGTAACCTTGTCACGACCAATCAAGAATACTTTAATCCCTAAATTGGGTTTTAAAGTAAACTTTCAATATTTAAGCACAGAGAAATACACCTCTGGACGTAAATATGCTGCAAAAGTAAATACGAGTATTTACTTATTAAACACCTTAATTTTTACAGATATCTCCAACATTATAAAATTGAGAGTACAGAAAGCCTTCAATATTTTAACGACAGCATTCGTTTCTTACCATGATAACTGACTCACAGAAGGAACTATACTCAGCATCACTCATTCAGGAGCTGCATTATAGGACGTACGTAAATATCTCATTTCAACAACTCATCCAAACTCAAAGACCTCTTTGGAGTCTTCAGAGTGCAGGCACTGTCCTTCCACTTCCAGAACACAAGTCTGGCTAATTGTTTTACTTAATTCCTTCATTAAGCTGGAAGTGCACCGCCGCTATCTCTGTTCACAGTAGCCTGGCCACCTTCAAAGATGAATGTTTTGTTACCACCATACTCCAGTCTGGTGGCTTCTTACCACCATACTCCAGTCTGGTGGCTTCTTACCACCATACTCCAGTCTGGTGGCTTCTTACCACCATACTCCAGTCTGGTGGCTTCTTACCACCATACTCCAGTCTGGTGGCTTCTTACCACCATACTCCAGTCTGGTGGCTTCTTACCACCATACTCCAGTCTGGTGGCTTCTTACCACCATACTCCAGTCTGGTGGCTTCTTACCACCATACTCCAGTCTGGTGGCTTCTTACCACCATACTCCCCTCTGGTGGCTTCTTACCACCATACTCCCCTCTGGTGGCTTCTTACCACCATACTCCCCTCTGGTGGCTTCTTACCACCATACTCCCCTCTGGTGGCTTCTTACCACCATACTCCCCTCTGGTGGCTTCTTACCACCATACTCCCCTCTGGTGGCTTCTTACCACCATACTCCCCTCTGGTGGCTTCTTACCACCATACTCCCCTGTGGTGGCTTCTTACCACCATACTCCCTTCTGGTGGCTTCTTACCACCATACTCCCCTCTGGTGGCTTCTTACCACCATACTTCCCTCTGGTGGCTCCTTACCACCATACTTCCCTCTGGTGGCTCCTTACCACCATACTTCCCTCTGGTGGCTACTTACCACCATACTTCCCTCTGGTGGCTTCTTACCACCATACTCCCCTCTGGTGGCTCCTTACCACCATACTCCCCTCTGGTGGCTCTTCTTACCACCATACTCCCCTCTGGTGGCTTCTTACCACCATACTCCCCTCTGGTGGCTTCTTACCACCATACTCCCCTCTGGTGGCTTCTTACCACCATACTACCACCCCCAGTCTGGTGGCTTCTTACCACCATACTCCCCTCTGGTGGCTTCTTACCACCATACTCCCTTCTGGTGGCTTCTTACCACCATACTCACCTCTGGTGGCTTCTTACCACCATACTACCCTCTGGTGGCTGCTTACCACCATACTCCCCTCTGGTGGCTTCTTACCACCATACTCCCCTCTGGTGGCTTCTTACCACCATACTCCCCTCTGGTGGCTTCTTACCACCATACTCCCCTCTGGTGGCTTCTTACCACCATACTCCCCTCTGGTGGCTTCTTACCACCATACTCCCCTCTGGTGGCTTCTTACCACCATACTCCCCTCTGGTGGCTTCGTACCACCTACTCCCCTCTGGTGGCTTCTTACCACCATACTCCCCTCTGGTGGCTTCTTACCACCATACTCCCCTCTGGTGGCTTCTTACCACCATACTCCCCTCTGGTGGCTTCTTACCACCATACTCCCCTCTGGTGGCTTCTTACCACCATACTCCCCTCTGGTGGCTTCTTACCACCATACTCCCCTCTGGTGGCTTCTTACCACCATACTCCCCTCTGGTGGCTTCTTACCACCATACTCCAGCCTGGTGGCTTCTTACAACCATACTCCCCTCTGGTGGCTTCTTACCACCATACTCCCCTCTGGTGGCTTCTTACCACCATACTTCCCTCTGGTGGCTTCTTACCACCATACTCCCCTCTGGTGGCTTCTTACCACCATACTCCCCTCTGGTGGCTTCTTACCACCATACTCCCCTCTGGTGGCTTCTTACCACCATACTCCCCTCTGGTGGCTTCTTACCACCATACTCCCCTCTGGTGGCTTCTTACCACCATACTCCCCTCTGGTGGCTTCTTACCACCATACTCCCCTCTGGTGGCTCGTCTATCTCTCCATTGCTTCTCTAGAAATCTCTTATTTTTAGTAGTGTTAACTCGTGAATATTCTGTTATTTGTTTTACCTGATTTAATGAGTTTATTTTTTGAAATTTTCATCTTTGAATATTAAAGTTGTGCTCATTCATGTAAAGTGCTCGGCTTTCTACTCTTATTTTCGTGAGAAAGGAAGTGTCGCCCTTTCTTTGATACTCAAGATTTCTGACAGAGTCATATGAAGCAAAATTGTCAATTACATTTTACAGCAAGGGAATAATGCAAGACAACATGGTGTCAGAGCAAGTCGCTTCTGCCTCTCGCAAATGCTCAACCATTACATGGCTTTAGGTTCACTGGAAGACGCGTTTAATGCATATATATTATACACTGACTTCGCAAAAGCTTCGGCAAGTACGACCATGGGGTAACTGAGCACAAAATACGTGCAAAAGGAATAACTGGAAAGGTGAGGAGATGGATATTTAACTTCCATACAAATAGTACCAAAGGAGTTAAAATAAACTGGGTGAAATCAGAGGCTGTCACTGTAAAAATATTTCTGTTGCTCAGGGCACGATATCTGCCACACTTCTCTTTGTAATTCTCATATGCGATATAGACAGGAACATAAACCATAGTACGGTATCCTCATTTGCAAGTGTTACAACAATCTGTATGAAAGTGGACTGCACGGAAGATATAGCGAGCCTCCAAATAGATGTAAATGAAGTCTTCCAGTGGATCACTGGCGGCAACTGTATGATCTTCAATGAGAGAAAACGCCAATTATATTATGGTAAAATCGATAATAAAAGCAAGAGTTCAGAGGAAAAGGCAGTATCAAATCTGTCAATAGAGTGAAGTCTGGTGTGAAAGACTTGGGAGTGATAACAGAAGAGGATGCCTCATTCAAGGAATGCAAGAATGTTATAGGAACCATGATTATAATAAAAAAGCTGGATAAGTAGAAATTTAAAACAAGATATGCAAAGTTATTTATGATGCTTCTCAGACCACTTGTTCTCTCTCGGATAGAATATTGCTGTATACAAGTGCCCCGCCTAAGGAAGGGTAAATTACAGAACTGGAGAATGTACAGAGAATATTCTCAGCTCTTATAACCTCAGCCCAACATTTAAATTTCTGGAAACACTTGAAGTCATTCGAACTGTATTCCTTAGAATGTAGGTGAGAAAGATTCATTATCACCATCACCTGAAAGATCCTGCAAGGATTGGTCCCAAATCTGCACACCGAAAACACTCCATATGAAAAGAAGAGGCTTGGGAGATACCTCCAAAAAAGAAAAAAAAAAGATACCTCCGATCAAATATTCCTCCAATAAAAATCAGGAGTGCGATTAAGTATACTGAAAGAGAACTCGTTAAGTGTAAATGAACCACTAGTCTTCAACAATCTCCTATTGTCCATAAGGTATATTACCAACAGTGGGAGCACTGGCAATTGCAGTGGAGGGAGCAGTTAGGACTTTAAACTAGGAATAGTTAGTGGTATGGGTTTTGGCAGGAAAGCAGTGAAGTCCCAGTGTAGTAATATTACGAGTTCTAGGGGAACTAGTAATAATAAGAACGAGATAGATATTGAAAAGCCAGGGACCTTGGGTGATAAGGACAGTAATAGGTTTAGTAGAAAAATAGAAATGAGCAGGAAGGGTAAAGAGAAAGGAGAGTCTTTCAATGTTTATTATGCTAATTGCCGTAGTGCTAGGAATAAGATGGACGAGTTGAGATTAGTTGCTAGTGTAGGTAACATTGATGTATTTGCCTTAACTGAGACGTGGTTTAATTCAAAAAGTCGGGACATGCCTGCGGAATGTCATATTCAGGGTTTTAAATTGTTCCAAGAAGATAGAAGTATTGGGAGGGGGGGTGGGGTGGCATTGTATGTCCGAGATCGCTTGAACTGTTGCATAAAAACGGGTATTAAGTCTGAAGTAACACATACAGAGTCTGTTTGGATAGAATTTTCAGAGGGGCATGAAAAACTGATTTTAGGAGTGATATACCGTCCCCCAAACTTAGATAGGGACCAAGGGAAACTACTATGGGAGGAAATTGTTAAGGCCACAAGGCACGATAATGTAGTAATTCTAGGAGACTTTAACTTTAGTCATATTGATTGGAATTTCTTGACTGGGAATTTAGAATCATACGACTTCTTAGAAGTAGTTCAGGATTGTTTTTTGAAGCAGTTTGTGACAGAACCTACAAGGGGAAATAACCTGCTTGACTTAGTTATGGCAAACAATGAATCCCTTGTTAATAATTTAGAAATTTCAGAGGAACTGGGTGCTAGCGACCACAAATCAATTACATTTAGCATTGAATGGAAGTACGATAGTAGCGATAACTCAGTAACAGTCCCAGATTTTCGCTTAGCAGATTACGATGGGCTTAGAGAACACTTATCATCTGTTGACTGGGGTAACGAAGAGAGCTATCAATATGACAGTTTTCTGAACACTATACATGCTGCTCAAAGAGCGTTTATCCCATATAAAGAAATTAGATCAAATAGAAATGACCCAAAATGGATGAATAATAGGCTCAAATATCTACTAGGGCATAAGAAAGGAATTTATAGGCGTATCAAAAGAGGTGAGGGTCATCTTATGAATCAGTATATTGACATTAAGAGGGACATTAAAAAGGGGATAAGAAAAGCTAAAAGGGACTATGAAATTAAAGTTGCTAGGGATTCTAAAACTAACCCAAAAAGTTTTTTCCAGGTCTATAGAACAAAAGTTAGAGATAAGATAGGTCCCCTTAAAAATAACTATGGGCACCTTACTGACAAAGAGAATGAAATGTGCTTGATTTTAAATAATTATTTTCTCTCAGTTTTTACACAGGAAGACACTAACAATATTCCAGTAATTAATTTTTACAGTGGGCTAGAAGAAGATAAATTATGTAACATCACAGTCACTAGTGAGATGGTTGTGAGGCAGATAGACTGAAGCAAAATAAGTCGCCAGGTCCTGATGAGGTTCTTAAGGAATGCAAAATGGAACTCTGTGAACTATTAACTAATATTTTTAATTTATCTCTTCAAACAGGTGTAGTGTCTGATATGTGGAAGATGGCTAATGTAACTCCTATTTTTAAAACAGGGGACAAGTCGTTACCGTCAAATTACCGCCCAATAAGCCTGACCTCAATTGAAGGCAAGTTGCTAGAGTCAATTATAGCTGAGATTATAAGAAGCCATCTCGATAAGCATAGCTTGATTAATGATACTCAGCATGGATTCACAAGAGGCCGGTCTTGTCTAACTAATTTATTAACTTTCTTCAGTAAAGCTTTTGAGGCTGTTGACCACAATAAAGAATTTGATATTATTTACTTAGATTTTAGTAAGGCTTTTGATAGAGTTCCGCACCATAGACTGTTAAAGAAAGTGGCAGCTCATGGCATTGGGGGAAAAGTGCTCTCGTGGATCGAGTCATGGCTCACTGACAGGAAGCAGAGAGTGTCCATAAATGGGGTTAAATCCGAGTGGGGATCTGTAGCAAGTGGCGTATCACAGGCATCAGTCTTAGGCCCGTTGTTGTTTATAATATATATCAATGATCTTGATGAGGGAATTACTAGTGATATGAGCAAATTCGCCGATGACACAAAGATAGGTAGGATAATTGATTCAAACGTAGATGTTAGGGAACTTCAGGAGGATTTAAACAAACTCTATTCTTGGTCAGAAAAGTGGCAGATGCAGTTCAATGTAGATAAATGCAAGGTTCTGAAGCTTGGGAGTGCCCATAACCCTAGTACTTATAAATTAAATGATGTAGAACTTAGCCATACAGATTGCGAAAAGGACTTGGGGGTTATGGTGAGCAGCAACCTTAAACCAAGACAGCAATGCCTAAGCGTACGTAATAAGGCAAATAGATTACTGGGATTTATATCAAGAAGTGTAAGCAACAGAAGTCCAGAGGTCATACTGCAGCTTTATACATCATTAGTAAGGCCTCACCTAGATTATGCAGCTCAGTTCTGGTCTCCGTATTACAAAATGGACATAAATTCGATAGAAAACATTCAGCGTAGGATGACTAAATTAATACATAGCATCAGAAATCTTCCTTATGAAGAAAGATTGAAGACTCTTAAGTTACATTCACTTGTTAGACGAAGAATGAGGGGAGACCTGATCGAAGTGTATAAGTGGAAGATAGGTATTAATAAAGGGGATATTAATAAGGTCTTGAGGATGTCTCTCCAAGAGAGAATGCGCAGTAATGGATTTAAATTAGATAAGTTTAGATTTAGAAAGGACATAGGAAAGTATTGGTTTGGAAATAGGGTAGTTGATGAGTGGAACAGTCTACCTAGTTGGGTTATTGAGGCTGGGACTTTGGGTAGTTTCAAATCTAGGTTGGATAAATACATGAGTGGGAGGGGTTGGATTTGAGTGGGACTTTCACATCAGAGCTTATTTCTTGGGTGGCATTGAAAATTGGGTTGGGCAAATGTTTTGTTAGTGGGATGAATTGTAAAGGACCTGCCTAGTATGGGCCAGCAGGCCTCCTGCAGAGTTCCTCCTTTCTTATGTTCTTATGTATCAACAAGAGGGAACTTGATAATGTCCTCTGTCGTCCATATGTTGGACTGCTTCTGGCGGGCACCAAAAGCTAGATCAATTAGGTCAGCAATCAGGAGGCTGTATCTGGGACCGTACTGAGGGTGGTGACCATATGAAATCAACTATAGGTAACGTACACGAGATATCCTCGCCTGAAGTTCTTGAGATATGCGTATACGTGCCTGCACTTAAAAACATGACTGTTTTAGAATGACACAAGGTTGTTTTCTCTCGTCTGATTCTTCCCTGTCTGTGGCGCCTTTTACGCCTCATTTATCTTTTAAAAACTCTCATAACCTTCCATTAAAGCTGTCTACACTCACACTCCGCGCGTCGTTCATCCTACACTCGTACCCATTTTCTTGTAGACAAAGGTCAAAGTTCCTACATCTTTCTCTAATATAAACGGTCGGTTGTACTGCTGATATAGTATTATTATTAGCTTTTTATGACACGTACAGTAACTCAGATGCATGCATAGTAAATTTAATGGAAATCACTGTTTATCCTGAGGATACATTTAGATTACGATCAATGGTAGTATCATCCCTGGGCTTAGTAAATATACAGTAGTCCTTAGTGTATTGCTGCTTTAGTGGATTTTTTCTTCTGTAATTATTCCTCTCTTTGTTCTGAGGTTATAAGACATTTGGGCTACAGTTGGGTATCTTTATTCAAAAGTGTTTCATCTACAGCTTCATAGTTTTGAACATTGTTCAAGACTATGAAGCTGATCACTATGGACTGATCACATCTTTCCCTCTCCCCTGTTACCACGTCTGTATTCGACTGAGGAAGCCTACAGTGTAACCGAAACGTTTACGGAATAAAGATAAATAACTTTTGCACATGTGTTTTCCTTTCTACTTGTCAGTATTGTGTACCATTATTATATCGAGGTTATGATGCGAGAAACAGTGAATTAGATCATTATTTGTTGGCTTCCTCTAAACCTCATAACTGAAGGAGTCGTTACTCGTATTGAGTACATCAAGACGAGCCACAATACTTAGTCATTGTATTCTTCCACGACCGAAAAGTTGCTCCGATAATTGCTTCTTACACAACGTGTATCTTTCAGTAACTATTTTTCGTTGAAAACATTTTTAAATTCAGTTAAAAAGTAATTTACACGGAATACACATTACACTTCACTTATTTTTAAGATGCTAATGACGTTACTTTACTTACAGAATATTTTTAACATTAATTTGTGGTACACAATTAAGTAACGTTATCAAAGGACGAGCCGTTTGTTAAAAATAAAAAAAATATATATTACACATTATGGTATTACACAGAATAAATGCAGAAAAAACAGGGGCTTTCCTAGTTCAATTAATTCAACACGACTTTTATATGCAGCACATTTTTATTACAAAGGATATCCCGAGGCATTATTAAAAAAGCCAGAGCTCACATCGGTGAACCAGCTGGGAAATTATAATATATATTCATTACTGCAAGGCACCATTTCTGAAGAGATACCAGTCATTTCTTGCGTTCAGATTTATTGATTCGTATAACGAATAGTTTTTTTCACTCTTTGATGTGTTACTATGTGTGGATGAATGAGCTTCCTGGTTCAAGAAACAAGCTGGTTCAATAATATGACGCACATGGTAGGAACGCCTAGTTTTCTTACGTACGAATGAAAGTGCTTGCTGGTTCAGGGAGCATTATGCACTTGGTGCTAGTCTGTGTTGCTTTCTTGATAAATGTATATGAGCCTACTGGCTCAACGAACTTATTATTTCATATATGCTAAAATCCTCAGGTTATACATCAGCTGAAAAGTTAGATAAATAGGCAACACTAGAAAGCTTCACTGACGAAATGTTTTGTCTGCTCTGCAGGCTTCATTTCTCGTTTACTGAGAAATAAGTAATAGTAAAACATGTAGTAGTCGAAGCAGTAAAATACTTTCCGCAAGATTGATGAACTAAACTCGTCAGGCTTAGGGATTGATTACCTCAAAGTCATCTTCCATCTGTCTTCTCTATCCCTTGCATACGCATGTTTGTTATAGCACTAAAACAAGTAATGATACTGTTTCATAAACATGATATTTTCTAACCTGTTAACTATGTCACCAACACCACCACCAGGGAAGCACACACTATCAAACTATCTGATCCTTATTACAGAACCCTCGGTTCAAGTGTCTTGTCTGTGAATTCCCCACAATTTCAATTGTTACCTGTAATAAGTAGAGGGGGTTAAGTGCACCTTTATCGTCGTTAACTACATTCGTTCTGCAGTACCCAGGAGCTATTTTCCACCAAGTCTGCTTCCCTTACCTTAAATTGATGCTGTTTTCTTGTTACTTCTGCCTCCTCTTCATTGCTGCTAACTTGCTTCCCTTCACAATCACCAACCACTATATTCTCATTATAACACATGCGTAAACGATTTTTTTTTTCAAATTTTCCTACATGAACACCTTGAGCTCAGATTCAAAGACACTACAGAAGCAAGCCATGGCAACACTGTACACTCAACATTAATTTCTCAACAACAGCTGCTGATAGATCTGAGATCTGTTCGTGACTTGATAAAACTCACAGTGTGGATGAAATATTGTCAATAAAGGATCACATTATACTGTATTTGTGTCTTCATCGACCTTATCGATGTCTTGTCAACATTGTTTCGTGATTACAGCAAATGTTGAATAACTGACCAGGATTTTTTCAAAGCTTTTCATAATTTTAAATTAACGGAGTAAAATTTCGCTCTCCGAGTTACCCTCCTCTACAGTCCCCCGACAATATTTTCGTAATTCATGAACGATCCTGACAATGTATATAATGCTATCCACTCATATACTTACGGCTCAATTGCGCACTGGATCTATCGCATCATTGTCCTCTTTCCTAAAATTGAGCTGAAGGGTATATTTAACCATCACTAAAATACAATATACTCAAATATTAATGTTAATGAAATACATATTTCACTCTTCTTTCATCCAGAGTATGTGCACTGTTCTTAATGGTGATCATCCGTTCACCACAACGAAATGAAGTTTTCTCATGTTCCCTTAATTTAGAGAGTAAACTTCAGGCGAAGTCTCAGTTTACAATGGACCGTTATGGAGTAACGACTGAAAAAGAAAATAAGAGAAACTCAGAATACTGGCAGGTGCGGAGATGACTAGAAAACTAATATCGTTTCTAGTCAGGTGCGTTTTGAAGATGAGAACAGTTCACAATAATATTCTGGCTACGCTATATTTCCCCTCACGCTATCACCTTCACTCCTCTGATTAACTTCAGTCCCACTACCAGCTTCTTTCACACCATCACCTTCCATCAATCATCTTCTCTCTAACTTTCATCGTACCTGGTGTATACCTGAATGGTGTTCCCAGGGGTCAACGCCCCCGCGGCTCGGTCCATGATCAGGCCTTGCAGTTGATCAGGGCCTGATCAAGCAGGCTGTTACTGCCGGCCGCACGAAAACCGACTTACGAATCACAGCCCGGCTGGTCAGGTACTGACTTTTTTCTTCACAAAGAACTTCCCTTAACTTAACTCACGCCAGTTTCCATCAACTTCCCTTACACTTTTATTTTTCATGACATCATCATCCAACATTTTTATCAATTTTTCATTGAAACATCACGTTACATACACCAACTTGCTCACTGGATCAACTTCTCTCTCACAAATAACGTCCCTCACATAAGTAACTACCATCGCACCATCAACTTCCTCACACCATCAGTTCCTCCTCACACTTCCCTCACATAAGTAACTACCATCGCACCATCAACTTCCTCACACCATCAGTTCCTCCTCACACCTTCGAACACTCATTTTCACTTTGCGTTGAGCTACCTCACCTTCACAGAGAGATGACAATTTCTGACTTACGTTCAAAATATCTGCCTTTGAATTCCAAAATTTGATTTGCGCTCTTTATTACCGCGGTGTATTGTACGCTCAGTTTTGAATTTTAAGAAATATGTATCCCTATATCGGTGTGTATTTTTATCATCATAATTATTATTTTAAGATATTCCTGAAGGGGGATCTTTAAGATGCCTAATAATTTCGTCCAACTCGAGAAAGCCTCATCCAATAGGCTTGAATTGTTTTTGTATGGTAGCTGGAAGCAGGTTGTTCAAGCAATGAACATGTGTCCTATGACCAAAACTGTCGAATCCATTCCCAGAATAAGAACATACGAGGAACACTGCAGCGAGAATAATGTCCCATACTAGGTAGCTTCAACTATCAACAAACAGGGGCCTCTTAATTTAACGACGGTGCAGATTTTCTCATTGTGTGTGTAAAATAGTATGAAATTTTTATTCCTGCTTAGTCACTTCAAATAAATTATCGTTTACCTATTACGAACGGCTTCAGTATTGACTAGCTGATGCACTGTACGGCCAAGATAATATAGTACCCATTATGTTTTGTTCGTGCATGGGCAAACTTGCCAGTATAGCAAAACAGTTAATAAACAAGGAATATACGGAATCTGTGCATAACTGAAGAATGACTCGACTGATCAGCTTCAAATTTTCACCACTAGTGTGGTGTCCTAAACACAAATAATGGCAGGCAAGGTTCGTCAGTAAACAGGACAAGTGTTTCCTGTGTCGGGTCTTAGTCAGATGACCCGCCGTTGGAGCTTCTGGTCATCTGACCGAGGGCTTCCGCTGGCTTACCGATCCACCCCTTTAAAAATTATGGTCAGTTATAACCATTCAGTTATACAACAAATAATGGCGGCTTCAAAATATTGAGGATTCAGTATGTAAAAAGAATGATACCTCTTACATTTTGTCTTCGTAGATGCAGATTTGAAACTTAATGACATTAAAAAAAAAAACTTGGAATTATTGGAATCATATTAATTTCTGGAGAATGCCTTTCCTGATCTGCTTAGCTTGGTATTCACTTTCAGCTGAGTAAATTTCAATCTGTGAATTTTAAATAAGTTGTTTGTCATGTAACAATAACTACAGAATGCCTATTCTGATCGTCGCCTCGAATTTCATGTTGTGTTCTCTATAATATTCCAATCTGATTAATAAATTGTTTTCTTAGTAAAACGGAAGAATGTCTCTTCTGATCAGAAATAAATCACAGTGTTAAACTTTACTGGGTTATTTTAGATTCAATCTACATAATGTTCATTTGGTAAAATTTAATTATTCACTACATACCGACTTACTTAACCCTCGATTAATAGAAAATTTTACCTAAAGATTGCAGTGACCTTTGTGTTGTGCTTCCAATTAGTCCGAATACCGATTTTCATTCGATATTTTCTGAGTTCTTCATCCATGTGTCTTCTTTCGTCTGCTGTATTTTTTTGAGCATTGGTCTCTCTGAGGTAACAGGAGAATGAGTCTTT
>NC_091328.1:22525818-22628318 GCF_038502225.1 Cherax quadricarinatus
ATATAAAAAGAACACTTCTTTTGTGTTTTTCTAGCCTCTTGGGTAAACTGCCAGTTTTTAATGTATTGTAGAGATCAAGAGAAGCACAAAATGAAATAGGTACCATGTGTATCAGTAGTAGTAGTGATGATGCTGATGGTATTTGCCTTTCTCATAATGTGAAATGTTCGAGTATTTTCGACACACGTGACTTGAACTAACGTTGGCTTCTCCTCACACCTTACTAATCTTCAGTAACTGCCTTCGTCCAATATCTCTTCAAACATACTCTCATCCTGACCTGTTATCTATTTTTTTCCTATCTAAATTTCTCCTCATATCTTTACCCGACCTGTCTGTTGGTTTACTTCCTGTTTCCCCTCTAACCTGTGACTTGGAATTTATCCGGTATGGACATAAACATCGAGTACAGTTTCTTCTCTGAAGTGTAGGTTATTAGTGTTCCAGCGTGGTTATTGTGTCGTTTTTCCAGATATATTTTGAGTGTCATAATTTATAATGAGATGCTTAGTGTCTGTCATCCTTCACATAAACCAAGGACATAAAACTTAAAACAATGTTGATTTTTTCCAGAGTGCTCTTGAACTACATGTTAAATGCAAAATGCGGTTAAACTAACTGGCATCAGAATGAGAGAGTAGCACGTCTGTACCTGAGCATCAATATATATATATATATATATATATATATATATATATATATATATATATATATATATATATATATATATATATATATATATATATATATTATTGTACCCACGGAACAAGTGGTATTGATCAATAACAGCACTGCACTAGCCAAGGAGTCAAACCCATGCTGTTTTGGCTCGCCTCATGGAGAGAGAAATCGCAACACGCTTTAGACACAATATATATAAACACATAGGCCGATCCCCACCAAGGCAGGGTGGCACGAAAAAGAAAAACTTTCATCATTCACTCCATCATTGTCTTGCCAGAGGGCTGCTTTGCATTACAGTTATAAAACTGCAACATTAACACCCCGTATAGGTAAAACTTGCGATTTTGGCTTAAATAGCAACGTATAGCCGTGTCAGGCAAGCGAAAATTTGTGTATGCAGTAATTTCGCAAAAATCATTGTGAATCTAAAGAAAAAAAAAAGGTTTCATTGTGTTTGTTTATTAAATTATTGTAAGCTTATCTAAAATATATTTAGTTGGAATATACTAAATTGGATTTCGCTTGTTGTAATAAGGTTAGGTAAGTTTTCTAAGGTTCTTTTAATGCAAATTTATTAATTTATACATTACCATGAATGAAAAAATATGTATCTTTAAACGTACAAGAGAACATTTTAGAAAGGACTTATATATATATATATATATAACACTGATATCTGGCTGAAGGAGACTCGAACCTACGAACCTTAGGACAAGGTACGCAGTGCTTTACCAATCTACCCACACTGGACAATACCTTGGCGTGTAGCTTGCGCTACACGTTTGATCCAAGGCAGCTAGCTTTCAGGGAGAAGGCTTACAACTTTTCATCTCATCCCCTGCATGCGTCAGCCTTACTAGAGATTTTATATTGTGTATATTTCGCCTGCTCTCGCGAATTCCTTGCATCGTTAAAATCTCTAGTAAGGCTGATGCATGCAGGGGATGAGATGAAAAGCTGTAAGCCTTCTCCCTGAAAGCTGGCTGCCTTGGATCAAACGTGTAGCGCAAGCTACAGGCCAAGGTATTGTCCAGTGTGGGTAGATTGGTAATTGCACTGCGTACCTCGTCCTAAGGTTCGTAGGACCCCAATGGAAATAAGTCACTCTGTCTGACTTTTTTGGGTTATCCTAGGTTCTCTACACATATGCTGCTATGTATGATAATTCTATGTAACTGTATTTGTGTATACCTGAATAAATTTACTTACTTACTTACTTACTTAGGTTCGAGTCTCCTTAAGCCAGAGATCAGTGTTTGTGTATATTTCGCCTGCTCTCGCGAATTCCTTGCATATATATATATATATATATATATATATATATATATATATATATATATATATATATATATATGTGTGTGTGTGTGTGTGTGTGTGTGTGTGTGTGTGTGTGTGTGTGTGTGTGTGTGTGTGTGTGTGTGTGTGTGTGTGTGTGTGTGTGTGTGTGTGTGTGTGTGTGTCTCTCTCTCTCTCTCTCTCTCTCTCGTGCCGAATAGGCAGAACTTGCGATCTTGGCTTAAATAGCCACGCTCATCTTGCCATATAGGACAAGCGAAAATTTGTGTATGCAATAATTTCGCCAAAATCATTCTGAACCTAACGAAAAAAATATATTTCACTGTGTTTGTTTAGTATTAAATTACTGTAAACAAATCTAAAATATATTTAGTTGGGTTAGGCTAAAATTAATTGTTCTTGTTATAATAAGGTTAGGTAAGTTTTCTAAGATTCTTTTGGTGCAAAATTAAAAAAATTTACATTACCATTAGTGAAAAAAATATATCTTTAAACGTAAAAGGACTTAATATTAAATGAGTTCTTGCTAATTGACCAGTTTTACATATTCGTCACGACATTATAAAATATATATATATATATATATATATATATATATATATATATATATATATATATATATATATATATATATATATATATATATATATATATATTATATATTATTATTAAATTCAAGGGACAATGTAAAATGCGTATGAGTCACACATTGCAATCGCTTTTGTATTAACTGAGAGAGGATATTTCTAATTTTTAAGATTAAGAGTGCGTCACCAGCATCAACCCTTTAAGAGTTTCCTGAGAGCGTGGTATTAATTTTGTTTCTCGCCGGCTGAGCTCCGCCACCACCTTGTCGATGTTTATGAGTCCCTTCGAACTGTTTCGTGACCAGGTCCCTAAAATGCTGTTTGGCTGAGGCATTATGCTCTCGTTAGCAGTGCGTGTTGTGTTCGTGTGCATTCTAGTGTGTTTTTGGACGCTTCAGGAGAACGGTGGATGTTGGTGCGAGCTGGTGATGATGGTGTAATGCCGTGTTGAGTGTGTGTTGGTGAGATGAGGGTGTAATGCTGTATTGAGAGGAACTGTGGTGATGGCTTGATGCCGTGTTTAGTGTATGGTGCTGTGAAGATGGATGTTATGTTGTGTGGTGCTGGGATAATGGTGGCATGTTATGTTGTGTGGTGCTGGGATGATGGTGGGATGTATTGTGTGGTGTTGTGATGATGGTGGGATGTAGTATTATGTAGCGCTCTGGTAATTGTGGGATGCAGTATTGAGAGGTACTGTGGAATGTGATTCTATGTGATGCTCTGCTGACGATGTGATGCTGCAGTGGTAGGATGCTATATTGTTTAGTGTTGTGGGACTGGTAGGATGCTGTATTGTGCGGTGCTATGGTGATGGTTTTGTGCTCTGGTGACAGTGATACGCTGTTTTGTATCGTGCTGTAATGGTGTGATGCTGTACTATGTGGTGCAGTGGTAATGGTGTGACGCTGTGCTGTGTGGTGCTGTATTGTGTGGTGCTGTGATGGTGGGATGCTGTGTGGTGCAGTAATGACGGGATGCTGTATTGTGTAGTGCTGCGAAGGTGGGATGCTGTACTGTGTGGTGCTGTGATGGTGTGGTGTTGTACTGTGTGGTGCTGTTGTGACGGTGTGATGCACTGTGATATGCTGTGACGATGTGATGCATTGTGACGTGCTGTGACGGTGTGGTGCTATATAATGCGGTGTTATGATGGTGGGATGCTGTACAGTGTTGTACTGTGGTCATGGTGTGATGCTGTACTCCATGGAACTGCTGTGGTGTAATACTGTTTTGTGTGGTCTGTGACGGTGTGAAGCTGTACTGTGTGGTGCTGTGATGGTGTGATGCTGTACTCTGTGGTGATGTGATGGTGTGATGCTGTACTCTGTGGTGCTGTGATGGTGGGATACTGTACTGTGTGGTGCTGTGATGGTGGGATACTGTACTATGTGGCGCTGTGATGGTGGGATTCTGTACTGTATGGTGCTGTGAGGGTGGGATGCTGTACTGTGTAGTGCTGTGATGGTGGGATGCTGTACTGTGTGGTGCTGTGATTGGGGGGATGCTGTACTGTGTGGTGCTGTGATTGGGGGATGCTGTACTGTGTGGTGCTGTGATTGGGGGGATGCTGTACTGTGTGGTGCTGTGATGGTGGGATGCTGTACTGTGTGGTGCTGTGATGGTGGGATGCTGTACAGTGTGGTGCTATGATGGTGGGATGCTGTACTGTGTGGTGCTGTGATGGTGGGATGCTGTACTGTGTGGTGCTGTGATGGTGGGATGCTGTACTGTGTGGTGCTGTGATGGTGGGATGCTGTACTGTGTGGTGCTGTGATGGTGGGATGCTGTACTGTGTGGTGCTGTGATGGTGGGATGCTGTACTGTGTGGTGCTGTGATGGTGGTATGCTGTACTGTGTGGTGCTGTGATGGTGGGATGCTGTACTGTGTGGTGCTGTGATGGTGGGATGCTGTACTGTGTGGTGCTGTGATGGGATACTGTACTGTGTGGTGCTGTGATGGTGGGATGCTGTACTGTGTGGTGCTGTGATGGTGGGATGCTGTACTGTGTGGTGCTGTGATGGTGGGATGCTGTACTGTGTGGTGCTGTGAGGGTGTGCTGTGATTGGGGGGATGCTGTACTGTGTGGTGCTGTGATTGGGGGATGCTGTACTGTGTGGTGCTGTGATTGGGGGGATGCTGTACTGTGTGGTGCTGTGATGGTGGGATGCTGTACTGTGTGGTGCTGTGATGGTGGGATGCTGTACAGTGTGGTGCTATGATGGTGGGATGCTGTACTGTGTGGTGCTGTGATGGTGGGATGCTGTACTGTGTGGTGCTGTGATGGTGGGATGCTGTACTGTGTGGTGCTGTGATGGTGGGATGCTGTACTGTGTGCTGCTGTGATGGTGGGATGCTGTACTGTGTGGTGCTGTGATGGTGGGATGCTGTACTGTGTGGTGCTGTGATGGTGGGATGCTGTACTGTGTGGTGCTGTGATGGTGGGATGCTGTACTGTGTGGTGCTGTGATGGTGGTATGCTGTACTGTGTGGTGCTGTGATGGTGGGATGCTGTACTGTGTGGTGCTGTGATGGTGGGATGCTGTACTGTGTGGTGCTGTGATGGGATACTGTACTGTGTGGTCCTGTGATGGTGGGATGCTGTACTGTGTGGTGATGTGATGGTGGGATGCTGTACTGTGTGGTGCTGTGATGGGATGTTGTACTGTGTGGTGCTGTGATGGTGGGATGCTGTACTGTGTGGTGCTGTGATGGTGGGATGCTGTACTGTGTGGTGCTGTGATTGGGGGATGCTGTACTGTGTGGTGCTGTGATGGTGGGATGCTGTACTGTGTGGTGCTGTGATTGGGGGATGCTGTACTGTGTGGTGCTGTGATGGTGGGTTGCTGTACTGTGTGGTGCTGTGTTGGTGGGATGCTGTGATGAGTGTACGGTGGTTTGGTGGTTGGCGTTATGGTAAGTACGTGCTGCTAATGAGTGTGACTCTGTGGTGTGTGATGGTGTAGTGTCTGGTGTTACAGTCAGTGTACTGTTGTGATATGTTCTTAACTTTGTTGTATTGTGTTTCGGTAAGTATGTGGTACTCTGATAAGTTTGTCGTATTGTGATGAATGGTGGTGTGGTGTAGTGGTTTGTGGTGGTGTGGTGTGAGGTACTGTGGTGTAGTGGTTTGTGGTGTAGTGGTAAGTGTGAGGTACTGTGGTGTAGTGGTTTGTGGTGTAGTGGTAAGTGTGAGGTACTGTGGTGTAGTGGTTTGTGGTGTTGTGGTAAGTGTGAGGTACTGTGATGTAGTGGTTTGTGGTGTTGTGTTAAGTGTGAGGTACTATGGTGTAGTGGTTTGTGGTGTTAAGTGTGAGGTACTGTGGTGTAGTGGTTTGTGGTGTTGTGTTAAGTATGAGGTACTGTGGTGTAGTGGTTTGTGGTGTTGTGTTAAGTGTGAGGTACTGTGGTGTAGTGGTTTGTGGTGTTGTGTTAAGTGTGAGGTACTGTGGTGTAGTGGTTTGTGGTGTTGTGTTAAGTGTGAGGTACTGTGGTGTAGTGGTTTGTGGTGTTAAGTGTGAGGTACTGTGGTGTAGTGGTTTGTGGTGTTGTGTTAAGTGTGAGGTACTGTGGTGTGTGGTGCTATCTTGAGTAGTTCTGTGATGAGTGCGTGAGGTTCTGCTATGTGGTGCTGAGTCGAGTGTGTGACGCTGTGTTGAGTGTGTGGTTGAAGTGTGATTGGTGTTGTAATAGTGAGTCAGTAATCTTGAGTGAGTGCTTGACGCTGTGCTGAGTCTGATGCTCTGTTGTTTGGTGCTGTGGTGAATGTGTCGTGCTATGATCAGAGTGTAATGCAGCAGAGTATGGTGCTGTAGTGAATGCACGATGCAATGGTGGGTGTTGTGTATGTGGTGTAGTGAATTTGTTGTGCTGTGATGTAATGTGGTGTGTGGTGCTGCGGTATGTGGTTCTATGATGTGTGATGATGTGAAGCGTGTTGTTATGAATGTGTAATGCTGGGGTGTGTGGTGTTGTGGTGAGTGGTGCTGTGGTGCTACGATGAGTGTTGTATTGTAATGTGTGTGGGATGTTGTGGTGTATGGTGTTGTGATGAGTATGATGTACGAGTATATTGTTATGAGTGCCATGCTGTGGCACATGGCGTAGTGGTGAATGTGTTTTGCTGAGGTGCGTGGTTGTGTTGTGAGTGTGTGATGCTGTGGTGTGTGTGGTGCTGTGGTGTTATAGTACTGTTGTGAGTGTATAGTGCTGTGGAGAGTGTGATATTGTGCTGAGTATTTTTTGTTTGTTTATTGTTTATTCGAATGGTACGGTGAGTACTGGTGTAGATATGAGTGTTTTAATCAGTGCTGGTGGTGTAATGGGAATGCTTTAGTGAGTGCTGGGTAGTTTTGAGTTTTAGTGAGCGCTGGGAAATGTTTTGAGTGCTGGGTACTTATGAGAAAGTTATAGTGAGTGTTGGGTAGTTATGAGTGTTTTAGTGAGTGCTAATCAAGAACGGAGATCGTTTTCACCTAAAAGTCTGTCGATATCCTACGAGCAAGGATGAACCGGTTTGTTTTTGCTTCCAGTGAGATCTCAGAACTGAAAGAGACGTAATTACTACATTTTCTCACATGCACGCAAGATCTGCATGGGTGAATTTGTACTGGACGAGCAAGTATACATCGAAAAGGTTTCTCCATCGCTGGATATCTTCTACACAACATAAAATCCTGTCATAAAGCCTCAAAAATTCTCTCTAAACCAGAAGAAAACATAACCATCGGGCGGGAATACTTCCCACCGGACCTACTGTACGGCAGTAATCGTAACACCTCTGTTCCAGGAAGTCAACACGAGCATCGTTGTATTCTCCACGAAAACAAAAACATAAAAATTTATCCCAACAAGAGCACAGGTACAGCTGGAGTCCACAGCACACAGTATGTTGCAGCGGTTGTGATCGCTTGCATGTAGGCGAGACGGCAAGGAATTTAGATGTACTGGAACACAAGAAAGAAGAAAAGGAGACAAGTGCAACTAATTCCACAATAAAATGTCGCATTAGTTGCACTTGTGTCCTTTTGCCTAACATACTGTCAGTAATTCTACCAACATTTTTACACGAAAGAAGAAGCACTGCTGTAACACTACTGGAATGTGCAAGGCATGTCGAACTCCCACCCACACTCGTTCATATACCCGATAAATTAGACACATATGCAACACTTGGGTATCTTTATTGAGGAGACGTTTCGCCACACAGTGGCTTCATTAGTCCATACAAAGGAGAATGGTGAAGAACAGGAGGAGTTTGCGGTAATCAGTCCCTCAGCCTTGAAGTCGATGCTGTCAGTCCATCAATGTTGAAAAAAATACAGGATATGTGCGAAGTAGTACCTTATATACCGTAGGCAGAGAGGTGCAGCAGTCGTATGTGGTGTCATATTTGAGTGACAACATCGACTTCAAGGATGAGGGACTGATTACCTCAAACTACTCCTGTTCTTCACGATTCTCCTTTGTATGGACTGATGAAGCCACTGTGTGGCGAAACGTTTCCTCAATAAAGATACCCAAGTGTTGCACATGTGTAATTTATCAACTTGTCAGTTTTCTGAATCATTCATCTACACTCATATACCTGTTCAACTTTAAAAGCTATACAAAAATCTCGTTTCACTGTAGCTAATCGAGTACATGTTCCACTCATTCACAACTCTGTTGTCAAACAAATGCTTTCCTATATCCTTTCTAAATATAAATTTGTCCAGCCAGAATTCACTCCTCCGAGTGCTATCTTGATTGGTAATTTACATCCCCTTTATTCATATTTTCTCTTTCATAAACTTCAGTCATATCCATCCAGTTCTCAGCATGTCCAGAAAGTGCAAATTCAATGCCTCCCCTCGTAGGAACATTTCCTGATACTGTGGATTAACTTCATCCTTTCACTGAATGTTTCTAGCATATACAAGTCTACTTAGTAATTTGGAGACCAGAACTGATTAGCATTATCTAAACGAGCCCTTACCGGGAATACATAAAGATGAGGTAAAACCTTGTAACTCCTATTATTTTCTTATATGAAGCCAAGAATTCTAAATGACTGATTGATGAGAAGCAGAACTGCATTGTTGTCTTGGTTTTAGATTAGTTTTAAGTAGAACACACACATTTCTCGCATTCAGTTTGCATTATAGCTTTATTTAGTTTATAAGCGTCATGGAGACTTTTTTCCTAGAATCCTTAAGTATGGCCGCATTGAAATGCACCTGCTGCATCTCTGACCACATAATCATATCCAGTTTGTCCTTTGGCACCCTTGTGTCCGCATAATTTACTTCACGGTCAACTGTAGTGTCATCGTCAAACTTGCTTATGCCCCTATTTATTCCCTAATCTATTTTATTTGCGTATACTGTGAACAACAAAAGACTACTGACTTTGGAACACCGCTGGTCACGTGTAGATCATTATTATTTCTTCTCGTTTACGCAAATTCTCTGTTGCATATCAGTTATTAATGCCTTGATTCAGGAGACAATTTCAACCCCCTATTCCATGTTCCGCTAATTTGATTAACAATCTCGTACGTGTAATTCTAAAAAAGAACTTTGTGAAGTCCACATAACTGTGGTGGTTGAAATTGTCACCTCCTGGCGCCACATAATTGTATTCATTATCGTTGATAAATTAGACACATGTGCAACACTTGGGTATCTTTATTGAGGAAACGTTACGCCACACAGTGGCTTCATCAGTCCATACGAAGGAGAACGGGGAAGAACAGGAGTAGTTTGAGGTAATCAGTCCTTCAGCCTTGAGTCGATGTGGTCAGTCCATCAATGTAGTGTTGTACATGTTTCTAATTTATCAACTTGTCGGTTCTCTGAACCATTCATCTACATTCATTATCGTCATCTGCCACCTCAAATTCCTTAGGGACAATGTTAGTAAATTCGTAAAGCAACAGGACTCTTAGAAAATCCTTGCTGAGAATCATTAATAAATTTTTATCTTTCATTAAACTTATTGACTTTATTTTTTCCCACAATTTACGTTAGGTTGATTTGTTTAAGAACTGTTTTTAAGAGCTATAAAGGAATATAATTAGCTTGTCATTTATCTTAAGACTATTAATTAGAGATTCTCTGTTTGGCAGGGCCAAATCAAACAGGCTATTTCTTCTAGTTAGTTTTGTCATAATTGCTTTAAAAATAAATTCTTTACTGTTTCTAGAAAATTGATAAACTCTTAATTTCTTGTTAAATTGTTAAAATTAATTTGGTAGAATTAAATTCTCCCATTAAGACAACACTTTTGTATAAAGGTTTTTAGTTATTTTGTTTCTCGGAAGGTCACAGCGTTTCTTGTCTTGGTTTAGTGGTCTTTAGATAACGCCAAATATCTTTTCAGGTCTCTCGGAAACTGTAGCCAAATAGATTCAATGTTAGTCGCTTCCACTTTTATATCTTGTCAAATGCAATATTATAAATTTTCGTTTATATACATCGCCACGTTGCTTCCTTTCCTGTTGATTCTGACAGTGTGGAAGAATTTATATGTAGCATTTAACAGGTATGTTCCAATTCTTCAAATTGAACCTGGTTTCAGTTACCGCAAAAATATCAATGCATCTGGCAATTAGACTTTGTTTGCTTATTTTATTTCTAGCGTTCCTTTTATTATAACTACTTAAGTGTTGGTTGACCAATTCGTTTTTACCAATGAAATGATGAATTATCATTTTTTAAAATTTTTCTAAAGCATCATGGCAATTTTTTTTTCTTCCAAGCGGTGAGGCAACTCATTTGTTACTCACATTAACTCATACTTCTATCTTATATTTCTCAGCAATGGTCCCTATTAGCTGAACTGACCAAAGCTATTATCCCTGCACCAGAGAGATGCACCCCATCCTTTGCATATATACCGTGGTTGCCATATAATTTATTCCTGTTGTCAGAGAATGATATTGTAAACTATTTGTAGTATTTGTCTGGGCAACAATTTACACAAATTTTCTCTAGATGTCCATTTATTGCCAACTCCTCTTCTAGTCAAAATGCTGTAAACGTATATAATCAGGATTCCTCTTTGAGACCTAATTATATCTTAAACTGTCCTATACTTAACTAATAGCACTTTTTTCAGTTGTTATAGTTATGTGATTTCAATTGTGGTTTGTTTTTGTTATTGCTATGAGAGTAGTGGCGTTGATATGTGATTACTATAGTGTGGTTAAGTGACTGCTGATGTGATTATCTGAATCCTGTGATTATGAAAGAGCTGTTCAGTGTGAAAGCTTCGTGGATATGGCAAATATAAACGCTTCTGAGCGATATTTTTTACGTGGTGATTAGCGTAATAATTTGTAGGAGGCTCGTGATGTTGCCTTTGCCTTGAGCTTGGCTATCGGAAGAGCCGCTGCCTCTAATCTCCGGTTCGCATGTCTTTATGTTGGACTTAAAGGTGCTCTTCTGCTCTCTCTACCTTCTTTCTCTCTTCACAGCTTCACAGAAATATTTATCAGGAACACTAACCAGTAACATTTTTTTCGTCATTTTCGGTAATTTTTATTACTATAAAGCCATTTATTTGTCTATTCATACAACATTTTTGTAATAATTATGAAGAGTTATATTAAGGTAACTAATTTTTTTTCTATAACTTGCTTCACATCTCACGTCAGACTCGCAATCACAAAAACAATTTCTTGATAATTTACGTAGTCTTTGTGATGGGTCTCTCAAGAACGTCTCTACATTTAAGAGAAACGTTAAACCCCTAAACATCATACAGAGCCTGGAGATCGGGGGGTAAAAACAAATGGTCTAAGGAATGCTTGGAAAGCTCCAATTCTTTTGATCAAGAACCAACTGCAAGTAACCTCTCATGAAGTAGTAACGTGGAACACATTAGCTGGAAAAACTGTACACTTGTAGGCCCAAAACACATGTATACAACTTTTTTCATACTAGAGAAATTTATTTACACCAAATATTTCAGCGGTACTCGATACATGACAGTGACCTGCAGGATACTTTTGGAACAAGTCACCCAGGATTGTCGTTCATGATATCGTCGGTTGAGACCAGTGAAACCAATAGTACAAGAAACCATCGTCATATATCAGCCAAGTCTACGGTTCAAGATACTATCGGCACAGATCATACAGGTCTTCCATTCAAGATATCTTTGGCATAGAGGAGGTAGGTCTGTGGGTCAAGGTACCGTCGACGGAGACCAGCCAGGTCTGTGATTAAAGGTACCAACGACAGAGACCAACCTAGTCTCAATAAATGTTTGGTAATCCAAAGGACGACATAAAAATTGAGATCACAGGTAATGGTAGACTTACAAATTCAATCTCCGACTTAAGCACAAATACTTCAGGTCTCTAAAAAGAAATAGACAACTGGTCCACACACGCTACTCTTGAGCCTGATTCATGGGATTTTATATTTATAAAGAAATGAAAAATACTCAAGAATTCTCAGTGTTCTTTGAAGGAGGTACATCTGTATGAAATGCCCATTTAGCCCCTTTACAAAAAGGAAGTCAACAGAGTAATGGTATAAATGTAATGTCTAGAAACTGTGTACACGAACAAAGTGTAATCCGAGACATTTTTTTATAAGAAAATAGAACAAGAGGACCACTGGGTAGTTTTCCTGTATCAAGGACCACTAAGGTATCAGAGACCACTAGAGTTCAGTATCAGGGACCAGCGAGGGGTCCAGCATCAAGAGACTACTAAGGATCCAGTATCAGGGACTACTATATATAAGAAATCTGTAATGAAATACTGTTTTTCAAATATTTCCAGCTTCACCATCTACACTTAAACTAGAATCACCGAAGAGAGGCAATCCTTATTTCTTGGATCAAGAACCTTCACTAACATCAAAGCTCTTCCATTTAAGAGACAAAGTTTGTTTTAAGTTGCTACTTCTGATATGGGGAAATAAAACGAGTTACTATGGAATTGAACTAGTCGTTGTTATTGTTGCTGTTGTTGAAGACGGTTGAGGTTGTTATTGTGGTTGATGATGCTATCAATAATTATTTTGTCTTTTTAGCAGTACTAGTAGATATAACAATAAAAATAGTAGCAGTAGCAGCAGCAGCCGCAGTAACGTTACTATGGTTACTGTATTTAAAAGGAGCAGTTAACCCGTAAGGTTTGCGCAGAGCCTGTGGAATGGGAGGGCTTTAGAGCGATGGTACGGTCAAGTCTGATCCGAGTAAAGGTAGGATATCTCCAGTCCCTTGGAGCAAGAATCATTTAACAGTCCCAAGGCACTCCTTGACGATCCCCTTACTGTTTTTCGTCTGCAAAATTTTTTAACACATGCTCAGTTGCACCTCGCGTTCAATTGTCTTAAAACCTTGGTGGAAGTCCAGTGAGCACTGTGCTCCAGTACGACGGCTTTTCATTGTGCACGGTAGTCTAGTGGGCACGGTGTCTGCCTGGTGCTTACATAAGATAAAGTGGTGGTCCAGTGGGCTCGGTATCTGCCCTCCGCTTATATAAAGGAAGGTGGTATTTTAACCACCTCAAATTCCCAAGGCGCAGTAGGACCTCTGGGTTTAGCGCCTATTCATTTGCATATACAAACAGTAATATAATAGCGATAAAACTAATGATGGTGATAAAAGTTTCAGTAGCAATAACAATAATTATTATTATTATTAGTAATAGTAGTAGTAGTAATAGTAGTAGTAGTAATGGCCATAAGCGGATTTAGATCTAACTGATATGGGAACCCTGAATTTAAATCTAATCTTAATTTTGCGCCAGTACTTAGTGTCTGTGAAGCAGAGAACAACCCCCCTCTCCCGGCTGAACAATTTCACAGACATATAGCTATCAGAGAGAAGAAATATCTGGGAAACCTGACGATCAGTTTGATGGCAGACTACTATTAAACACTGGTGCGGGAGAGTAAAACTGGTCACAAACAGAAAAAAAACCTCAGAACTCTGATGTAAATATGTTTGTATGACTGAATGGAAATTTGTATGTTTTTGTGTGTGTATATAACGAATGTACGTTAGGAAAGATTAGTTTTTACCTAATATATCATGTGATATTTCAACCTTAAATAGCCAAAATACTGATTACAAGAATTCTAAGAAAGCTTACGTTATCGGGTCAGAGTTAGATTGAAACAGACAATATGGTTTTTTGAAATTGATATTTTTTTTTGGGGGGGGGGACTAGTGGAATAATAATACAAAAAATTATGCTTTGACCTTCAGTAATGTACATTATCGTCTCACCATTATATTGTACTAAGGAACTCTGATGGGATTCTGATAGTCAATAAACTAAATTCAGTTTTGCTATTCGGAAACAAAATGGCAGCGAGCAAACCTGAATTATAGATGATGTCTTGAAGGCAGTATTGCTCTGAAACAGCAATTATTCAAACCTGCGACAATATACATCGGAATCAAGAGGTATTCAGAATCAACGGGTATTCACTCACTCATTCATACATTTACCTTCCCTTTCCGACTTAGGTTTCTTTCTCGCCCTCTCCCTACCGAGTCAGTTACATTCTTATGCTGTAATCATATACACTGAAAATTCTAAATCAACAGAAGTGTAGGGAATGCAGCTGCTTCTCTACATCAAATAATTCAGGGACATTTACAAGAATCGGTCAGCATTTTCAGAGTGGAGTTAAAATGCAGTTGTCATAGCTCTTATACAACTGCGATCTGATCGCCTCGTCATTCGTTGTTTCTCATTCCCAAGGTGCATTACAAGTTATTCAGAAATTTGACTCCTCTCATTCCATCCTCCTTCGCATTTCTAGTAAGAACAGAGACTTAATTTTCTGCTGATTTCTGATAGCTACTCAAGAACTACCAGTTTCCTTTCCTTCTCTTAATATTTTCCAATATTCTCTCGCCAATACCGAAATTACCGGCACAAGTGGGTTTCTGCCGATCTTTCCACTGCCGTCAGGCTTAGGACATTACACTCTCACGACTGTTAATCACACACACCCGACTCATCCACAAGTACCACATGAGAGGCAACTGTCATCACTCAACAATCACCACCAAGTCCCACTGTCTTCTGTATCCTCTCACATCTACATAAAAAAAAAAAAAAAACATACAATTTGCTTTCGACATCAGCAACGTCCTTACGCGCTCAGTTTAAGCCAAACTCCTTTGTGAAACCCCTATAACTCAGATTCACTGATTTTTTTTTTAGTGGAAAATAACCTGCTGCACCAACCTTGAATAATTTTGTAACAACACTCGCGCACACTTACACTCCCTGCAGACAACAATGAATCATCCAAATGAACTAGTGGTTGATATGATTATAAAGCAATAATTTGATTAATTACTGAATACATCGCATATTTCAATTAATGTTTTGCTCTGCACTATTTTATATGCCTTACTATGAGGCAGTAAGTAACATTCATCATATAGAAAACTATTAATTTTTGACAGCATATAGAAGCCAACCTTCCAGTTAGGTTACCTGACTCTAGATATTGCCAAGAAAATCTCAACTATTTCTAGAGTAAACTGCATAAGGCACTTTACTGGGGATGGTATGGCAGGAGTGGTTAGGTGCGTGGCAGCTGTGGGAATTGTATGACAGGAGGGAGGGAGGTGCAGCAGCTGTGGCAATGACGTGGCTTAAGTGGTGAAAGGTGTGGTAGTTGTGGGAGTAGCGTGGCATGAGTGGGAAAGGGCGTACCATCTGTAGGAACAGCGAGGTATGAGTGGGAAAAAAGTGTGCCATCTGTGGGAACAGTGGGGCATACGCGGGAAGAGGCGTCCCGTCTGTGGGAACTGCGTGGCAGAAGTGGGGAGAGGCATACCATCTGTGGGAACAGCTTGGCAGGAGTGGGGAGAGGCATACCATCTCTGGGAACAGCGTGGCAGGAGTGGGGAGAGGCGTACCATCTGTGTGAACAGCGTGGCAGGAGTGGGGAGCGGCATACCATCTGTGGGAACTGCGTGGCAGGAGTGGGGAGAGGCGTACCATCTGTGGGAACAGCGTGGCAGGAGTGGGGAGAGGCGTACCATCTGTGGGAACAGCGTGGCAGGAGTGGGGAGAGGCGTACCATCTGTGGGAACAGAGTGGCAGAAGTGGGAAGAGGCGTACCATCTGTGGAAACAGCGTGGCAAGAGTGGGGAGAGGTATGGAAGGAATGGGAGAGGCGTGAGAGAAGTCACACCAACCGTGGGAAATTTGTGAGCAAACGTCGGAGCCGTGGCTGGTGCTGAGTCTTTGATAAGTGGATCACAGCCCGTCTCCTCCACCTACCACTCGTATTGCACGCCTAGAATTTGTTACTCTAACTCCAACTAAATAAAAATACTAATACTAATAATAATAATTAGAAGTGTTTTGGTCGTTGCGCGACCATAGGCTTAGACCTATAGGCTTAGACTTCTCTTCCTTAAGGCAGGCGAAAGTTATACAGGAGAGCGATTATAATATTCCAGTGCAGAAAATGTGATTAGGTATATTGAGCGAATGTTGGTGTTTATGAATTTCTGTGCATATGTGCATTGTCTTATGTATAGGGTATATGTATGTATGTAGCTATGCATGCATATGTTTACTTGCATATTACATACGTACTTTGTGTATGTATACATCAGCAGATATATGATTTTGCATGTGTGTATCAGTACGTGGGCATAACTACCGATGCATGTGTACATATGCATCTGTATACTTGTTCATGTGTGTATGTTGTATGCGTGTGCAGATATATGGATGGGCATATTTTTGCACACATGTACATTTTTACACTTGCATATGCATGTGTACGTATGCATAAGTAAGAATTTAAGCATGTATTATTTTGTGCGTATATATTCATGCATACAAGTAGGTGCGAGTCTATGCATGTGTATATGTTTATGAACCATATACATATGTATGTAAAATTTACATAAGAACATAAGAAAGGAGGAACACTGTAGCAGGCCTGCTGGCCCATACTAGGCAGGTCCTTTACAATTTATCCCACTAACAAAACATTTGCCCAACCCAATTTTCAATGCCACCCAAGAAATAAGCTCTGATGTGAAAGTCCCACTCAAATCCAACCCCTCCCACTCATGTACTTATCCAACCTAGATTTGAAACTACCCAAAGTCCTAGCCTCAATAACCCAACTAGGTAGACTGTTCCACTCATCAACTACCCTATTTCCAAACCAAAACTTTCCTATGTCCTTTCTAAATCTAAACTTATCTAATTTAAATCCATTACTGCGGATTCTCTCTTGGAGAGATATCCTCAAGACCTTATTAATATCCCCTTTATTAATACCTATCTTCCACTTATACACTTCGATCAGGTCTCCCCTCATTCTTCGTCTAACAAGTGAATGTAACTTAAGAGTCTTCAATCTTTCTTCATAAGGAAGATTTTTAATGCTATGTATTAATTTAGTCATCCTACGCTGAATGTTTTCTAACGAATTTATGTCCATTTTGTAATACGGAGACCAGAACTGAGCTGCATAATCTAGGTGAGGCCTTACTAATGATGTATAAAGCTGCAGTATGATCTCTGGACTTCTGTTGCTTACACTTCTTGATATAAATCCCAGTAATCTATTTGCCTTATTACGTACGCTTAGGCATTGCTGTCTTGGTTTAAGGTTGCTGCTCACCATAACCCCCAAGTCCTTTTCGCAATCTGTATGGCTAAGTTCTACATCATTTAACTTATAAGTACTAGGGTTATGGGCACTCCCAAGCTTCAGAACCATGCATTTATCTACATTGAACTGCATCTGCCACTTTTCTGACCAAGAATAGAGTTTGTTTAAATCCTCCTGAAGTTCCATAACATCTACGTTTGAATCAATTATCCTACCTATCATTGTGTCATAGGCGAATTTGCTCATATCACTAGTAATTCCCTCATCAAGATCATTGATATATATTATAAACAACAACGGGCCCAAGACTGATCCCTGTGGAACGCCACTTGTTACAGATCCCCACTCGGATTTAACCCCATTTATGGACACTCTCTGCTTCCTGTCAGTGAGCCATGACTCGATCCACGAGAGCACTTTTCCCCCAATGCCATGAGCTGCCACTTTCTTTAACAGTCTATGGTGCGGAACTCTATCAAAAGCCTTACTAAAATCTAAGTAAATAATATCAAATTCTTTATTGTGGTCAACAGCCTCAAAAGCTTTACTGAAGAAAGTTAATAAATTAGTTAGACAAGACCGGCCTCTTGTGAATCCATGCTGAGTATCATTAATCAAGCTATGCTTATCGAGATGGCTTCTTATAATCTCAGCTATAATTGACTCTAGTAATTTGTCTACAATTGAGGTCAGGCTTATTGGGCGGTAATTTGACGGTAACGACTTGTCCCGTTTTAAAAATAGGAGTTACATTAGCCATCTTCCACATATCAGACACTACACCTGTTTGAAGAGATAAATTAAAAATATTAGTTAATGGTTCACAGAGTTCCATTTTGCATTCCTTAAGAACCCTTGAAAAAACCTCATCAGGACCCGGCGACTTATTTTGCTTCAGTCTGTCTATCTGCTTCACAACCATCTCACTAGTGACTGTGATGTTACATAATTTATCTTCTTCTAGCCCACTGTAAAAATTAGTTACTGGAATATTGTTAGTGTCTTCCTGTGTAAAAACTGAGAGAAAATAATTATTTAAAATCAAGCACATTTCATTCTCTTTGTCAGTAAGGTGCCCATAGTTATTTTTAAGGGGACCTATCTTATCTCTAACTTTTGTTCTATAGACCTGGAAAAAACTTTTTGGGTTAGTTTTAGAATCCCTAGCAACTTTAATTTCATAGTTCCTTTTAGCTTTTCTTATCCCCTTTTTAATGTCCCTCTTAATGTCAATATACTGATTCATAAGATGACCCTCACCTCTTTTGATACGCCTATAAATTCCTTTATGCCCTAGTAGATATTTGAGCCTATTATTCATCCATTTTGGGTCATTTCTATTTGATCTAATTTCTTTATATGGGATAAACGCTCTTTGAGCAGCATGTATAGTGTTCAGAAAACTGTCATATTGATAGCTCTCTTCGTTACCCCAGTCAACAGATGATAAGTGTTCTCTAAGCCCATCGTAATCTGCTAAGCGAAAATCTGGGACTGTTACTGAGTTATCGCTACTATCGTACTTCCATTCAATGCTAAATGTAATTGATTTGTGGTCGCTAGCACCCAGTTCCTCTGAAATTTCTAAATTATTAACAAGGGATTCATTGTTTGCCATAACTAAGTCAAGCAGGTTATTTCCCCTTGCAGGTTCTGTCTCAAACTGCTTCAAAAAACAATCCTGAAATACTTCTAAGAAGTCGTATGATTCTAAATTCCCAGTCAAGAAATTCCAATCAACATGACTAAAGTTAAAGTCTCCTAGAATTACTACATTATCGTGCCTTGTGGCCTTAACAATTTCCTCCCATAGTAGTTTCCCTTGGTCCCTATCTAAGTTTGGGGGACGGTATATCACTCCTAAAATCAGTTTTTCATGCCCCTCTGAAAATTCTATTTAAACAGACTCTGTATGTGTTACTTCAGATTTAATACCCGTTTTTATGCAACAGCTCAAGCGATCTCGGACATACAATGCCACCCCACCCCCCCTCCCAATACTTCTATCTTCTTGGAACAATTTAAAATCCTGAATATGACATTCCGCAGGCATGTCCTGACTTTTTGAATTAAACCACGTCTCAGTTAAGGCAAATACATCAATGTTACCTACACTAGCAACTAATCTCAGCTCGTCCATCTTATTCCTAGCACTACGGCAATTAGCATAATAAACATTGAAAGACTCTCCTTTCTCTTTACCCTTCCTGCTCATTTCTATTTTTCTACTAAACCTATTACTGTCCTTATCACCCAAGGTCCCTGGCTTTTCAATATCTATCTCGTTCTTATTATTACTAGTTCCCCTAGAACTCGTAATATTACTACACTGGGACTTCACTGTTTTCCTGCCAAAACCCATACCATATTACCCATATTAGCCATGCGTTGCGTATGAGGCGACTAAAATGCCGGGAGCGATGGCTTAGTAACCCCTTCTCCTGTAGACATTTAATAAAAAAAGAGAAGAAAAACTTTATAAAAACTGGGATGCTTGAATGTGCGTAGATGTAGTGCGGATAGAAAAGAGATGATTGCTGATGTTATGACTGAAAATAAGTTGGATGTCCTGGCCTTAAGAGAAACAAAGCTGAAAGGGGTAGGGGAGTTTCGGTGGGGAGAAATAAATGAGGTTAAGTAAGGAGTATCAGAGAGTTAGAGTTAAGGAAGGGGTAGCAATAATGTTGAAGGATCAGTTATGGAAGGAGAAGAGGGGAAATAAATGTGTAAATTCAAGGATTATGTGGATTAAAGTAAAGGTTGGATGCGAAAAGTGGGTCATAATAAGCGTGTATGCATCTGGAGAACAGAGGAATGTAGAGGAGAGAGAGAGATTTTGGGAAATGTTAAGTGAATGTATAGAAACCTTCGAACCAAGTGAGAGTAATTGTGGTAGGGGACCTAAATGCTAAAGTAGGAGAAACGTTTAGAAAGGGTGTGGTAGGTAAGTTTCGGGTGCCAAGTGTAAATGATAATGTGAGCCCTTTGATTGAACTTTGTATAGAAAGGACTTTAGTTATAGGTTATACATATTTAAGAAAAAGAGGATAAATAAGTACAAAATATGATGTAGGGTGTAATGACAGTAGTTTGTTGGACTATGTATTGGTAGATAGAAGACTGTTGAGTAGACTTCAGGATGTACATGCTTATAGAGGGGCCACAGATATATCACCTTTTAGTTGTATCTACAATGAGAGTAAAAGGTAGATGGGATACAAGGAAAATAGAAGCATCAAGTAAGAGAGAGGTGAAGGTTTATAAACTAAAAGAGGGGGCAGTTAGGATAAGATATTAATAACTATTTGAGGATAGATGGGCTAGTGAGAGCATAGGCAAAGGTGTTGAAGATGTATGGGATAGGTTTAAACATGTAGAGTTAGAGTGTTCTGCAGAAGTTTATGGTTACAGGAAAATGGGTGCGGGAGGGAAGAGGAGCGATTGGTGGAATGATGATGTAAAGAGAGTAGTAAGGGAGAAAAAGTTAGCATATTAGCGGTTTTTACAAAGTAGAAGTGATGCAAGGAGGGAAGAGTATATGCAGAAAAAGAGAGAGGTTAAGAGAGTGGTGAAGCAATGTAAAAAGAAAGTAAATGAAAGAGTGGGTGAGAAGCTATCAACAAATTTTGTTGAAAATAAGAAAAAGTTTTGGAGTGAGATTAACAAGTTGAGGAAGCCTAAGGAACAAATGGATTTGTCAGTTAAAAATAGGAGAGGAGAGTTATTAAATGGAGAGTTAGAGGTATCGGGAAGATGAAGGGTAAATTTTGAGGAATTGTTATATGTAGATGAAGATAGGGAAGCTGTGATTTCGTGTATAGGGCAATGAGGAATAACATCTTGTAGGAGTGAGGAAGAGCCGGTTGTGAGTCTGGGGAAAGTTCCTGAGGCAGTGGGTAGAATGAAAGGGGGTAAGGCAACTGGGATTGATGGGATAAAGATAGAAATGTTAAAAGAATGTGGAGATATAGTTTTGGAATGGTTGGTGCTATTATTTAATAAATGTATCGAAGAGGGTTAGGTACGTAAGGATTGGCAAAGAACATGCATAGTTCCTTTCTATAAAGGCAAAGGGAACAAAATAGAGTGCAAAAATTATAGGGGTATACGTCTGTTGAGTATACCTGGTAAAGTGTATGTAGAGTTATTATTGAAAGAATTAAGAGTAAGACGGAGAGTAGGATAGCAGATGAACAAGGAGGCTTCAGGAAAGGTAGGGGTTGTGTAGCTCAAGCGTTTACAGTGAAACATATAAGTGAACAGTATTTAGATAAGGATAAAGAAGTTTTTGTGGCATTTATGGATTTGGAAAAGGCGTATGACAGGGTGGATAGGGGTGCAATGTGGCAGATGTCGTAGGTGTATGGTATAGGAGATAGGTTACTGAACGCAGTGAAGAGTTTTTACGAGAATAGTGAGGCTCAAGTTAGAGTGTGTTGGAAAGAGGGAGATTATTTCGCAGTAAAAGAAGGCCTTAGACAAGGATGTGTGATGTCACCGTGGTTGTTCGATATATTTATAGATGGGGTTGTGAGATAAGTGTATGCGGGGCGTCTTGGCCAGAGAATTCGTAGTTTGGAAGTTAGGTGGTGTGGGATTGCCAAAACTATTGTCCAGAGGGCTGAGGAAGGGTTGTTGACGTGGCTTGGACATGTAGAGAGAACGGAACGAAACAGAATGACTTGGAGAGTGTATAAATCTGCATTGGAGGGAAGGCGGGGTAGGGGACGGCCTAGGAAGGGGGGTAAAGGAGAGTTTGTGTGCGAGGGGCTTGAACTTCCAGCAAGCATGCGTGAGCGTATTTGATAGGAGTGAATGGAGACAAATGGTTTTTAATAATTGACGTGCTGTTGGAGTGTGAACAAAGTGATATATATGAAGGGATTCAGCGAAACCGGCAGGCCGGACTTGAGTCCTGGAGATGGGAAGTACAGTGTCTGCACTCTGAAGGAGGGATGTTAATGTTGCAGTTTTATAAACTGTAGTGTAAAGCACCTCTCTGGCAAGACAGTGATGGAATGAGTGATGAAAGTATTTCTTTTTCGGGCCACCCTGCATTGGTGGGAATCGGGCGATGTGCTCATAAATAATAATTTATATATATATATATATATATATATATATATATATATATATATATATATATATATATATATATTATATATATATAAGATCACAAACAGGTGATATCACAATATGCAGAACAATCACTGTGAAAAAATAATGAAATTCCCAGCGCTTTCGTGACTTCTCACATTGTCAAGGAACTGTAAAGTTAAAACAACAACAGGAAGGCATATAAAGGCAAGACTACACCTCACAGTCACGTCACAACACCCGACGTCACATCACAACACCTAACTCATACTCTATAGTATCAATTATGTTTCACAGAGTCGGGTTTTGTGACATGACTGTGAAGTGTAGTCTTGCCCTTATATGCCTTCCTGTTGATGTTTTGTTTTTATAGTTCCTTGATAATGTGAGAAGTCACAATAGCACTTGGAATTTCACTATTTTTTCACAGTGGTTGCTCTGAGCGCGCACACACACGCATACGCACACACACACACACACACACACACACACACACACACACACACACACACACACACACACACACACACACACACACACACACACACACACACAAAATATATATATATTTTTTTATATTATCACACTGGCCGATTCCCACCAAGGCAGGGTGGCCCGAAAAAGAAAAACTTTCACCATCATTCACTCCATCACTGTCTTGCCAGAAGGGTGCTTTACACTACAGTTTTTAAACTGCAACATTAACACCCCTCCTTCAGAGTACAGGCACTGTACTTCCCATCTCCAGGACTCAAGTCCGGCCTGCCGTTTTCCCTGAACCCCTTCATAAATGTTACTTTGCTCACACTCCAACAGCACGTCAAGTATTAAAAACCATTTGTCTCCATTCACTCCTATCAAACACGCTCACGCATGCCTGCTGGAAGTCCAAGCCCCTCGCACAAAAAACCTCCTTTACCCCCTCCCGCCAACCTTTCCTAGGCCGACCCCTACCCCGCCTTCCTTCCACTACAGACTGATACACTCTTGAAGTCACTCTGTTTCGCTCCATTCTCTCTACATGTCCGAACCACCTCAACAACCCTTCCTCAGCCCTCTGGACAATAGTTTTGGTAATCCCGCACCTCCTCCTAACTTCCAAACTACGAATTCTCTGCATTATATTCACACCACACATTGCCCTCAGACATGACATCTCCACTGCCTCCAGCCTTCTCCTCGCTGCAACATTCATCACCCATGCTTCACACCCATATAAGAGCGTTGGTATAACTATACTCTCATACATTCCCCTCTTTGCCTCCAAGGACAAAGTTCTTTGTCTCCACAGACTCCTAAGTGCACCGCTCACCCTTATCCCCTCATTAATTCTATGATTCACCTAATCTTTCATAGACCCATCCGCTGACACGTCTACTTCCAAATATCTGAATACAATCACCTCCTATATACTCTCTCCCTTCAATCTGATATCCAATCTTTCATCACCTAATCTTTTTATCCTCATAACCTTACTCTTTCCTGTATTCACTTTTAATTTTCTTCTTTTGCATACCCTACAAAATTCATCCACCAACCTCTGCAACTTCTCTTCAGAATCACCCAAGAGCAGTGTCATCAGCAAAGAGCAACTGTGACAACTCCCACTTTATGTGTAATTCTTTATCTTTTAACTCCACGCCTCTTGCCAAGACCCTCGCATTTACTTCTCTTACAACCCCATCTATAAATATATTAAACAACCACGGTGACATCACAGTCGGTTCCTGACCAGCCGGGCTGTGGCTCGTACGTTGGTTTGCGTGCAGCCAACAGTAACAGCCTGGTTGATCAGGCTCTGATCCACCAGGAGTCCTGGTCACAGACCGGGCCGCGGGGGCGTTGACCTCCGGAACTCTCTCCAGGTAAACTCTAGGTCACACATCCTTGTCTAAGGCCTACTTTTACTGGGAAATAATCTCCCTCTTTCCTACATACTCTAACTTGAGCCTCACTATCCTCGTAAAAACTCTTCACTGCGTTCAGTAACCTACCTCCTACACCATACACCTGCAACATCTGCCACATTGCATCCCTATCCATCCTGTCATACCCCTATTCCAAATCCATAAATGCCACAAAAACCTCTTCATCCTTATCTAAATACTGTTCACTTATATGTTTCACTGTAAACACCTGGTCCACACACCCCCTACCTTTCCTAAAGCCTCCTTGTTCATCTGCTATCCTATTCTCCGTCAACAATAAATCTACCATACACTTTATCAGGTATACTCAACAGACTTATCCCCCTATAATTTTTGCACTCTCTTTTGTCCCCTTTGCCTTTATTCAAAGGAACTATGCATGCTCTCTGCCAATCCCTAGGTACCTTACCCTCTTCCATACATTTATTAAATAATTGCACCAACCACTCCAAAACTATATCCCCACCTGCTTTTAACATTTCTATCTTTATCCCATCAATCCCGGCTGCCTCACCCCCTTTCATTTTACCTACAAACTTCCCTCACACTCATAACTGGCTCTTCCTCACTCCTACAAGATGTTATTCCTCCTTGCCCTGTACACGAAATCACAGTTTCCCTATCTTCATCAACATTTAACAATTCCTCAAAATATTCCCTCCATCTTCCCAATACCTCTAACTCTCCATTTAATAACTCTCTTCTTTTATTTTTAACTGACAAATCCATTTGTTCTCTAGGCTTCCTTAACTTGTTGATCTCACTCCAAAACTATTTCTTATTTTCAACAAAATTTGTTGATAACATCTCACCCACTCTCTCATATACTCTCTTTTTACATTGCTTCACCACTCTCTTAACCTCTCTCTTTTTCTCCATATACTCTTCCCTCTCTGCATCATTTCTGCTTTGTAAAAACTTCTCATATGCTAACATTTTCTCCCTTACTACTCTCTTTACATCAACATTCCACCAATCGCTCCTCTTCCCTCCCGCACCCACTTTCCTGTAACCACAAACTTCTGCTGAACACACTAACACTACATATCCCTGTTATCTAGCGTGTTTATGAGACAGAAAAAGACACCAGCAATCCTACCATCATGCAAAACAGTTACAGGTTTCTGTTTCACAGTCATCTGGCAGGACGGTAGTACTTCCCTGGGTGGTTGCTGTCTACCAACCTACTACCTAATAGGTAAAACTGGTCAATTAGCAAGAACTCATTTAAAATGAAGTCCTTTCTAAAATTTTCTCGTATACGTTTAAAGATATATTTTTTATCATTAATGTTCATGCAAAATTTATAATTTTGCACCAAAAGAATCTTAGAAAACTTATCTAACCTTTTTATAACAAGCGCAATTTATTTTAGACTAATCTAACTAAATATATTTTAGATATGTTTACAGTAATTTAATACTAAACAAACACAATGAAATATATTTACGAAATTATTGCATATACAAGTTTTCGCTTGTCTTATATGGCAAGATAAGCGTTGGTATTTAAGCCAAGATCGCAAGTTTTACATATTCGGCACGACATTATATATATATATATATATATATATATATATATAATATATATATATATATATATATATATATATATATATATATATATATATATATATATATATATATATATATATATATATATAACCATTCACTTGCCTGATAAAATTTTCTCGGCCTTTTGAATATTAATTAGAAGGTTAAAATCTCTCGAATGAATAAACCGAACATTCGACTCTTATTCAATTCTAATACTATATTCTTTAAATTTTCTCTGTTCCTTTTTGCCTTTCCAATATTTCTGCTACTTTTGTCATTAACCACTGATATCTGTTTTTAATCTGTATCACAATCAAAAGTACTCCACTTTAAAAATTATGAAAAAAAAAAACATACCTCTGTTCCTAATTTAAAACCCTAACTGCATCCTCAACTGACCTCTCTAAAGGTGCCACTCCAGCCCTAGATAAGTGAACACCATCCCTATCATACAGATAATTTCTGTCATAGAAGTGGTCCCAACTGTTGACGTACGGTAGTTCAATATCCTTGGAGTGTTTTTACAGTTAGCAATTATCTCCAGTTGCTATAGACAACCATTCATTTCTAGCTTCCTCCTCGGAAAAACGCACATATTACAGGGATCCTTTCCTTCTTAACTACATCTACCTCTGATTTATACTTGTTAATCATATTCTCACTTTTATGACTAACAGCATTTTTTGTCTCGAGCACTGAAGCAGATAATATGGTTCATCCAACTGATGTGCATAATGCGATCAGTATGGCTAACATATATCTTCTATCCGATCACCACTAAAGCAAATCCTTTATCTCCTAATTCTATCCTTCAAACAAAAAAAACAAATCAAAAACTTAATTTGACTGTCACCAGCAAGAAAAATATTCGAGTTGTTCCGGGTCGTAGACTCATTCATCAGACGGCACAGCAGTCTCCTGGAATTTCCTTACATTAAGCTAAAGCTGTTCCCACCAGCAACCAGTCGTGTCGGCAGACTTCATCTAATGGGTTGGTCTTGATGTTATTGTTCCATATATGAATCTTTTCTCTAAGGAGCTATATAGCCTTCCTAGCCTCCTCCAGCTCAGTCTTTGCCTGAAGGTACAGCTGCACAAAGTTCACATAAGACATTCTTAAAATTCCAATACCCAAGTAGAGACAGAGAAAGTTAAGTACAATACTGATAAATTGCGTACCTATGTGTCATAGTGACTAGCACAGTTATGCTGCAGAACCTGCATACATATACGTTACATTAATTTGCATATTTATGCATTTTGGTTAGTTGAATTCTTATTAGTTATGGTGACTTACATATGCATTTTAGATACTTGCATATTAATTAACACATTATGGTAATTAATGTAAAAGGTGAAGAACTGCAGCAGTTGTAGACGTGGCCAGAGGTGAGAAGAACCCACTAGTGAATGCAGGAAAATGGGCCAGATTTTAGCGAAAGACCAATTGGAAATGTCTCTTATTAATCAACTTGTCAGTAATATATACCTATGATGCTGTACCAACCTCTTATAAACACTAGCTGTCTGCTACCGGTAAAACACACATGCGCATTATCTTCTCGTATGTACACACCGTAATAACATTCATTTCGCAAATGAATGAAAATCTAGAGGGAACATTGATGGTGATAATGATATCTGATGTTTGGAGAATGATTGTGAGGTCATTTTTGGTTAATTGATAACAAATCAAAGGAACATAGGCTCAATTATATACAAAATCATATGTACATTTTTAATGAGTTATTTCTCAACGAGTTCAGCGGCTGGAAGAAAATAATTAATTTGTGAATCCACTATTTATACCTTTTAGGTCTTCATTATCATATAATAATAACAATAATGATAGCAATAATAATATAACTGGTAATTATTATATTTTTATTATCACAATTTTGAAATATGAAATGTGACAAAAAATTCCAACTGGGATACCGATTGATAATTAAACAGCAGAAGACAGTGCTATCTAGTCCTTGTTTGATTGTTCCCACCTAGTCTTGTATTTGGGGGCTGAGCTACAGTTCCTGTCCCCGACTCTTAGGTCTTATCGATCAGTTTTGCGTCACATGAGACCTTACTGCCTGAAGAAAATTCTGAGAGTAACTGCTTAAGGCATTTAAAAGTAATGTAAATACGTTTTTTGACAATTATTATAATTGACGGGTAACGTAGCACCAAACCCATAGGAGTCATGTAGCACTTAAGAGATAGTACACACTTCTCTTTGATCACAGCACGGGAAGAGTATTAATTCCTTTGATGAAGTGCCTATTACCAGCATGAAAATGGCTCTCTAATAGGCCTAAACTGACCAAAGGCACAATAAAGTGGTATGCCTTCAACATTACAAGAAACATCTCACACACTGCTCTGCTCAACTGCTGCAGAATACTTTTCACAACAATCAAACTTGGGGAGACAACTTGACAACGATCCAGGAGGGACAAAAATATTTTCTGGTTCAGATTCACTTTATGAGTTAATTTTGATCTGTTCTAGCCAGGTTATTCTCTACATTATGAATTAGTTGTGAAATATTCCAGCTACTGTGTTGTTTTTTAGTACTGTCAGTTAATTGTGGAGTGTTCCATTCACAGTATTGTGCTCTTCATTGTAAGTTAGTTGTGAAGTGTTCCAGCTACAGTACTGTTAGTTGCAATCAGTAATCAGTCTTCACATCTCTGCTGTTCCTGCCAACTGTTCTGTACTCGCCTGCTGTGTAGGCGAAACGTTTCGGAATAAAGATACCTAACTAACTGTTACATACGTGTCTTATCAACCTATCGGTATTGTATACCATTTCATATTCACTCTGTCAGACACTGCAACAGAACGGTATCTGGTACAGAAAACACCTTTGACAACTTTTTCCAGTGGGAAGGGATAGATCTGAGAGGGTCGTACTATCTCATTGATTACCTTCTTTCTTCTACTAGTAAACTGAGCCTCACCTTTCGACAGTATACAAGTCTCCACAGACGATGGAACAAAACTTCTCCAGGCTGAGGGACTGACCACTTCAAAACGATATCAGTGGTGATGGACTGATTACATCTTCACATCTCTAATGTTTCTCCTAACTTCTCTGTACTCGAAGAAGCCTACTGTGTAGGCGATACGTTTCGGAATATACCTAACTGTTGCATATATGTCTTACTTATCAACCATCTAGTCAAAGACGAAGTCCACAAATTACGGTGTGTGCTCTTTTGGCATTTTAATAAATGTTAGTAGAACCTATCCAGGAAGAGTTGAAAATGTAAATCGACCCTTGATTAAGTGAGAGGGAAAGGGGGAAGTGGCTTGAAGCCTGCACAAGCCTCGTCTACGCTCGTTAATTTAAGCAGATAGTGTAAGGCAGGAACGCTCACTTACCCCGGCTCTCTCATTGTTTCAAATTATAGAGTAAATATAGAGAAAATAATGGTTATTACAATCACGAGGTTGGTCACGGTAATGACAGATCATTTGCTAGGCTGCTAACTTAATTTCATGGACTGCTTTCTCCTATGCCGAATGAACTTTCTTCTCTCCTAAACCTACTTTTGAAAAATATCCTGGGCTTTTTCTTGTCTTCCCTATATATTCAGTCTACAAAAATTTTCATTAATAACAATTTTTGTTAAAGTAGCGGACAAAACACACGTGGATTGTATTAAACGATATCGCTGAGAATGATATTAAACAAGACAGCTGAGAATTGTGGTAAAGAATACAGCAGATGGTAACAAACAATACAGATAAGATTCGAAACAGTCTTACAACGGAAGTAAAAAATATGGCTGCGAATGGTTAACACCAAAAGAAGGAAACAATAAGACAGAATATGGTAGTATACTTCATGGCTGAGGATGGTTGTATAAATGCAACTGATGATATCAAACAATATTGTTAAAAACAAAAGGAAATAAAATGGTTGAGGATGTTTGCAAACAATACAACTGAAGATGGTAGCAAACAATATGGATGAGGATCATAGCAAACAGTACGGCTATAGCCGAAAGCAAAGAATGCGACTGGGGATTGCTGTAAACAACAGAGGTATTTAAAGTTAAACAGTTACCCGCAGAGTGGTTGCCGGGTCCACTATTGTAGCCAGGTTGGGAGTCCTCCTCCATGAAACAGTTGCCTGCCTGGAAAAGCCATCCCAGCTGATAAATCCACAACCAACCACCATACGTGTCTGTGTATCCAGTTCTCCGGCCCATGCATAACTGAGTGAAAGCAGTTGCCATAGCCTCAGCCTTCACTCTCACTCCACCACACTTCGCATCTTCATCTCTTTATTCTTTTTATTAACGTGATTTTGCTTATTGGAAATTCATTAAATTTGATTTTATCTTTTATATACACTTATCCCAATACCACAATATTTTGTTGATCTTAACTTAGTCAACGTGAAGAAAGTATTCTTATCTTCTTCACGTGAAGAAGATAAAGTATTCTTATCTTCTGAAGAAACTATTCTTATCTTCTGAAGAAAATATTATCTTCTGAAGAAAGTATTCATATCTTCTGAGTCTTTCTTCTTTCCTCGCTTCCTCTTCATTCTTTCCCTTTCCTATTTCCTCTCGATCCTGTAATCAAACTTAAACTTGGCATAATTTCGTCTGCATAAATTTCAAATCTGTCTTTCATTCAACAGTGATTAACCTGTATAATATCTCCAATTCTTACTTTTCTTTCCATTTCATCAATCATATGATAAGCTTAATCTCCCGGGCCGTTCCTTCCTCAGATTTTAAGTCGATGTGTTTGAACGTTTGTGTGTGTTATCTTTTGGTCTTTAAATCCATTTTTATATTTAAGGTTCATAGTGATTCCTTCTCCATCTTTAAATGTATTATTATTTTCGTGTTTATAGCCCTAGCTTCTGGGCCCTATAGTCGATTACATATAAATAATGCGTAAAAAATTAGTTACATCCCATTGGTTTGCATAGTTTGACCGAAAAATCATATTTTTATTCATTAAAATAAGCTTCATTTCTCTCATGGGTTATCCAGGGTTACTAACCCTTAGGATATGTATTTCAAATAATGCCTTCTTGGGGAACTTTAATTCATGAAGAGAAATTACGTCTAGGTATGTAGTCTTTTTTTTTCGTTCTTACATTCTTTTTTATACGACTTCTCATTGAGAACTCGTATCTGATTATTGAATATCAAAAAATCTCATCCACGTCTATTAACAAAAGTTATAAACTGAGGAAAATAAAAAGTTCTTGTCTTCCAATTAAAGTTACTAAGAAAGATTCAGCTCCTCGTCGCTTCTCATCTCAAGGTTAACTATACTTGTAACTACCTGGAAAATGCTGTTTCTTTCATATCGATTTCATTGTATTTTTCTGCACCAAATACAATTTTTACTCAGTTATTGCAAGGGCATCAGGTTATTCTCTATCGATCAGCATTTTTACTGAATAAAGTTCAATGTTCCTTTTTATAATATATATATACATATATATGCAAAACAACCATAGTTCCTTGACAATGTGAGTAGTCACGAAAGCCCTTGGAATTTCACTACTCTTTCGCAGTGGTTATTTTGCATATTTTAAAATCATCTGTTTAATGTGATCTTATTGCATAATAATAATATATATATATATATATATATATATATATATATATATATATATATATATATATATATAATGTCGTGCCGAATATGTAAAACTGGTCAATTAGCAAGAACTCATTTAAAATTAAGTCCTTTCTAAAATTTTCTCTTGTACGTTTAAAGATATATTTTTTTTCATTAATGTTAATGTCAAAATTTTTAATTTTGCACCAAAAGAATCTTAGAAAACTTACCTAACCTTATTATAACAAGAACAATTTATTTTAGCCTAACCCAACTAAATATATTTTAGATTTGTTTACAATAATTTAATACTAAACAAACACAGTGAAATATATTTTTTGGGTTAGGTTCAGAATAAATTTGACGAAATTATTGCATACACAAATTTTCACTTGTCTTTTATGGCAAGATGAGCGTTGCTATTTAAGCCAAGATCGCAAGTTCTGCCTATTCGGCACGACATTATATATATAATGGAACTGGACTGGGGACCTTCATCCTCAGAGAAAAGAATAAACTTATTGTAGGGAAAACTCTAGATCCTCCCCGGAGCGTTGGAGTATTTTCTTTTCCTATAAGTCCTGGACTTTATTTAACGACAAAGTACATTAACAAAAATACATCAACAAAAATACAAAAGGGAGTAGAACATAAATAACATCTCAAAACCTACGTCTCAAATATACTTCATCCAGCTCCCCGGCGGTGGGCCGCTTGCCCAGAATGCTGCAGGCATTTACCCTCTGGATCACAACGTTGAGTCTCTGAAAGAGGAAGCTAGCCGCTGTGTGATCCTTGGTTCCTGTGATGAGTTTTTCATCCAGCTCTCTGAGGAACTTCAGGGCACTCTTGCCCCATGCTCCAAGGGTCTGCGACCCTACTGGGATGAAATTATAGCAAGGGGGCAAGTCTGCATATTTGTGGATCTATTGGGTCTCCTTGTAACTGGCGGCTCCACCCCTTTCAGCTTCAGAGTATGGCAAGTAGGTGTCCCACAGGTGCCCCAGGCAATGTGCTTACCACCTTTCCACGGTAGCATAGCGACACCATCTGGAAGCTTTCGACTTCCATCAAGATAAATTAGACACATGTGCAACTCTTGGGTATCTTTATTGAGGAAACGTTTCGCCACACAGTGGCTTCATCAGTCCATACAAAGGAGAATCTTGAAGAACAGGAGTAGAATGAGGTAATCTATTTATCAACATGTCGGTTCTTGAACCATTCATCTACAAAGACTTCCATCAAACCTCAGTATTTGAGGTTACCGTTGAGCTGGGCAACAGGCTGTGGCGAGACTTCTCTTTATGATGTCGTTGATCTCATGTCAAGCGTTCTTCGCTTCTGATGTATGACACACAAGACCATGAAGTCCGAATTAATCAGCTGACGCCCTGCCGCAAATACATCTATGTTCGGTGAGTATTGGGGTGGCTAGGCGGAGAGCAACACCAGTCCAAATGGCCTGTTGTTCGAGTCGAGTGCCCAGGGAGGAATTGGGAACAGCTACAAGGAAATCTGAATATGGTGCCTTCACCGCTAGGACGCGAGCTTTGCCCTTTCCTGAAGAATTGAGCATTGTGTTGTGCCGAATAGGTAAAACTTGCGATTTTGGCTTAAATAGCAGTGCACTTCCTGCCGAATAGGGCAAGCGAAAATTTGTGTATGCAGTTATTTCGCGAAAATCATTCTGAACCTAAAGAAAAAAAATATAATTAATTGTGTTTGTTATTAAATTATTATTAACTTATATACTTAGTTGGATTAGACTAAATTAAATTGCGCTTGTTAAAATAAGGTTATGTAAGTTTCCTAAGGTTCGTTTGGTACAAAATCATTAATTTTTACAATATCAAAAATTAAAAAAAATATATCTTCAAAAGTGCGAGAGAAAATTTTAGAAAGGACTAAATTTTATACGAGTTCTTGCTAACTGATCAATTTTACCTATTCGGCACATTATATAATATATATATATATATATATATATATATATATATATATATATATATATATATATATATATATATATATATATATATATATAATTCTCTTTTTACATTCGAGTTAGTTTGATCCAACATAATCAATGATTTTCAAAGGTGAGGTTCTTTAAATAGATTACATAGGTGCAAATGTTTCAAGATATTGCAGTCTCACATGGCAAGGTGTTTTCAACATCTCTCGTATAATTTGATGCACGTTCTGTCCAAAAAAGTTCACGTTAATATGTTTTGTAGAGGTAGTGTATGTTTTACAGAAAACTATATTTTCAAGGCAGGGCAGTCAACCAGTGTTTAAAGATAGTAAGTAAAGGTAGGATGGCTTTGGTGTCGAAATGCTTTAAGAGCTCAGTGAGGTCCCAGAGCTATCAGAGGATAAAAACAGCAGCGTTTTGTTATCGATCATGCAAAGTCTATCCTCCTCAATGATTGCTCCAAAAAAACTGAATATCTACTCCATATAATACCCCCTCTGTCTAAATAGTTTTACTGGTTTGCAGGATAAATGTTACGTAAAGGTGAAAGTTCTTTCACATTTTGTCTCCCGTGTCTGTGGATTACCATTTATCACTGCTTAACAAAGACACTGCCATGACACCTGTTCTCTCATTAATTATCCCATCCCCCAGCCTCAACATGTGGCACTCTCTCTATGGAAACTTTATCCACGGGGCACCTGCAGTCTCCCCTCACTGGGCCACTTGAGCGTAACAGGAAGCCATTAATCTCGTCATGAGGCCTCTCTCTCTCTCTCTCTCTCTCTCTCTCTCTCTCTCTCTCTCTCTCTCTCTCGACAGAATTGGGACTCAAACATATGGAGAAATAGTTTTCGTGGAATATTTGCTAAAACACTAAAGAGTTGAGGATGGGAAACTGAATTACAGAATAATTTCATGATAAAATTAGTTGTATGACTAGAGATAAGGGCGAGATAATAATGTAATCAAATTAAGAGCTAAACTCGAGAGAGTTATACAACGCTGAAAGTGTTGTTTAATTAGGTCAATGTATGGACATTAGCTGTTTATCTGTTTATCTAAAACGCATGTAGGATGATTTATGTAATTTTGAAATAGCAAGATTAAAAAAAAAAAAAAAAAAAAAAACTTAAAAGAGATCTGTAAACTGGCTGTTATTAATAACATTTCTTTGCCTTCCTTCAGTTGGGATGCTTCATCATCAAATCAGGGGTAAAAATGGATACAATTTATACACTCAAATTGTATGATTTGGATTAAACGTAATTTATGTGAAGGAAGAATTGAGTTAACTTGCGTTGGTAGAATTACCGACAGTAAGTTAGATAAAAGGACACAAGTGCAACTAATGTGACGTTTTATTGTGGCAACGTTTCGCTCTCCAGGAGCTTTGTCAAGCTGTTACTAACCATACATGGACACAGAGGGTATATATAGGCTTAGAGCGAGGTGTAAGACAGTACAATCGTTGTAGTAGTAGTTATAATACTAGTGGTGGTAGTAGTAATAGTTGTAATACTAGTAGTAGTAATACACGTGATAGTAAAAGTCAACTTGTACATGAGCTTAAAAGGTTATTAAAGTTTATTACGTGGGTAGCATAAAAATAGGTTGGGCAAATATTTCTGATAGTGGTTCGATTTGAAAAGGTCTGTCTCAATGTCCCTCTTTTATGTTCTTATGTAGTATCAGCAACACAAACTATGTGATGGCAAGGTTTAGTGTTCTGAATATACTATCTCGTTTTTCAAGCTCGCAGATTATAGTTATGGTTGAAATCCTTCTTCAGATGGAAATACGGAAGTTAAACCAGGAGGAGAAGGATGGATAGTGTGTGTGACACGAGAACTGAGAGACCTGACATGGTAAAATACACAGATAACCTTCACCACTTTTTTCACATGCTAACATTACATGTGTGTTAACACCACACGATAGACACATTCTTGAATTTGAAGGAAGAAAGTTGTTGAAAACCAATATTAAATTGTTTCAGACTATGGAACAAAACTCTTCTGCAGGCTTAGGGACTGACCACCTCAAAACTACATCTTCATGCATGATTGACTAATTGTCTTCACACCTCTACTGCTCCTGCCAACTTTCTGTACTCGACTGAAGAAGCCTACTGTGTAGGCGAAACGTTTCGAAATAAAGATGCCTGCTGTTGCCTATGTGTCTCACCAATACTAAATTAATAGTTAGCACTGTCCCCAGAAAAATGACTTGCTGTGTTTCGGATTACTCCAGCTTTTCATTGATCAAGGTGAGGAGATTGAAAAGGTGCGTGATGTATATACCTAGAAAACAAACTAGGCGAGACATTAAATCAGAGGAATTCACATTGACCAGTAATGCCATTTATGAATAAATCTTTGCTGAATGATGTCAGGTACTGCAATGCAGTATATATACGCCAGGGAAAAAATGTATTGGCTAATCCACTCTAAACATGATCTAATAACACATATTTACACGAGTACCAGTTCTGGTTGAAGGTCTTCAAGGTTCACTTCACTGATGTCACGTTTCATTACATTATTAAGTTTTTTCTTTTCTCGATGAAGTGTATTTTTTGGTGCTTTGTCTTAATTTACGTTTTTGTATTTTCTCTATTATGACATACCTTCATACATTTAATATTATACCTACCTACATAAATTTATTTGTAATATCTCCATAATTTCAACATTTAAGTTAACTGCAAAATATAAATAATACGTGTATTATTTTTATAGTATATTAATAATACGTGTATTATTTGTATAGTATATTAATAATACGTGTATTATTTATATAGTATGTTAATAATACGTGTATTATTTGTATAGTATATTAATAATACGTGTATTATTTGTATAGTATATTAATAATACGTGTACTATTTGTATAGTATATTAATAATACGTGTACTATTTGTATAGTATATTAATAATACGTGTACTATTTGTATAGTATATTAATAATACGTGTATTATTTGTACAGTATATTAATAATACGTGTATTTGTATAATAAAACACTTTCGTAAGGGGGTGGAGAAGTTTCCTTGATGTTATTGGGCTCTTGTTCCAAGGCATTAGATCCTTTCCTCGGATCATATCTTACTGCCAACAGCCAACCAATGTTTGACCTCTCCAGGTTCAGTACTTCATTAATTTATTAATAATAGTTCAGTAAATTAGGATAAACCATGTTTTATTAATTTTGAATTACATCCCCTTCCTCGGATCAAACTTAAATGTTACACATTATTTTTAATGTTAAAGTCAAAGCAGCAACAAATATAAATTTTGATCTAGAACAAAAAAAAATAAACAAAAAGTAGAGATTGCCTGAAGTTAGGCTGACAGCAGAGTCAGCCAGGCTGGCAGCAAAGTCAGCCAGGCTGACAGCAGAGTCAGCCAGGCTGACAGCAGAGTCAGCCAGGAGGACAGCAGAGTCAGCTGGGTTGGCAGCAGAGTCAGCTAGACTGACAGCAGAGTCAGCCAGGCTGACAGCAGAGTCAGCCAGGCTGACAGCAGAGACAGCCAAGCTTTGTGGGAGATCCTTCAGTGTTATACATCACTATCTTAATCAATATAGCTGGCCATTGAACCTAACAATACAGCTAAAACGAACCAAACAGTACAGCTAAAACTGGAACCAAACAATACAGCTAAAACTAGAGCCAAACAATACAGCTAAAACTGGAACCAAACAGTACAGCTAAAACTGGAACCAAACAATACAGCTAAGAATGGAACCAAACAATACAGTTGATGATGGTTGCAAACAGTACCGCTGAAGGTAACAGTAAACGATGCAGCCAATTATAGTAGAAAATAGTACAGCTGAAGATGGTTGTAAACAATACGGCCGAGGAAAGTAGCAAGAAATACTACTGCAGATGGTAGCAAGTAATATAGCTGAGAATGGTAGAGTCCAATACAATCACTCGCAAACACTCCCTGTTCAAACAATCCTGCCATTATGGCAGCATCAGTGGGTTTCTCTGTGTTAAATGCAAATGCAATTTAAATCCTATTTATTTACTTTTTACCTCTATGTAAATCGGTAAATACGATTTTACAACTAACATTAATTATTATTTTTTGTAAATAGATAAGCGCATGTAGGACGATCAATGTAATGAATGGTGAAGGCTTGATCCTCCGCTTAGGGTTCGAGTGCTGAGTACTCAAGAAGATTAAAAGCTTAAATTATATATTTTTATGTAACTGATATAAAGGCATCGGTGTTTGCTGAAAGACAATGAAATCTGAGAGTGGGAGTAAAATCTCTCTATATATTTAGTTTAGTTGAAAAAAAATAAAAGTTCTTAAATACTGATGATACCCAGAACCATTACCAGCCCACTCGAATCTTGGTCATGGTTGATAGAGGTTGGTCAGGTTAGTCAAGCAGCTCATTCCAGACATCACAGCATGAGTGATCACTAATACGTTAGTTTATCACATTAAGTTCCCTGTCGAAGACATTCAGAAATCTGTATTATATTGTAAGGAGTAATCACATGAGAAATATAAGAAACACGTAGCATATCCAGCCAGTCCATTACATGATGTTTCGCTCTAAGGTGTAGTCAAGTCTTTTCCAGATTTTGACATTATTCATTAATTTGCTGGAAATTTACCTCATATTTTGAAAGAGTTTGTAAAGGTGAACCCTTTATGCTTAAGGAATCTTTCCTTAGCGTACATATTGCTCCATTTACTATCACTGAGACTGTTTTGCTTTTGTAATGAGATATTGACTGTGCAGAATTAGAACCAGTTATCCAAAGTTTTTCATGAGTACATTAAGTTTAAAATCCTCCGGGGTACAATATACATATTTAAATTAGAGGGAAATGTTCGTCATTCACTGTTCCAAAATTCTGAAAATATTTATCGAGAGTTCTCCAAATTCGTTAATAAATGAAAGAGTTAACTGAGAGGGGATGAGGATTACTTTTGGGAGGGGAGAATTTTTCAGAGGAAGGTTTTTTCCGAGAGAGTTGTGGATGACGAACATGTCTAGCTCTGATCCTCAGATGATACTGAATTTTTCTCTCTTATTGATTTTCTCTGAAAATTCCCTGATAGTTACATTCTCTAGTGGAGCTGTAGGAGGTAAGTGAAGTACTACCCAATTTTATCTGTTTCGTTTTGCAGGTGTATTTTAAAGTCGTTCACTGCTCTTGCTTCGATAGCTTCAACTGCCACACTTCCACAGGTTTGGTGAAGTCACTTGGTACAAAGTAAATCTACGTTACTCATGATGTTTGTTGATGTTATTAAGCTGTAACTAGAGTGAAACTCTTTATAATAAAGAGGTACCCAGAGTGAAACATTACCTATATTGAAGATTTAATCGGTAATAAGTGCCTTTGTACCATTCACGTTAGTGATACCTGGCATTTAACATACCACAGATTTGATTACGCATTTCCTGAACAGGTAAAAACTTAGAGACTAGACGCCGATACAATCACACGGGTTGCGGAAGGTCTTCACTGTAACCAGATCCAATTATTGGCCTAAAAAGAACTATTTGCATTCACGAGCGAACTGCCAGGTTGGAAGGAATGCTGCCACAAACACGATTTACTGCGAGAAAAAGGCTATCATGACGACTGATCCTCAATCAATACCAATGATGATTGTCAGCTCAGGTAGACGAGAAGTCAGGGTCGGTTCATCTCAGTCAAAGTGAAGGAATTGTCTAGATCCATTCACCTCAGCCACAGAACGTAAAGGGATCGTCAAGAACCGTCTATCTCAGCCAGGGAGCATACGTTTGTTCCTAGGGAAACACAAGTGTCACCAGTGAACATACTACTGTCGCCAGCGAACATACTACTGTCACCAGTGAACATACTACTGTCACCAGTGAACATACTACTGTCACCAGTGAACATACTACTGTCGCCAGTGAACATACTACTGTCGCCAGTGAACATACTACTGTCGCCAGTGAACATACTACTGTCGCTAGTGAACATGGATACTTTTGTCGCTAGTGAACACACTGTTGTCGCCAGTGAACATATAGGTGTCGCCAGTGAACATACAGGTGTCGCCAGTGAATATACAGGTGTCGCCAGTGAATATACAGGTGTTGCCAGTGAACATAATGTCGCCAGCTAAGAATGGGGTCGCCAGCGAACACTTTGCTGTTTCCAGTGAACATTCTGCTGTCGCCAGTGAACATACTGTTGTCGCTAGTGAACATGCTGTTGTCGCCAGTGAACATACTGTCGTCGCCAGAGAACATACAGGTTTCGCCAGTGAATATACAGGTGTCGCCAGTGAACATTCTGCTGTCTCCAGTGAACATTCTGCTGTCTCCAGTGAACATTCTGCTGTCGCCAGTGAACATACTGTTGTCGCCAGTGAACATACTGTTGTCGCCAGTGAACATACTGTTGTCGCCAGTGAACATACTGTTGTCGCCAGTGAACATACAGGTTTCGCCAGTGAATATACAGATGTCGCCAGTGAACATACTGTTGTCGCCAGTGAACATACTGTTGTCGCCAGTGAACATACAGGTGTCGCCAGTGAACATACTGTTGTCGCCAGTGAACATACTGTTGTCGCCAGTGAACATACAGGTGTCGCCAGTGAACATACAGGTGTCGCCAGTGAACATACAGGTGTCGCCAGTGAACATACAGGTGTCGCCAGTGAACATACTGTTGTCGCCAGTGAACATACTGTTGTCGCCAGTGAACATACTGTTGTCGCCAGTGAACATACAGGTTTCGCCAGTGAATATACAGATGTCGCCAGTGAACATACTGTTGTCGCCAGTGAACATACTGTTGTCGCCATTGAACATACTGTTGTCGCCAGTGAACATACTGTTGTCGCCAGTGAACATACTGTTGTCGCCAGTGAACATACAGGTGTCGCTAGTGAACATACAGGTGTCGCCAGCAAAGATAAGTTTGTCGCCAGCGAACATTCTGCTGTCCCCAGTGAACCTTCTGCCGCCGCCAGTGAACATACTCTTGTCGCCAGTGAACATACTGTTGTCGCCAGTGCACACACTGTTGTCGCCAGTGAATGTACTTTTGCCAGCAGTGAACGTACAGGTGACGCCAAGATATACACAGGTGTTCCCATAAAACGTACAAGACTGCCAATGGAACATACATGTATCACGACGACCAGACATACATGTATCATCAGGGAAGATACAAGTGTCGCCAAGGCAACACACAGGTATCACCAGGGAGGATACAAGTGTTACCAGGGAACATACAAGTGTCAATAAGGCAATGTACAAGTATGTCCAGAGAAAATACAAACGATACCAGTGAGCACAGTGGAGTTACCAGGAAATATAATGGTGTTGCCAAGGCAGCACACAGGTGTCTCCTGGAACATACAGGTGTCGCCAGGGAACATTAACCAGGAACACAGGTAAAGTGTCGATCACGGTACAAATGGAAAGGTACGGAACTATTTATTTTACACCTGATTTTTCCCTATTCATCTAGAACAGGGGTTCTTAACCTGGGGTACCCATACTCCTTGGGGATTTGGGAGCAAAATAATGGGGGTATGGGTACAAAATAATGGGGGTATGGGAAAAATAATGGAGGATGGAACAAAGTAATGGGGGCATGGACAAAATAATGGAGTTATGTGAACAAAATAATGAGAGTATGGGACTCGATCTCTGATCAGTTTGCCGCTTTTCTACAAATATGGTTTTCTTTCAACTGGTCTGTTCTTAACTATCCATATGTTAAGTAAGACCAAGCTATTGATATCTTTTGAAGTCATACTAGTACCTAATAGGACTGGTGATGATAATTTCGACAGTCTGGTGAAGAGGGTATTGTGTATGGGGGACATACTGGACAATCCACTGGGGGTCTGCAGTCGATCTAGAGGTCAGTGGGCGCCTAAGTGTTATCCAGCTACAGTGCATAACACCTAACTACTGCATTACATCCCTCTATTCCATCACTTATCTACTTCATACTTTCCCAACTCACTCCCATTGTCTACTCCATCACGCACATCTACTCATGAAACACGAGGAAATCTTTCTTGTCAGATTTCCATTAATCTGACGTAAGTCTTAATTAGATTTACGATGCAAATAAATTCTGTTTATGAATCCCGGTGTAAATATATCAGAAACAGAGGTAAGCTTTGAAATAAGCTGAGACAGGAAAATAACTCTTTGCCAGAAAATTGAACGGTGTAAAAAAAAGTAATAAATGAGAGTTCAGAGGTTCGAGTTGTCAGAGATCAGCAAACTTATCTCATCATCATGCCCAGTGAAATTAGAATTTTTAAATGGTATAAAAAATTTCAATTATTAAAAAAGTTATATAAAATGTGCAACACGTTAATGGATATTATAATAATAACAGCAGAGATTGCATTGGTTTTCATGAAGTACAAAGTCCATGAAGGTCATTCAACGCGTCGAGTGGTATGGGTCTCTAGCCTCAGTCTGCTAATCGCTCTCCAATCTCTAACCAATCATGCTGCTGGTGATCGTTACTAGGTAATATAGCCGGAAGACACGCAAGCCTCGTCTGGGGCTTATCGGTGTAATAGCGTGAGAACTTCCCGTAGCAGTAGCAGTAGTAGCAGAAGTAATTATTAATTATACTACCACTTTATACTGCCATGACTGACTATTAGAATCATTAGTTATTTTGTTTCTAGTTATCACCATAATATTATTAGATACTAATATATTATTATTACTTATTATTATTATATCCTTTTTACTTTACACACCATTGTAGGGTGACCCGAAAACGAAGAAACACTTCCACCCTCATTCAGTCAATCACTATCCTTCCAGAAGCTTACTTTATCACAGCTTTGATTACCCTCCGAGCAGCAACATTCTCATCCCTCCCTTAAAGGGCAGGCAACAGTTCTCACCTCGAGGACTCAAGTCCTGCTACCCGGTTTTCCCTGAATCCGTACAATGTTGTTGCTTTGCGCACACTCCAACAACACACCAATTCATAAAATACTTCTCGTCTCCGTAAGTCGCTCACACAGACCTACTGGATGACCAACAGGTGTGTGTTATTTTACCTATTATTATTGAACTACTATAAAGAGTGAACATTTGCAATACTCAAGGAAATTAACCTATGCCTCTGAAATTAGCTTTCAGAGAAGCTTATTTCCCTGTTCACTGATCGGAAGATCTTCATATTTGTCTTAAAGATGATTGATCTCTCTTCGTGCCTTTGTGTGTGTATGTGTGTGTGTGTGTGTTGTGTTGTGTTGTGTTGTGGTGTGTGTGTGTGTGTGTGTGTGTGTGTGTGTGTGTGTGTGTGTGACTTCTTTCCGTCCTCCCTTCCACTCGCTGCATCTCTCTACCTCTCTCTCTCTCTCTCTCTCTCTCTCTCTCTCTCGTTACACAGGGTTTGACAACGTTAGGTTCAGGATCCCTAGCTTTATTGGCAAGCTATTTACAAGTTAAGGATTCCTAACTTACTGACAAGCTCATTTGAAAGCATTTTTATTGCTATGAAACATATAAGTAGGGAACAGGATGAAGTTGGAGCCATCTGTGGGCCAGCATCTTCATTTTATCAATTATTTTATCTCGTTGACATCATAATGCTGTACGAATGTGTTCCGGACTCGTGTCATCCTGGGGATAAATGATCTCTGATGAAGTAATGCTCTGGAGAAAGGTACAGCTTTCTGCGTCTTGTGGTATAGAAGCTTGCTTCTCGCTGTACTCTTAGTGCAGCCAAGTGTGGTACTTTGACAATGTTGGCCTTGTACATAACAGTAAGGCCACCCACATCCCTCCTGTGTTGAAGACTCTTCTGAAATGACAGATCTATCCAGGATGGGTCCAGGCGAGAGATGAGACGTCTTGCTCTGTTCTCTACTCTGTCAAGCAGTTGCAGATGAGAGGGGTGAGGGGCAGGCAAACCAAGAAAGTGGAGCAAATTCAAGGTGTGAGCGTACTTGTGCCTCATACACAATCTTGCAACCCCTACTGTCAAGTAGATGCGAGATACGGCGAAGTGCTGTAAGCTTCCTGGCTGCCTTGTTTGCAAGATTTACAACGTGGTTCTTCATGGTCAGTTTGGAGTCAAATTTCACCCCAAGGATATCAGCACTCTCCCATTCATACTTACTACTGCTCCAGCATTACCATCATGGTGCCTAGAGACCATCATCATTTATGTTTTCTCAGGTGCAAATGTTACTTGCCGTCGGTTTCCCCAAGCTGATATAGCTCTTAGCTGGTGAGAGATGTATCTTTGAGCAGCTGGCATTTCTTCTCTTGGATAAGTGAAGAGGGTCATTGAAGTATACATTCCATAACAATGGTCTCAGCACACTTAATTGTGGAACACTTGCCCCAGTAGGATGTCTTGCTGATTCTGTTCCAGTGAGAACTACCCTTATGGATCTACCATGAAGGTAATCACTGAGGAGACATAGCATAGAGCCTGCAATTCCCATTGCTTGCAGTTTTGCCAAGAGGCCCTGGTGCCACACTCGGTCGAAAGCACCAGCAATGTCCAGTGCTACCACACAGCTGACTTTGGATTCATCCAGTGACTGGTGCCATTTAGTGGAGAGGTTTAACAACAGATCAGAGGCAGAGTAACCATTCCCGAAGCCATATTGACGGTCACAAAGTAGTGAGTGGTATTCAAAAAACTCTGTCATTTGTCTTGATATTATTGTCTCATGGATCTTACCAGTGATTGACAGGAGTGACACTGGTCTGTAGTTGCTGATTTCTGCTCTGCGCTTCTTTTTGTGAACAGGGACTACATTCGCCTCTTTCCATAGAGAGGGCCATTTACACTGTACTAGGCAGTGCTGAAAGAGTTAGAGGTTCTGCTAGCTGGTCTGCACATCTCAGCAATCTTGGGCTCACCTTGTCTGGGCCCACAGCCTTTTCTTGGCCAAGCGATTTAAGAAGGAAATGCACCTCCTCCGGCCTTATTGTCACCACTGACAGTTTTGACACAGTTCTTGCAGCTAACCAAGGAGGGTCTCTTGCTGAATCAGGAACTTGCATTTTCGTAGCAAAGTGTTCGGCAAAGAGGTCCGCTTTCTCTTGACTACTAGAGGTAGTCCCATCCTGGTCCTGGTCCCTCTCTCTCTCTCTCTCTCTCTCTCCCTCCTGTCTCCCTCCCTCCTCTCTCCTTCCTTCTCCCTCCCTCCTCTCTCCTTCCTTCTCCCTCCCTCCTCTCTCCTTCCTTCTCTCTCCCTCCTCTCTCCCTCAACAGATCTGGCATAGCTCAGGTAGTGCTAGTAGCACTAGAAGAAAAAAAAACTTTGCACAACTAGCATTTATTGGGACAACGTTTCGCTTTATGCAGAGCCAAATGTCGCAAAAGTAGTAGTATCTTGCAACTTGTGTGTTAGCATACACGAGTGAATGTTCACTGAACCGGCGCTAGTCCTAGCCAGCTCAACTGCAGCTGACATAGCCGACTGTAGGATCTATCCCACCAGTGGGTTTCCTTGACGCCGGTGAAGAGCTCGTGTGAGGGATTTGGAGTTGCCTTTCCCTTTCTTCGTTCATACTTGATTACCCGTCGTTCTGGCGCTCTATGACCCTTAAGATTTACCACTTTCCCCATTATTTACCACTTTCCCCATTGGTTTTGAGTTCTTATATGTTTGCGGGTTCAGGATAAATATTTACCATTTTTTTTTTGTAAAGCATGAATGATTCTAGCCAGGAGTATAATTCACTATGCCTTCACAGTTGTCTACTCTATAAGACTTCTGTACTCTCTCGTATTTCAATAATTCACAATTCACGGAACAGGTGGGACTTGAAGCCATGACATGTGAGTCTTAAAACTCACAGGCCAGTGTGATAACTACTCGGCCTGCTGCCTCTAAGATGATTCATCCAACTAGGTATATCTGTATACACAAGAGGGAGATCACCATGGGCACCACTCTCACTACAAATGTATTATGTCCGTGGCTTACTACTACAAATATTTCAATTCCATCATATATATTTTCATTACAATTCATTTTTCCTCTACATTTCTCGACTCCATCACTCATTTTTACAACATTTCGCTTCCCCACTCCACATTCGTCTACTCAATTCTACTTCTCTACCGTTTTAAGAACATGTCTACTCTACATAGATGAACACCATAACACTCCATTACTCTATCAAACTTCCCTACTCCACACACATCTACTACATCACACCTTTCTTCTCCATCATACTTCCTTGCTCCATCACACTTTTCCAGACCTTCACTACTCCCTGACAGTCCACCACTCCATCATGCATATCTACACTATGATACACGAGGCAATCTTTCTTGTCAGATTTCCATAAATATGTCCTAAATCTTTATTAGATTTACGAGCTAAATTTATTTTGTTCATAAATCGTGCTTACTTGTACTCTCAATGTGCTTGATTTGTCTTATTACACTAGCCAACAAAAATTAACTTTTTAGACCTAACAATCATATGTATCATTAGGAAAGGATATCGTGGTGCTCTTAAAAACAATAAATTTTCCTTAACGTAAATGTATGCTTGCATATTATATTATATATATGTTGTGCCGAATAGATCAAATTTGCGATTATGGCTTAATTATTAAAGCTCTTCTTCCGAACAAGACCAGTGAAAATTTGTGTATGCAATAATTTCGCAAAAATCATTCTGAACCTAATGAAAAAAATATATTTCATTGTGTTCGTTTATTATTAAATCATTGTAAACTTAATAAAAAAATATGTCTTTCAACTTACAAGAGTTCTTGATAACTGACCAATTTACCTATTCTTCACCGAAGTGGAAAAGAATCTTTCCTCCGTAAGTCGTGTGTGTCGTATAAGGCGACTAAAATGCCGGGAGCAATGGGCTAGTAACCCCTTCTCCTGTAGAAAATACTAAAAAAGAAAAGAAAAACTTTTTAAAACTGGGATGCTTGAATGTGCGTGGATGCTGTACAGATAAGAGATGGTTGCTAATGTTATGAATGAAAAGAAGTTGGATGTCCTAGTTCTAATCGAAACAAAGCCGAAGGTGTTAGGCGAGTTTCAGTGAGAGAAATAAATGAGATTAAGTCAAGAGTATCTGAGAGAGTTAGAGCTAAGGGGTAGAAATAATGTTGAAGGATCTATTATGGAAGGAGAAGATGGAATATAAATACATAAATTCAAGAATTGTGTGTATTAAAATGAGGGTCAGATGCGAAAAGTGGGTCATAATAAGTGTGTATCCACCTCGAGAAGAGAGGAGCGTAGACAGAGGGAGATTTTGGGAGATGTTAAGCGAGTGTGAAGGAACTTTTGAAGCAAGTGAGACAGTAATTGAGGTAGGGGACCTAAATGATAAAGTGGGAGAAACATTTACAGAGAGTGTGGTAGGTAAGTTTGGGGAGCCGGGCGTAAATGATAATGAGGGCCCTTTGATTGAATTTTGTATTGAAAGGGGTTTGGTTATAGGCAATACATATTTTAAGAAAAAGAGGATAAATAAGTGTACAAGATATGATGTAGGGCGAAATGACAGTAGTTTGCTGCACTACGTATTGGTAAATAAAAGACTATTGGGCAGACTTCAAGATATACGTGTTTATAGAGGGGCCACAGATATATCAGATCACCTTTTAGTTGTAGCCACAGTGAGAGTAAAAGGTAGATGGGATAAAAAGAAAATGGAAACACCAAGTAACAGAGAGGTGAAGGTTTATAAGCTAAAGGAGGAGGCAGTTAGGGTAAGATATAAACAACTCTAGGAGGATAGATGGGCAGGTTAGAGTATAGGCAATGGGGTTGAAAATGTATGGGGTAGGTTAAAGAATGTAGTGTTAGTGTGTTCAGCAGACGTTTGTGGTTACAGGAAAGCGGGAGGGAAGAAGAGCGATTGGTGGAATGATCTAAAGATAGTAGTAAGAAAGATAAAGTTAGCATATGACAGGCTTTTACGAAATAGAAGTGATGCAAAGAGGGAAAAGTATATGGAGAGAAAAAGAGAGGTTAAGAGAGTGGTGAAACAATGTAAAAAGAGAGCAAACGACAGAGTAGGTGAGATGTTATCAACAAATTTTGTTGAAAGTAATAAAAAGTTTTGGAGTGAGATTAATAAGCTGAGGAGGCCTAGGGAACGAATGGATTTAATAATTAAAAATAGGAGAGGAGAATTATTAAATGGAGAGTTAGAGGTATTTGGAAAATGGAGGGGATATTTTGAGGAATTGTTAAATGTTGATGAAGATAGGGAAGCTGTGATTTCGTGTATAGGGCAAGGAGGAATAACATCTTGTAGGAGTGAGGAAGAGCCAGTTGTGAGGGGATAAGGCAGCTGGGATTGAGGGGATAAAGATAGAAATGTTAAAAGCAGGTGGTTATATAGTTTTGGAGTGGTTGTTGCTTTTATTTAATAAATGTATGGAAGAGGGTAAGGTACCTAGGAATTGGTAAAGAGCATTCATAGCTCCTCTGTATAAAGGCATAGAGGACAAAAGTGTATGGTAGAGTTATTATTGAAAGAATTAAGGGTAAGACAGAGTGGGATAGCAGATGAACAAGGCGGCTTTAGGAAAGGTAGGGGGCGTGTAGACCAAGTGTTTACAGTGAAACATATAGGTGAATAGTATTTAGATAAGGGTAAGGAAGTTTTTGCGGCATTTATGGATTTGGAAAAGGCGTATGTCAGGGTGGATATTGGGGCAATGTGGCAGATGTTGCAAATGTATGTAATAGGACGTAGCTTATTGAAAGCAGTGAAGAGTTTTTACGAGGATAGTGAGGCTCAGGTTTGGCCTTAGACACGGATGTGTGATGTCACAATTGTTCAATATATTTTTAGATGGGGTTGTAAGAGAAGTGAATGCTCGGGTGTTGGCAAGAGGTTTGGGGTTAAAAGATAAAGAATCTAACACAAAGTGGGAGTTGTCACAGTTGCTCTTTGATCATGACACTGCTTTTGGGAGATTCTGAAGAGAAGTTGCAGAGGTTGGTTGATGAGTTTGGTAGGGTATGTCAAGAAGAAAATTAAAAATGAGTATAGGAAAGAGTAAGGTGATGAGGATGACAAAAAATATTAGGTAATGGAAGATTGGGTATCAGATTGGAAGTGGACGCGTCACCTGATGGGACTATGAAAGATGAGGTGAAATATATATTTGACGAAGGAAAGAAGGTGTGTGATGCACTTAGGAGTCTGTGGAGACAAAGAACTTTCTCCATGGAAACAAAGAGGGGAATATGTGAGAGTACAGTTATACCAACGCTCTTATATGGGTGTGAAGCATGGGTGGTGAATGTTCCAGCAAGAAGGCTGGAGGCAGTGGTGATGTTGTGTTTGAGGGCAATGTGTGGCGCGAATATAATGCAGAGAATTCGTAGTTTGGAAATTAGGAGGAGGTGCGGGATTACCAAAACTATTATCCAGAGGGCTGAGGAGGGGTTATTGAGGTGGCCCGAACATGTAAGGAGCATGGAACAAAACTGAGTGACTTCGAGAGAGTATAAATCTGTAGTGGAGGGAACACGGGGTATGATTCGGCCTAGGAAAGGTTGGAGGGAGGGGGTAAAGGAGGTTTTGTGTGTGAATGGTTTGAACTTTCAGCAAGCATGCGTGAACGTTTCAAATAGGAGCTCCTACTTAAAACGTTCACGCATGCTTGCTGGAAGTCCAAGCCCCTCGCACACAAAACCTCCTTTACCCTTTCCATCCAACCTTTCCTTGGCCGAACCATACCCCGCCTTCCTTCCACTACAGATTTATACACACTCCAAGTCATTCAGTTCTCTTCCAGCACATGACGTGCTGTTGGAGTGTAATGTAACATTTATGAAGGGATTCAGGGAAACCGGCAGGCCGGACTTGAGTCCTGGAGATGGAAAGTATAGTGTCTGCACTCTGAAGGAGGGGTGTTAATGTTGCAGTTTTATAACTGTAGTGTAAGTGCGCCTCTGGCAAGACAGTGATGGAGTGAATGATGGTAAAAGTTTTTCTTTTTCGGGCCACCTTGCCTTGGTGGGAGACGGCTGATGTGTTAATAATAAAAAAATAAATGTGTGTGTGTCATGCCTAATAAACTGAACTTGCCGAATAGGCTAAAATCCCTTAAAGCTTTTTTTTTTTCAAGAATTCCCAAAGATTGATTCATATATTTTTTCATTGGCATTGATAATATGCTTTAATTTTTGACAAAATCTAACTTAGAAACCTCACCTAAGGTGACTTAATTTAGCATGACTTTTTTAGCTAAAGTCTATGTATAGCACAAGCCAGTAAGTTGATTTAATATTGCTTCAAATCAATGATATGTAATTTATTTTTCGTTATGATCAGATTGGTTTGCACCGATCTACAGTAAAAAAAAAAAATAAGATTTTCATTCTTCTGATTCAGCACAGACGTGTAAAATACACAGACCACTGACACAAACATTAACGTGTAAAATACACCGACCACTGACACAAACATTAACGTGTAAAATACACCGACCACTGACACAAACATTAACGTGTAAAATACACCGACCACTGACACAAACATTAACGTGTAAAATACACCGACCACTGACACAAACATTAACGTGTAAAATACACCGACCACTGACACAAACATTAACGTGTAAAATACACCGACCACTGACACAAACATTAACGTGTAAAATACACCGACCACTGACACAAACATTAACGTGTAAAATACACCGACCACTGACACAAACATTAACGTGTAAAATACACCGACCACTGACACAAACATTAACGTGTAAAATACACCGACCACTGACACAAACATTAAGACCACTGACACAAACATTAACGTGTAAAATACACCGACCACTGACACAAACATTAACGACCACTGACACAAACATTAACGTGTACAAATACAAACATTAACGACCACTGACACAAACATTAACGTGTGACACAAAATAACGTGTAAAATACACCGACCACTGACACAAACATTAACGTGTAAAATACACCGACCACTGACACAAACATTAACGTGTTAAATACACCGACCACTGACACAAACATTAACGTGACCACTGACACAAACATTAACGTGTAAAATACACCGACCACTGACACAAACATTAACGTGTAAAATACACCGACCACTGACACAAACATTAACGTGTAAAATACACCGACCACTGACACAAACATTAACGTGTAAAATACACCGACCACTGACACAAACATTAACGTGTAAAATACAGAGACCACTGACACAAACATTAAACTGAAATACACGCCTGCTAGTGACAAGCCCGGATGTCGCAATAAAATAACAGTTACATAAAGTACTGTAATTTCGGGCTCGCACTGAATATTTTTGATAATGGTCTTCTGTGGGAGGAAGAAATGTTCAGTACTCACTATAAATGCTGTTTTTTTTTTTTACATCCATCTGGTTTGCCTTGCGTCTCCTTACTTTTAACGCGTCCAGTTCTCTTATATATTTATTTTCTTTCTGTTCTATTGTTTCCTAATTCTGTGCCACTTCCATTGTTCTTTGTGATTCTCTTTGTTCAGTTCTGAAGACGATTTAAAAGCGTAGATCTTCACTTTCGTTATTATTATTAATGTATTCGGTTCATAGCCTGCCGGTGGCACATCATCTCTTCACCACCCTTCAAGAATATTTTAATTCTCTAATAAAAGCAGATTACCCCAAGGTCTATACACAGAGCTATACACCTCTTGTTGTATTTATCTTTGCATCATCTTCACATCTCATGCATTCTATGTTTGCTAACTCATTTACCCGGTTACCTTGTCTCCCTAACATTTTTTTATTGTTAGCAGAGGAAATGTAAATACCCTCATACAATAATCTATAAAATATTTTTGAAAATTAATATTCGCCTGATATTAAATTGTATTTAATGTTAATAACATTAGTACGGGTATTACTGAGGTCAAATTATGAATAATTTATTTAAATGTTTAATTTTCTCATTGGAACATTATTTAAAATACCCTTATACACAGTATTACTTATAAACCGTCTAATTACCGATACGTAGCAGTAAAAACCCAGAGATTGCTCGACCACTGAGCATCATATCAATACATCATATCAATACAATTATTTGTAGCCGATTTCTAACATATCTTGAGGTCGGTTAAGTACACTTAACATAAAAGAATTAACACTTAATTTGAAGATGAATACGAAAATTATCAAAATTATATTTTACTGTTACCCTCGTTTGGTGATTGATGATCTAATTATGTGTTGCAATTTAACTTGGCTGCGCACCTTACTTTTGTTTCTGTTATCTTTTTCTAAACTCACCTCTCGTGAGTGCTTTCTGTTTTCTTTACATCTAGTCATTCCAAAGAAGTTTGCCTTTAAGCTAGAAAAGATCTCTTCATCTAAGGAATCGGAACTACATCTACCCCAGTAACAGCCTGGCTAATCAGACCCTGACCCACCACGAGGCCTGGTCTCAGACCGAGCCGCAGAGGCGTTGACACCCGAAGCCCTCTCCAGGTATACTCCTCAATTCTTTGGATCAAATCGGACTTCCCCACTTTCTCCAGGGAGAGTATGACCCATACGGGTTTTGTGCTTCACCATGCATATAATGATGTTGATATACGTGTGTATGTGTGGGGGGGGAGGCGAGGTCATGAGGGAGCAAGTTGGGAGGCGTGCAACCAAATATTTCTCCGGCTTATTTGTTCACAGTTCTGGGGTGTGTATTTGTTCACAGTTCTGGGGTGTGTATTTGTTCACAGTTCTGGGGTGTGTATTTCCTCGGTTAATTCTTGTAATTTGTAGGTGGAGACTCCTGCATGTAAACAAGGTGTGTGTGTGAATGCCGTCTCAAATTAAAGGTAAACTGCAGGGTCTGTGTTCAGCTGTGTGTATACTTAGGTAATGTATATATGATGTGCGTAGGCTGAGAAGCTCTGAACCTTACAGAAGTGTGTTAAATTGGTCTCCAATTAAGTTGCTTTATCAGTCATTACTGTTCGTTGCTTCCTTCCCGATCTAAGCCAACACAAAAACTAAACAGTTGTTAAGCAGAGTTAGTGTATGTGTGGCTAGACTAACGCTAACGTAGCATATATTTTCTATAAGGAAGCAACATAAACGATTGGCATGTGTATAGCTGCAAGGGACACATGTTATTCACGTAAGAGCAGGTATCCCAGGCACGCTGTTTAAGCTGCATGATTAACATGTTGTCTATGTAGTGAGGGCATGTAGTGAGCATGTATATTTACTCAGAATAGAACGAGTAACCCAGAGGTGTATCATCATCCAAAAAAAAAAAAAAAACACGTATTTTCCCTAGTGTTGTGAATCTTCATTCATTCCTGGAATGTGCTATATACTGGGCTTTTGTTTATCAGATGGAATGAAAAGTGAGAAACCTTGCTGGAATAGGCCAGCGGTTGATTAACCACTTAACGGGTCATTATCTGACTTAGACCCGTGTCAGGAAACATTTTCCTGGTTCTTGAATAATGAAACACCTCAACCACTTCTTAAAGCTGATAACGTATTCAGTGAATAATACTTGAATAGGGCGAGTGTTCCGAAGCCCTTGGTGGAGGTTTTTATCGCATGTTTAGGTCTGGCCAGATTATTATTATATTTATGGCTTAGTGCTAAACCCATACTGACTACAAAGAGCTTGGAAAATGGTAGGCACTCAGTCTAGGTCCAAAGATGGAGAAGTCCGATACTTTGGATCAAGGGCCCTTCCTCGGTATCAAGGCGACCCTCTTGATGGGTAGGGTCCAGCCTGAGCACCTGTCTGGGTATTAAAATGTTTATGCGTCTCTAATATAAGTTTACAACGTGGGTGCAGGGACAGAATGAGTCAGGAGTCCCCCACCACCATTTATTCTGGCCACTTGATGTATTTTTAGCGCTCTTCATTTGTTAATGTCTTGGGTAACTAGCAATTTCAGATTTTTATGCGCCTATAAATATTATAAATGCCTTGGATTCAGAAAGAATATTTTGGATTAACTCAAATCATGATTTATAAGATAGCGAAATTTTAAAGACTTTTGATATACAAGTTTACGGAAAGTTTTAATTGGTGACGATTATCAGAGGGTAGACAAACCTCGAGTTGTGTATCTTTCAGTGTATGTGCGCTGAAGATTTTAGTTCAGTGTTCATTTTAATGATTAAATCATTCTTGCCTGGATATGTTCAGGTTATATACAGCCTTAATGACCCTCGTATAGCCGATACTCTTTAAACCTTATAAACCAGCCAGCCAAATTCCTCACTCCTTTTTAAGATAATCTGAAGTGAATGACTCAAAAGAAAGTGGGTGAAGTGTCGCTTTGTCTGGATAAATATATAAATAATGTTACATGAAATATTTCTTAAAGCTTAATTTACAAGTATGGAACATTGTTGTTACGATTCATGGCGAACCAGACAAAATGACTTTAAATGTGCTATGGAGACCTATTTATTGACAATGTGAGGGGAGAAGAATAATTCATACTCCAGTCATCTTCAAACGGGTGACAGGTAAAGACGCTGCAAGTAAGTGATTTAATAAATAAAAGGCTCTGAACAACGATTTGTTTCAGTTATTAAAGATCACTAATTCTGCAAAAGACGTTTTATAAACGATCATTAGTGCCACTGAGCTGCTTTATAACCTTACGTTAAATGTCTTAACTCCTATCTATCTACAAAATTATATTTCGCACTCGTGTGAAAGTAATAAATATATTTTAAGCTGTCATTGCCGTGCTTGTGTGCTCACCTCGGTAAAAATCATTGAAGTGCCTGCCATAACAAATAGATTACATCAAACCTTTTTCTACAGACTCATTTGTTGGTTCAGTAATGTAATCGTAGCTTCTCCGTCTTTAGGCTTAGAACATAAAGACTGATATTTTAAATGAGGTCGGAAAATATCGCTGGAAAAGTGAACGGATGGATAACTACGGGATAGCATCAGTTCATCAGCGGTTGGTCAGTAATTGATACTCAACACCGGCGCCGCATTGGTTGCTGAATCACTCAGTGAGTTATCCTCTAAGGATCTCATGAGTAAACACTTGACCATTTCGTAATGAGCACGTCAACCTAGCCTTTTGCCTCCATGAAAGCAGGTCGAGTCGGCATGAGTCGTCTCCCTAAATTCATGTGGCTTCTGTGAGCTAGAGACAAATTTGATATACTGACCATAAGTAGACATAATATGAACAAAAGTTATCAGGAACAAAAATTTCAAAGAATAATTAAACCAAGTGATCTGTAGCACTACAGTATAGTGTTCAACTTACAAGTGTAGGAACCTTGGTTAGATTTCCCGGTAAGGAGAGATATGAATATTACAACCCAGGATTCCAAATGGCCTGTTATCCCGGGTGTAATGGGGGCAAAATAAACACAGCAGAAAATGTTTAGACATATTATCCTTCACCAATTTAGAACAGCAATATGTACACTATGTACAGTGATAAGTATAGTGCACTCCACGGTAAGCAAGGCAGAAATAGAAGCCACAAGATAGCAGACCGTGCTTCAACCAGCTCCAGAATGGGAATGACAAGGGCAGACAGGAGAGCGGTACCCACATAACCTCTGAGATTGCCAAAACCATCTTCTTATTGGCTAGAACCTGGTCACTAGTTGAACGACGGGGCCCCATCAACTCTTAGCAACCTGGTTCGCTGGTTGGGGGAGATAGCCTGTAAATGAGGGTGTGTACATGCGCCGAATAAAGGTTATGTACTCTTTGCATGTCACAATGAACAAATCCTCTTACTGTGATAAACGGTTTGAAAACCGACAAGTTGAAGATTGAGATACTTATGCAACATATGTTGCATGTGTTTCAATCTTCAAGTCCTCTTACTCGTGTTGAACCAGTTCACCTAATTGCAAAACGAAAGGTGGGTGTTAGTTGACTGTATAAAGTGGCATCCTGGGAGGGGCAGCTGTATCCCTTGTGTGAAATACTGAGAGTTAATGAATTATCGAGACAATCTGGTAACATATATTCATTACTACTAAATTATGCTTAAATGTTATTTCTCTGACTTGCTACATTTCAGAGCCGCCCTCGCATTAGTCTTCGGGAGGACTGGAATGACTGACACAGGTTGATCGTAGTTATTATCGAGTATATCCCTACTGTTTCCAGACAACATCTCTGTTTAACAGTAACTTTAATATGAAATATGGACCGGACCTGTTACAGACTCGAAATTAGGATAACTGTGCGATAAATTAAGAGAAATGTTAATTAATCCCGTTAACAAAACATTGTCATGCATAACTGGTATTTATCAGTGAATTATAGACGCGTAGACTCGCAACCTTTCGCGATTACTAAAGCAGGTGACACGCTAGATAAGAGGTTACTAGCCACAGTATAACACCGTAATATATGGTTACTTTGTTTTGAGGATATCACTAATGGGATATTGTCACGAAGGATTACTGGCTCTGATGTTGGAGACATTTGTTTAAGTCCCATCTACTCTAATTACTGATGTAACTTAATATGATTTGCATATTCCCTCTTGCTGTAAATATCATTATTATTATATCCTCTGTAAGCATTACCAAGGCATGAATTCGTGTGCTAAAAGGTAGTTAAACTGTTCAACAAACTCTCGTTTATGTGCTTCGGCGACTGCAAAACTTTCCAGACAAGTTTTCACAAGTTACAATATATATTTTTCGGATATACTGACATACAATTTTAAAGAAAGCTATGTAATTATCTACCGTAAGTTTAAAGTTATTTTATTAATAAATGTTATAAAGTCTTTATTTTGTTAATTTCACTGACCATATTAAATGGGGTTTTCTTATTTACATGCCAAAATTAGTACAGATAAAGAGCCTTAAGTCACATAAGGGGCTCTGTGAAAGTCAGAATATATTATAATAAAATTATCTTATGAGAGCATCCTATGGTGTTTCCAATAGATCACTTTGAAGAACTGTCACTGCAAAAGTTTTGGAAGATTACTGGGTACTTGGATGTACCACTAGCGATGAAGGCTGACTTTAGCCAGTTATTATGATTTCGAGAGTCAGAATTAGATGTATAGTTTAATCTTCCTCGTTCATCAATTTCCTTGTGAATAATATAAGCTCATGCTATAATCAAGAGCTTTGCCTGAGTGAAGGCGAAGTCACTCAGCCATCTCTAAAATTAGAGTAGCAGTGTACGTAGTGATATTGAGAAGGAGACGAAAAACAGAGAAGCAGGAAAAGTTGCGTGAACACCAACAGCTGTAACCAGAGAAATCATGTCAATGGAGCTAATCAGGAATAGCAATATTAATATTATTAAACACTAGACACGCAAAGTCATACAGCGGTGCAGGGAGGATGTGCTACATGAGGAACATGTGGATGATAGGAGGGAGTGAGGAACAGGAATGTGTGAGCGTAAAGGGCCTGTGTGGGTAGGTAAAAGTGCACAAAGGCAAAATAAAATTAAAGTTGGTGCAACGAAGCTAGTTTCTGTTAAAAATTCAGTGTGTCAGCGTCAGAAGTGCGACTTTCAACAAGGAGTTCAGTCAGAGTATGTCTGTTAGGGAGGTAAATATGTTGGAAGTGAATTCTGAATACTAGCTGATAGACAAAACAGTCTATTAAAGGGAAACTTTCTGACAGAGAGGAAAAGTTTTTTTTGCTTGTGAACAAGAGGAGAGAGAGAGAGGATCCGATATGATATGTGGAAGTGAATGATTGAAGTCCCGCGAGCTGGATTTAAGAAGCATAGTGGCAGTGGCGCCCAAGTTCAGTGTGACTGATCAGAATGTATTTTAATGTATTTTAATGTCTTAGGACACCAGGAAGCTTCACAGCCGAGCCAGCACTGCTGTACATTCAATTGCGTAGTCAGTGTTAGGACACCCATGTCTTCTCAGAAGACGTAATTACAGCAAAAGTATTCTATTTTATGCATTTTATGGCATAAAGAGGCCTACAATATGGCACACTTTGCAAAATTTCATAAGATTATTCCATCGGGTTTCAAAGCCCAGCCTCTGCAATAGTTTAGAGTTTTGCTTACATACCTGTCTTATATTTTGCGTGAGAGTTCTGTTAACCAGCTTCCGAACACTAGGTAGCAAGGCTTTTATATATTCGATAGTGCCAATCACATCATGTACACTAACTTGTAGGGTTTATAGGCTATCTAAGAGAATAACACCATCAGCTGCTGTTATGACGTGACTGAAAAGCTTCTTCGATTTCTCTGACAAGAGCAAACTCTTCATTGGTGAAATTTCCTCCCTAATTATCTCAACCTCGCTACCATCGCCATCATCATCTGTCATCACCTCTGCATTCTGTTGGATTATATCACCAACGTCGACAACGTTTGAACCATTACAGTGGACAAAGTGCAAATCTGCGTCTTCTTAATCTCAAACTTCTGCAAGCAGTCGAAAAGAGTATTATGTGCCTCAGCGCCTGTGGCGTTTTCTGTCATTTTTTCTACAAAAGTTATAATAACTTTCAAGTCGCAAGCTATCACAGCTGGAATATTTATCCCAATGAAGTGTCGTCCACGAGTGCACAAGTCTAGACGCACACCATACGACTATGGAACTGAGGCATTAATTCAGATGTGTTATACACAAATAAATCGCATATAGTAGAAAGAAGCTTACAACGACGTTTCGGTCCGTCTTAGACCTACATTTACAAAGTCGTCGTAAGCTTCCCTCTTCTATGTGCGGGTAATTTATGTATTGTTCCAGTTATGGAATTGTGCCTTTCTGTTCTTCAGATGTGTTGTTATCCACTCGTAGTTAGTGAATGGGAAACTTTACGATTCAGATTAATCAAGTTTAGACAAAATAGGTTTCAATCTTGGAGATGACAGACTTTTCAAAACAGAGAAACTATTCACTAACTTCCTCTGATACAAATTGTTGAATATGTTCATTATATTCCGAAGTTTCAAAAATACTAAAAAAGTTGGATATCAGCTCATGCTTTTGTCTGTGATATGTTCCATTACTCCTCCATCCTCAGTCCATCACTCCTCCATCCTCACTCCAGTACATCTAAATGAGCTATCGTTTGAGATGGTTACTCAGTGGTTTACAATGTACATCTACAAACCTTGCATTCAGCCATTCAGAAGTATACCCCGTACAAGTGACGAGATTACAGCCTTTAATTAAATTCACGTTGTCACCCCATTTCTGATGTGAGACGCCACATACAACTCTCACATGAAAAAAATAAATTGCTATGATGCTCCTTAATCATCTATTGTGCATTATACCGCACTTTGTGACTATACGTAATGACCATACATCCTTCCAGACTGCAGCCGCGAGAAAATGAACAGACAAATTGGAGGAGAAGTGTTGCCAGATTTCAAGAGGTGTGGCGCGCCTAATTTCAAGGTGTGTGGGGCGCCAGATTTCAATAGGTGTGTGGCACCAGATTTCAAGAGGTGTGTGGCACCAGATTTCAAGAGGTGTGTGGCACCAGATTTCACTAAATTAAATTTTATATGAATATACAACAAAACACGAAGATAAAATAAATAAAAATTATGCCTTTGGAAGTTTAGTAAATTAATATCGTGATTAACTATAAATCTGACCTATATATAATTAAATCCAGAATGAGTGCCGCCTCCTAAAAGCAAATACAGAAGAAGTGAGGAATGAGGGAATACTCACACTGCCCGCCATCCCTGAACAGAACAAGGCTACGAATTTTGTACATTTATAGTGAAATTCCAATCTGTGCTATGAACAAGGCTTGTTTCTCCCTGTCAGTTATTTCTTTTCCATTCCAACATTTACTAATTACTGGAAAATTTCACTACATAGTCAAGGATGGCAGTACTATATAATACAGTCTCATTCTTACTCGAAAAGTATTCGTAGCCTACTTTAATTACGGAAAATATCGTACTTAAACACAAAGTCCAACGTTACGAAACATGCAGTTTTGCAAGCCTGACCTCACAGCGAAGTCATATCCATTTGGAATAAGTTTGGCCGTTGCTTCAGAGTCTAAGCAGAGTCAGTTTCGTATGTTTGCTTCCAGGATAGCTGTAGTTTGGCGCTGGGAAAGTTCAGATAGTTTTTGTGTGTTGCGGTAACTAGTACGGGTACTTCCGTGTTCTCTAATCCTTATGTTAGTTTTTTGTTCGTGTTCAGATCCCAGAAGCTTCATCAACGTACAACTTGTTACAATTTCCACATGTGACAATGCTTTAACATAAACCATAATGAAAAGCCCTGAAGTTGACTTACTGATCCATCTAATGCATTCTAGTGCCTAATCACTTTACTGAAGGTGATATAAATCCAATCACAGACAGAAGATTTTAATGTAAAACAAGCCTCGGGGGATGGAAATCTTCAGCTCAAGTGCTTTCACACTTCTCCATGCGTCATCAAGCGCAATGATGTAATATTGCAACAGTAGCAACGGAAGAAATGAGAGGAAAGTTTTCTCAGAGTGAGGTGTAGTAACACCAGCAGCCGGTTTCTCTCATGTAACGAGAGGCACGGATCCATCTGCCAACCACCAACCACCTTCCCAACCCCACCCTATATGGAGTAGGGTAGAAGAGACCCTACGAGTTCACAGAAAGTGGGTATCAGAATAATAAGATATGTAATAGCCAACCATAAGCTTCCTCCAATCGCCGTCAACAAGTTATGCGACATAAAAGATTAAGTGGATACAGCGAATATGCTGATCATCTGGTGTTTCTGACCTTGATTCTGCATTGTTAAACAGCACATCCTCTCTGGACCACTTACATCTTATTCTCTTTAATAATTTTCAGCATCTAGTAGACATTTTTGCTTTACAATTTCTGAAACCTCACAAACATTACCTACTCTATTAAAAAGTTCTGCGATATCAAGAAGGAGGGGTCTCCCAGAAGTGGATGACAGAAATGTCAGGTAGTATATGTAATGTATTAAACTGACCAGATAAATCAGTTGTGAACAACTCACCGCACTTAGGGGTCGAACCGATTACAAGCTAATTTTAGAAATGGCTTCCGTGGACCTCATCGCCCTCCGTGCAGTGCGTTGCATGGAATGTGAGAGGTTACCCAAAGTACCTCCTACTTCCCCGCCACTTCATGATAGACACACAGGTGAGACAGATGAGGGAAGTGAGAAGCGAAAACCTCTTCCTCAGTGAGGTGCTGTCTGCTAATAACATGCACTCTCTCTTATTCTATTGCGCAATGTACCTAAAACGATAGAACCTAGAATATCAAGAATATTCCTTGACATGCTCCCATTCTATGGGTATCCTCCCTCTTTTGGGCCTGAGAGTCACAGCTCAGTTTAATGTCCAAAGAGAGGTGGATCCATCAATGATTAAAACATTTAATGTAGCTAAACCCTCATGGATAATTATCAATAATTATTTCATGATATTCATATCATTATTCTCACATCCAGACCCATAGTTGTCACGACCCAAGCCACGGAGCGTAAAATAAGATTGAATTTAAAATCATGTCAGCTGTGACAATAGTATCAGCAACACTAACTGTATGTGAACGGATATACTAGGAAAGCTTCAGCAGATGTGGGATGAGACTGGATTAATAGACCACATTTCCTAAACTGTTGTATTCTGAGCACCTCTGCAAAAACTGTGATTATGTGTGGTGACGTGAAAGTGTTGAATGATGGTGAAAGTATTTTCTTTTTGGGGATTTTCTTTCTTTTAGGGTCACCCTGCCTGCATATATATATATATATATATATATATATATATATATATATATATATATATATATATATATATATATATATATATATATATATATATATATTGTACCAATGTATTCATTATTTTTGTCACTGCATTTTGTCTATAAATAAAGTTCACATAGAATATACAATATAGGGGGTGGTAGGAGAAGAAAAATATTCAAACAGCTCCGGGGAGAACCTTGAGTTTTCCATGAAGTACGTTTATTCTCTTCTCAGAGGATGAGGGTCCCCAGTCCAGTTCTAGAGGTGGTACCTCGGTATATATTAAAATGTAGATGAATGGTTCAGAGAACCGACACGTTGATAAATTAGACATGTGCAACTCTTGGGTATCTTTATTGAGGAAACGTTTCGCCACACAGTGGTTTCATCAGTCCATACAAAGGAGAAACGTGAAGAACAGGAGGAGAATGAGGTAATCAGTCCCTCAACCTTGAGTCGATGTGGTCAGTCCATCAATCTTGAATAGAATACGGCATGTGTGCAGAGAAGTAGCTTATAAACCGTAGGCAGGAGAGGTGCAGCAGTCGTAGGTGGTGTCACATTTGTCCAATGTGGAAGTTCTTCAAGTTTCTCCTTTGTATGGACTGATGAAGCCACTGTGTAGCGAAATGTTTCCTCAGTAAAGATACCCAAGAGTTGCACATGTGTCTAATTTATCATATATTAAAATAAATACTATATATATATATATATAATATATATATATATATATATATATATATATATATATATATATATATATATATATATATATATATATATATATATATATATATATATATATATATATATATATATATATATACATATATATATATATATATATATATATATATATATATATATATATATATATATATATATATATATATATATATATATTTATATTATTGTAACCACGAACATGTGGCACTTAATCAATAACACTGCGACTAGCTGGAGGATCGAACCCGTGTTGTTTTAGCCCGCCTCGTTAGGAGTGAAAATTCACGACCCTCTAACCCACTGGATCATACAATCCTACGAACACCACACCATCGTATATCCTCGCAACTTGAAGCAAGCCTAGTTCGCTAGGCTCAAGTTGTTTGTAGGATTGTATGGTGCAGTGGTTTAGAGCGTCGTGAATTCTCGCTCATCATGAGGCGGGCTAAAACGACACGGGTTCGATCGTATAGCTAGTCGCAGTATTCATATATATATATATATATATATATATATATATATATGCCTTGGTGGGAATCGGCCGGTGTGATAATAAAAAAAAAAATATATTAGGGATGTACCAAAGTACCGGTATCAGCTATGTTTATGGTATCAGTGAAAATAACGCCCACACGAACCGATACTTTTTATAGTAGTAACATTACACGTCAGTTACCTTTGGCAAGTTTAACTAACAGCAGATCAAGTAATCAGTAATGTTATCTCAAAGAAATCATGTTAAGGTAATATTCAACGTTCCTGTGTTAATATTCATTGTGTAATAAACTTTCCCTTATATAATGAACATAGTCATTATAATTTCAAAAACAGAAAAAAAATATAGAACAAACTTCTTATAACGGCTGAAGTTTATATTAATATATTTATATTTCATACATTTGAAGCAATTCAAAGGTTTTCCTGAAATTCAGGGCGCTGTCACTGGAATACTCTAATATACCCTTTAATATGTTTTTTTGTCATTGCAAATATAAAAGCTTTTGCATTTGTTTATGTTGGTATTTTAATAATTAAGCAAAATACGTGTGTGCAGGAAGGGTCGTGGAATGATAAGGATTTTTCTCTCTCTTCTCGGGTACATTTTCAGCGAATAATTATGAAAGTGCTTGCAACCTACAAGATCAAAAACAGGAAATATATCAACATTTCACACCGTAAATAAAGAATTTATACTTCACAAAAGAGAAATATTTCAACAGGTCGCATCACGGAGTGTTCCTGCATTTTTTAGTGTCGTCCCCTGTGTTCTCAGCGACGCTGATAAACAACGTAAACCGCCGCATCACTCTCGCGGACAGGCTCCAGATCACCTCCACTTTACTTCCTCGGAGGGATGAAAAATATTTTTGAAGACAAGAAAAAGCTTGCCCTTGTTTTCTGGGTGATGAAAAAAAAAATGGCTGTCACTTCCTGTGATGTGAAATGTCGCTTTACCCAGTCTGCCGGTAAGGTGGCACCGGGTCTCCATCAATTACTGAGTGGGGGGGGGGTAAACTAGCAAGAGGGCAAGATCAAGTGCTGAGTGGGGCGGTAAACTAGCAAGAGGACAATGTCAAGTGCTGAGTGGGGCGGTAAACTAGCAAGAGGGCAAGGTCAAGTGCTGAGAGGGCAGGTAAGCTAGCAATTGGTTTAAATCAAGTACCGAGTGGGCTAGTAAATTATCAAGGTGACCAGATCAAGTACTGAGTGAGCTGTAAATTAGGAAGGGTTCTAATTTAAGTACTTAGTGGGCTGGTAAGATAAAAAGGGGTCAATTCAAGTACTGAGTGGGCTAGTAACGTTGCGAGGAGTCTTGATTAATCGGTAGGGAGAAGAGATCAATCAGTGACTGAGCTAGTAAGTTAGCTAACGGCCCAGGTTCAGAACTTAAGAGGGCTGGTAAGATAGCAAGGAGTCTACACAAATATCCCTCATAAAAGAGAATGAAACTTATGACAAAGTTTTGGTAAGTACTGGACCATTAACTAGTCACATAGGAGCACCAAGGGAAATGATCCGGTAAATAAACTGACTACCTTCCCTTCGCGCTTTTGTGTGACTAGTTAATGGTCCAAGTTGAACCGATATGTCTTCATAAGTTGCATTCTCCTATGTGCGGGTTATTTGTGTATTGTTACAGTCACGGTATTGAGCCTTTTTATAATTTTCAGTCTAGATCCAGTACAGAGAGGGCTGGTAAGTTAGCAAATACATCCAGCACAGAGATGGCTGGTAAGTTAGCAAGTAGATCCAGTACAGAGAGGGCTGGTAAGTTAGCAAGTTGATCCAGTACAGACAGGGCTGGTAAGTTAGCAAGTAGATCCAGTACAGACAGGGCTGGTAAGTTAGCAAGTTGATCCAGTACAGACAGGGCTGGTAAGTTAGCAAGTTGATCCAGTACAGAGAGGGCTCGTAAGTTAGCAAGTTGATCCAGTACAGACAGGGCTGGTAAGTTAGCAAGTTGATCCAGTACAGAGAGGGCTGGTAAGTTAGCAAGTTGATCCAGTACAGACAGGGCTGGTAAGTTAGCAAGTAGATCCAGTACAGAGAGGGCTGGTAAGTTAGCAAGTAGATCCAGTACAGAGAGGGCTGGTAAGTTAGCAAGTTGATCCAGTACAGACAGGGCTGGTAAGTTAGCAAGTTGATCCAGTACAGACAGGGCTGGTAAGTTAGCAAGTTGATCCAGTACAGAGAGGGCTGGTAAGTTAGCAAGTTGATCCAGTACAGACAGGGCTGGTAAGTTAGCAAGTTGATCCAGTACAGAGAGGGCTGGTAAGTTAGCAAGTTGATCCAGTACAGACAGGGCTGGTAAGTTAGCAAGTTGATCCAGTACAGAGAGGGCTGGTAAGTTAGCAAGTTGATCCAGTACAGACAGGGCTGGTAAGTTAGCAAGTAAATCCAGTACAGAGAGGGCTGGTAAGTTAGCAAGTAGATCCAGTACAGAGAGGGCTGGTAAGTTAGCAAGTTGATCCAGTACAGACAGGGCTGGTAAGTTAGCAAGTAGATCCAGTACAGAGAGGGCTGGTAAGTTAGCAAGTAGATCCAGTACAGAGAGGGCTGGTAAGTTAGCAAGTTGATCCAGTACAGAGAGGGATGGTAAGTTAGCAAGTTGATCCAGTACAGAGAGGGCTGGTAAGTTAGCAAGTTGATCCAGTACAGAGAGGGCTGGTAAGTTAGCAAGTAGATCCAGTAGAGACAGGGCTGGTAAGTTAGCAAGTTGATCCAGTACAGACAGGGCTGGTAAGTTAGCAAGTAGATCCAGTACAGACAGGGCTGGTAAGTTAGCAAGTAGATCCAGTACAGACAGGGCTGGTAAGTTAGCAAGTAGATCCAGTACAGACAGGGCTGGTAAGTTAGCAAGTTGATCCAGTACAGACAGGGCTGGTAAGTTAGCAAGTTGATCCAGTACAGAGAGGGCTGGTAAGTTAGCAAGTTGATCCAGTACAGACAGGGCTGGTAAGTTAGCAAGTTGATCCAGTACAGACAGGGCTGGTAAGTTAGCAAGTTGATCCAGTACAGAGAGGGCTGGTAAGTTAGCAAGTAGATCCAGTACAGACAGGGCTGGTAAGTTAGCAAGTTGATCCAGTACAGACAGGGCTGGTAAGTTAGCAAGTTGATCCAGTACAGAGAGGGCTGGTAAGTTAGCAAGTAGATCCAGTACAGAGAGGGCTGGTAAGTTAGCAAGTTGATCCAGTACAGAGAGGGCTGGTAAGTTAGCAAGTTGATCCAGTACAGACAGGGCTGGTAAGTTAGCAAGTAGATCCAGTACAGACAGGGCTGGTAAGTTAGCAAGTTGATCCAGTACAGAGAGGGCTGGTAAGTTAGCAAGTTGATCCAGTACAGACAGGGCTGGTAAGTTAGCAAGTAGATCCAGTACAGAGAGGGCTGGTAAGTTAGCAAGTTGATCCAGTACAGAGAGGGCTGGTAAGTTAGCAAGTAGATCCAGTACAGACAGGGCTGGTAAGTTAGCAAGTTGATCCAGTACAGACAGGGCTGGTAAGTTAGCAAGTAGATCCAGTACAGAGAGGGCCGGTAAGTTAGCAAGTAGATCCAGTACAGACAGGGCTGGTAAGTTAGCAAGTAGATCCAGTACAGACAGGGCTGGTAAGTTAGCAAGTTGATCCAGTACAGACAGGGCTGGTAAGTTAGCAAGTAGATCCAGTACAGACAGGGCTGGTAAGTTAGCAAGTAGATCCAGTACAGAGAGGGCTGGTAAGTTAGCAAGTTGATCCAGTACAGAGAGGGCTGGTAAGTTAGCAAGTTGATCCAGTACAGACAGGGCTGGTAAGTTAGCAAGTAGATCCAGTACAGAGAGGGCTGGTAAGTTAGCAAGTAGATCCAGTACAGACAGGGCTGGTAAGTTAGCAAGTAGATCCAGTACAGACAGGGCTGGTAAGTTAGCAAGTTGATCCAGTACAGACAGGGCTGGTAAGTTAGCAAGTAGATCCAGTACAGACAGGGCTGGTAAGTTAGCAAGTTGATCCAGTACAGACAGGGCTGGTAAGTTAGCAAGTTGATCCAGTACAGACAGGGCTGGTAAGTTAGCAAGTAGATCCAGTACAGAGATGGCTGGTAAGTTAGCAAGTAGATCCAGTACAGAGAGGGCTGGTAAGTTAGGAAGTTGATCCAGTACAGAGAGGGCTGGTAAGTTAGCAAGTAGATCCAGTACAGAGAGGGCTGGTAAGTTAGCAAGTTGATCCAGTACAGAGAGGGCTGGTAAGTTAGCAAGTTGATCCAGTACAGAGATGGCTGGTAAGTTAGCAAGTAGATCCAGTACAGAGATGGCTGGTAAGTTAGCAAGTAGATCCAGTACAGAGAGGGCTGGTAAGTTAGCAAGTTGATCCAGTACAGAGAGGGCTGGTAAGTTAGCAAGTAGATCCAGTAGAGAGAGGGCTGGTAAGTTAGCAAGTTGATCCAGTACAGAGATGGCTGGTAAGTTAGCAAGTAGATCCAGTACAGAGAGGGCTGGTAAGTTAGCAAGTTGATCCAGTACAGACAGGGCTGGTAAGTTAGCAAGTTGATCCAGTACAGACAGGGCTGGTAAGTTAGCAAGAAGATCCAGTACAGACAGGGCTGGTAAGTTAGCAAGTAGATCCAGTACAGACAGGGCTGGTAAGTTAGCAAGTTGATCCAGTACAGAGAGGGCTGGTAAGTTAGCAAGTAGATCCAGTACAGACAGGGCTGGTAAGTTAGCAAGTAGATCCAGTACAGACAGGGCTGGTAAGTTAGCAAGTAGATCCAGTACAGAGAAGGCTGGTAAGTTAGCAAGTAGATCCAGTACAGACAGGCCTGGTAAGTTAGCAAGTTGATCCAGTACAGACAGGGCTGGTAAGTTAGCAAGTTGATCCAGTAGAGACTGGGCTGGTAAGTTAGCAAGTTGATCCAGTACAGACAGGGCTGGTAAGTTAGCAAGTTGATCCAGTACAGACAGGGCTGGTAAGTTAGCAAGTTGATCCAGTACAGACAGGGCTGGTAAGTTAGCAAGTTGATCCAGTACAGACAGGGCTGGTAAGTTAGCAAGTTGATCCAGTAGAGACAGGGCTGGTAAGTTAGCAAGTAGATCCAGTACAGACAGGGCTGGTAAGTTAGCAAGTTGATCCAGTACAGAGAGGGCTGGTAAGTTAGCAAGTAGATCCAGTACAGACAGGGCTGGTAAGTTAGCAAGTTGATCCAGCACAGACAGGGCTGGTAAGTTAGCAAGTTGATCCAGTACAGACAGGGCTGGTAAGTTAGCAAGTTGATCCAGTACAGACAGGGCTGGTAAGTTAGCAAGTTGATCCAGTACAGACAGGGCTGGTAAGTTAGCAAGTTGATCCAGTACAGACAGGGCTGGTAAGTTAGCAAGTTGATCCAGTACAGACAGGGCTGGTAAGTTAGCAAGTTGATCCAGTACAGACAGGGCTGGTAAGTTAGCAAGTTGATCCAGTACAGACAGGGCTGGTAAGTTAGCAAGTAGATCCAGTACAGACAGGGCTGGTAAGTTAGCAAGTTGATCCAGTACAGACAGGGCTGGTAAGTTAGCAAGTTGATCCAGTACAGACAGGGCTGGTAAGTTAGCAAGTTGATCCAGTACAGAGAGGGCTGGTAAGTTAGCAAGTAGATCCAGTACAGAGATGGCTGGTAAGTTAGCAAGTAGATCCAGTACAGAGAGGGCTGGTAAGTTAGCAAGTTGATCCAGTACAGACAGGGCTGGTAAGTTAGCAAGTTGATCCAGTACAGACAGGGCTGGTAAGTTAGCAAGAAGATCCAGTACAGACAGGGCTGGTAAGTTAGCAAGTAGATCCAGTACAGACAGGGCTGGTAAGTTAGCAAGTTGATCCAGTACAGAGAGGGCTGGTAAGTTAGCAAGTAGATCCAGTACAGACAGGGCTGGTAAGTTAGCAAGTAGATCCAGTACAGACAGGGCTGGTAAGTTAGCAAGTAGATCCAGTACAGAGAAGGCTGGTAAGTTAGCAAGTAGATCCAGTACAGACAGGGCTGGTAAGTTAGCAAGTTGATCCAGTACAGACAGGGCTGGTAAGTTAGCAAGTTGATCCAGTAGAGACTGGGCTGGTAAGTTAGCAAGTTGATCCAGTACAGACAGGGCTGGTAAGTTAGCAAGTTGATCCAGTACAGACAGGGCTGGTAAGTTAGCAAGTTGATCCAGTACAGACAGGGCTGGTAAGTTAGCAAGTTGATCCAGTACAGACAGGGCTGGTAAGTTAGCAAGTTGATCCAGTAGAGACAGGGCTGGTAAGTTAGCAAGTAGATCCAGTACAGACAGGGCTGGTAAGTTAGCAAGTTGATCCAGTACAGAGAGGGCTGGTAAGTTAGCAAGTAGATCCAGTACAGACAGGGCTGGTAAGTTAGCAAGTTGATCCAGCACAGACAGGGCTGGTAAGTTAGCAAGTTGATCCAGTACAGACAGGGCTGGTAAGTTAGCAAGTTGATCCAGTACAGACAGGGCTGGTAAGTTAGCAAGTTGATCCAGTACAGACAGGGCTGGTAAGTTAGCAAGTTGATCCAGTACAGACAGGGCTGGTAAGTTAGCAAGTTGATCCAGTACAGACAGGGCTGGTAAGTTAGCAAGTTGATCCAGTACAGACAGGGCTGGTAAGTTAGCAAGTTGATCCAGTACAGACAGGGCTGGTAAGTTAGCAAGTAGATCCAGTACAGACAGGGCTGGTAAGTTAGCAAGTTGATCCAGTACAGACAGGGCTGGTAAGTTAGCAAGTTGATCCAGTACAGACAGGGCTGGTAAGTTAGCAAGTTGATCCAGTACAGAGAGGGTTGGTAAGTTAGCAAGTAGATCCAGTACAGAGAGGGCTGTTAAGTTAGCAAGTAGATCCAGTACAGACAGGGCTGGTAAGTTAGCAAGTAGATCCAGTACAGACAGGGCTGGTAAGTTAGCAAGTTGATCCAGTACAGACAGGGCTGGTAAGTTAGCAAGTAGATCCAGTACAGACAGGGCTGGTAAGTTAGCAAGTTGATCCAGTACAGACAGGGCTGGTAAGTTAGCAAGTTGATCCAGTACAGACAGGGCTGGTAAGTTAGCAAGTAGATCCAGTACAGAGATGGCTGGTAAGTTAGCAAGTAGATCCAGTACAGAGAGGGCTGGTAAGTTAGCAAGTTGATCCAGTACAGAGAGGGCTGGTAAGTTAGCAAGTAGATCCAGTACAGAGAGGGCTGGTAAGTTAGCAAGTTGATCCAGTACAGAGAGGGCTGGTAAGTTAGCAAGTTGATCCAGTACAGAGATGGCTGGTAAGTTAGCAAGTTGATCCAGTACAGAGATGGCTGGTAAGTTAGCAAGTAGATCCAGTACAGAGAGGGCTGGTAAGTTAGCAAGTAGATCCAGTACAGAGAGGGCTGGTAAGTTAGCAAGTAGATCCAGTACAGAGAGGGCTGGTAAGTTAGCAAGTAGATCCAGTACAGAGATGGCTGGTAAGTTAGCAAGTAGATCCAGTACAGAGATGGCTGGTAAGTTAGCAAGTTGATCCAGTACAGAGATGGCTGGTAAGTTAGCAAGTTGATCCAGTACAGACAGGGCTGGTAAGTTAGCAAGTAGATCCAGTACAGAGATGGCTGGTAAGTTAGCAAGTTGATCCAGTACAGAGAGGGCTGGTAAGTTAGCAAGTTGATCCAGTACAGACAGGGCTGGTAAGTTAGCAAGTTGATCCAGTACAGACAGAGCTGGTAAGGATCCAGTACAGACAGGGCTGGTAAGTTAGCAAGTTGATCCAGTACAGACACTGGTAAGTTAGCAAGAGTGGCTGTAAGTAAGTTAGGGCTGGTAAGTTAGCAAGATCCAGTACAGACAGGGCTGGTAAGTTAGCAAGTAGATCCAGTACAGACAGGGCTGGTAAGTTAGCAAGTTGATCCAGTACAGAGAGGGCTGGTAAGTTAGCAAGTTGATCCAGTACAGAGAGGGCTGGTAAGTTAGCAAGTTGATCCAGTACAGACAGGGCTGGTAAGTTAGCAAGTTGATCCAGTACAGAGAGGGCTGGTAAGTTAGCAAGTAGATCCAGTACAGACAGGGCTGGTAAGTTAGCAAGTTGATCCAGTACAGACAGGGCTGGTAAGTTAGCAAGTTGATCCAGTACAGAGGGCTGGTAAGTTAGCAAGTAGATCCAGTACAGACAGGGCTGGTAAGTTAGCAAGTTGATCCAGTACAGACAGGGCTGGTAAGTTAGCAAGTAGATCCAGTACAGACAGGGCTGGTAAGTTAGCAAGTTGATCCAGTACAGAGAGGGCTGGTAAGTTAGCAAGTTGATCCAGTACAGAGAGGGCTGGTAAGTTAGCAAGTAGATCCAGTACAGAGAGGGCTGGTAAGTTAGCAAGTTGATCCAGTACAGAGATGGCTGGTAAGTTAGCAAGTAGATCCAGTACAGACAGGGCTGGTAAGTTAGCAAGTAGATCCAGTACAGACAGGGCTGGTAAGTTAGCAAGTTGATCCAGTACAGAGAGGGCTGGTAAGTTAGCAAGTTGATCCAGTACAGAAAGGGCTGGTAACTTAGCAAGTTGATCCAGTAGAGAGAGGGCTGGTAAGTTAGCAAGTTGATCCAGTACAGACAGGGCTGGTAAGTTAGCAAGTTGATCCAGTACAGACAGGGCTGGTAAGTTAGCAAGTTGATCCAGTACAGAGAGGGCTGGTAAGTTAGCAAGTTGATCCAGTACAGACAGGGCTGGTAAGTTAGCAAGTTGATCCAGTACAGAGAGGGCTGGTAAGTTAGCAAGTTGATCCAGTACAGAGAGGGCTGGTAAGTTAGCAAGTTGATCCAGTACAGACAGGGCTGGTAAGTTAGCAAGTTGATCCAGTACAGACAGGGCTGGTAAGTTAGCAAGTTGATCCAGTACAGACAGGGCTGGTAAGTTAGCAAGTAGATCCAGTACAGACAGGGCTGGTAAGTTAGCAAGTTGATCCAGTACAGAGAGGGCTGGTAAGTTAGCAAGTTGATCCAGTACAGAGAGGGCTGGTAAGTTAGCAAGTTGATCCAGTACAGACAGGGCTGGTAAGTTAGCAAGTTGATCCAGTACAGAGAGGGCTGGTAAGTTAGCAAGTAGATCCAGTACAGACAGGGCTGGTAAGTTAGCAAGTTGATCCAGTACAGACAGGGCTGGTAAGTTAGCAAGTTGATCCAGTACAGAGAGGGCTGGTAAGTTAGCAAGTTGATCCAGTACAGACAGGGCTGGTAAGTTAGCAAGTTGATCCAGTACAGACAGGGCTGGTAAGTTAGCAAGTTGATCCAGTACAGAGAGGGCTGGTAAGTTAGCAAGTAGATCCAGTACAGACAGGGCTGGTAAGTTAGCAAGTTGATCCAGTACAGACAGGGCTGGTAAGTTAGCAAGTTGATCCAGTACAGAGAGGGCTGGTAAGTTAGCAAGTAGATCCAGTACAGAGAGGGCTGGTAAGTTAGCAAGTTGATCCAGTACAGAGAGGGCTGGTAAGTTAGCAAGTTGATCCAGTACAGACAGGGCTGGTAAGTTAGCAAGTAGATCCAGTACAGACAGGGCTGGTAAGTTAGCAAGTTGATCCAGTACAGAGAGGGCTGGTAAGTTAGCAAGTTGATCCAGTACAGACAGGGCTGGTAAGTTAGCAAGTAGATCCAGTACAGAGAGGGCTGGTAAGTTAGCAAGTTGATCCAGTACAGAGAGGGCTGGTAAGTTAGCAAGTAGATCCAGTACAGACAGGGCTGGTAAGTTAGCAAGTTGATCCAGTACAGACAGGGCTGGTAAGTTAGCAAGTAGATCCAGTACAGAGAGGGCCGGTAAGTTAGCAAGTAGATCCAGTACAGACAGGGCTGGTAAGTTAGCAAGTAGATCCAGTACAGACAGGGCTGGTAAGTTAGCAAGTTGATCCAGTACAGACAGGGCTGGTAAGTTAGCAAGTAGATCCAGTACAGACAGGGCTGGTAAGTTAGCAAGTAGATCCAGTACAGAGAGGGCTGGTAAGTTAGCAAGTTGATCCAGTACAGAGAGGGCTGGTAAGTTAGCAAGTTGATCCAGTACAGACAGGGCTGGTAAGTTAGCAAGTAGATCCAGTACAGAGAGGGCTGGTAAGTTAGCAAGTAGATCCAGTACAGACAGGGCTGGTAAGTTAGCAAGTAGATCCAGTACAGACAGGGCTGGTAAGTTAGCAAGTTGATCCAGTACAGACAGGGCTGGTAAGTTAGCAAGTTGATCCAGTACAGACAGGGCTGGTAAGTTAGCAAGTTGATCCAGTACAGACAGGGCTGGTAAGTTAGCAAGTAGATCCAGTACAGAGATGGCTGGTAAGTTAGCAAGTAGATCCAGTACAGAGAGGGCTGGTAAGTTAGCAAGTTGATCCAGTACAGAGAGGGCTGGTAAGTTAGCAAGTAGATCCAGTAGAGAGAGGGCTGGTAAGTTAGCAAGTTGATCCAGTACAGAGATGGCTGGTAAGTTAGCAAGTAGATCCAGTACAGAGAGGGCTGGTAAGTTAGCAAGTTGATCCAGTACAGACAGGGCTGGTAAGTTAGCAAGTTGATCCAGTACAGACAGGGCTGGTAAGTTAGCAAGAAGATCCAGTACAGACAGGGCTGGTAAGTTAGCAAGTAGATCCAGTACAGACAGGGCTGGTAAGTTAGCAAGTTGATCCAGTACAGAGAGGGCTGGTAAGTTAGCAAGTAGATCCAGTACAGACAGGGCTGGTAAGTTAGCAAGTAGATCCAGTACAGACAGGGCTGGTAAGTTAGCAAGTAGATCCAGTACAGAGAAGGCTGGTAAGTTAGCAAGTAGATCCAGTACAGACAGGGCTGGTAAGTTAGCAAGTTGATCCAGTACAGACAGGGCTGGTAAGTTAGCAAGTAGATCCAGTACAGAGAGGGCTGGTAAGTTAGCAAGTTGATCCAGTACAGACAGAGCTGGTAAGTTAGCAAGTTGATCCAGTACAAACAGGGCTGGTAAGTTAGCAAGTTACAGTACAGGGCTGGTAAGTTAGCAAGTTGATCCAGTACAGACAGGGCTGGTAAGTTAGCAAGTTGATCCAGTAGAGACTGGGCTGGTAAGTTAGCAAGTTGATCCAGTACAGACAGGGCTGGTAAGTTAGCAAGTTGATCCAGTACAGACAGGGCTGGTAAGTTAGCAAGTTGATCCAGTAGAGACAGGGCTGGTAAGTTAGCAAGTAGATCCAGTACAGACAGGGCTGGTAAGTTAGCAAGTTGATCCAGTACAGAGAGGGCTGGTAAGTTAGCAAGTAGATCCAGTACAGACAGGGCTGGTAAGTTAGCAAGTTGATCCAGCACAGACAGGGCTGGTAAGTTAGCAAGTTGATCCAGTACAGACAGGGCTGGTAAGTTAGCAAGTTGATCCAGTACAGACAGGGCTGGTAAGTTAGCAAGTTGATCCAGTACAGACAGGGCTGGTAAGTTAGCAAGTTGATCCAGTACAGACAGGGCTGGTAAGTTAGCAAGTTGATCCAGTACAGACAGGGCTGGTAAGTTAGCAAGTTGATCCAGTACAGACAGGGCTGGTAAGTTAGCAAGTTGATCCAGTACAGACAGGGCTGGTAAGTTAGCAAGTAGATCCAGTACAGACAGGGCTGGTAAGTTAGCAAGTTGATCCAGTACAGACAGGGCTGGTAAGTTAGCAAGTTGATCCAGTACAGACAGGGCTGGTAAGTTAGCAAGTTGATCCAGTACAGAGAGGGCTGGTAAGTTAGCAAGTAGATCCAGTACAGAGAGGGCTGTTAAGTTAGCAAGTAGATCCAGTACAGACAGGGCTGGTAAGTTAGCAAGTAGATCCAGTACAGACAGGGCTGGTAAGTTAGCAAGTTGATCCAGTACAGACAGGGCTGGTAAGTTAGCAAGTAGATCCAGTACAGACAGGGCTGGTAAGTTAGCAAGTTGATCCAGTACAGACAGGGCTGGTAAGTTAGCAAGTTGATCCAGTACAGACAGGGCTGGTAAGTTAGCAAGTAGATCCAGTACAGAGATGGCTGGTAAGTTAGCAAGTAGATCCAGTACAGAGAGGGCTGGTAAGTTAGCAAGTTGATCCAGTACAGAGAGGGCTGGTAAGTTAGCAAGTAGATCCAGTACAGAGAGGGCTGGTAAGTTAGCAAGTTGATCCAGTACAGAGAGGGCTGGTAAGTTAGCAAGTTGATCCAGTACAGAGATGGCTGGTAAGTTAGCAAGTAGATCCAGTACAGAGATGGCTGGTAAGTTAGCAAGTAGATCCAGTACAGAGAGGGCTGGTAAGTTAGCAAGTTGATAAAGTACAGAGAGGGCTGGTAAGTTAGCAAGTAGATCCAGTAGAGAGAGGGCTGGTAAGTTAGCAAGTTGATCCAGTACAGAGATGGCTGGTAAGTTAGCAAGTAGATCCAGTACAGAGAGGGCTGGTAAGTTAGCAAGTTGATCCAGTACAGACAGTAAGTTAGCAAGTTGATCCAGAACAGACAGGGCTGGTAAGTTAGCAAGTAGATCCAGTACAGACAGGGCTGGTAAGTTAGCAAGAAGATCCAGTACAGACAGGGCTGGTAAGTTAGCAAGTAGATCCAGTACAGACAGGGCTGGTAAGTTAGCAAGTTGATCCAGTACAGAGAGGGCTGGTAAGTTAGCAAGTAGATCCAGTACAGACAGGGCTGGTAAGTTAGCAAGTAGATCCAGTACAGACAGGGCTGGTAAGTTAGCAAGTAGATCCAGTACAGAGAAGGCTGGTAAGTTAGCAAGTAGATCCAGTACAGACAGGGCTGGTAAGTTAGCAAGTTGATCCAGTACAGACAGGGCTGGTAAGTTAGCAAGTTGATCCAGTACAGAGAGGGCTGGTAAGTTAGCAAGTTGATCCAGTACAGACAGGGCTGGTAAGTTAGCAAGTTGATCCAGTACAGACAGGGCTGGTAAGTTAGCAAGTTGATCCAGTACAGACAGGGCTGGTAAGTTAGCAAGTTGATCCAGTACAGACAGGGCTGGTAAGTTAGCAAGTTGATCCAGTACAGACAGGGCTGGTAAGTTAGCAAGTTGATCCAGTACAGACAGGGCTGGTAAGTTAGCAAGTTGATCCAGTACAGACAGGGCTGGTAAGTTAGCAAGTTGATCCAGTACAGACAGGGCTGGTAAGTTAGCAAGTTGATCCAGTACAGACAGGGCTGGTAAGTTAGCAAGTTGATCCAGTACAGACAGGGCTGGTAAGTTAGCAAGTTGATCCAGTACAGACAGGGCTGGTAAGTTAGCAAGTTGATCCAGTACAGACAGGGCTGGTAAGTTAGCAAGTTGATCCAGTACAGACAGGGCTGGTAAGTTAGCAAGTTGATCCAGTACAGACAGGGCTGGTAAGTTAGCAAGTTGATCCAGTACAGACAGGGCTGGTAAGTTAGCAAGTTGATCCAGTACAGACAGGGCTGGTAAGTTAGCAAGTTGATCCAGTACAGAGAGGGCTGGTAAGTTAGCAAGTTGATCCAGTACAGACAGGGCTGGTAAGTTAGCAAGTTGATCCAGTACAGACAGGGCTGGTAAGTTAGCAAGTTGATCCAGTACAGAGAGGGCTGGTAAGTTAGCAAGTTGATCCAGTACAGACAGGGCTGGTAAGTTAGCAAGTTGATCCAGTACAGACAGGGCTGGTAAGTTAGCAAGTAGATCCAGTACAGACAGGGCTGGTAAGTTAGCAAGTAGATCCAGTACAGACAGGGCTGGTAAGTTAGCAAGTAGATCCAGTACAGACAGGGCTGGTAAGTTAGCAAGTTGATCCAGTACAGACAGGGCTGGTAAGTTAGCAAGTTGATCCAGTACAGACAGGGCTGGTAAGTTAGCAAGTAGATCCAGTACAGACAGGGCTGGTAAGTTAGCAAGTAGATCCAGTACAGACAGGGCTGGTAAGTTAGCAAGTAGATCCAGTACAGACAGGGCTGGTAAGTTAGCAAGTAGATCCAGTACAGACAGGGCTGGTAAGTTAGCAAGTTGATCCAGTACAGACAGGGCTGGTAAGTTAGCAAGTTGATCCAGTACAGAGAGGGCTGGTAAGTTAGCAAGTTGATCCAGTACAGAGAGGGCTGGTAAGTTAGCAAGTTGATCCAGTACAGAGAGGGCTGGTAAGTTAGCAAGTTGATCCAGTACAGAGAGGGCTGGTAAGTTAGCAAGTTGATCCAGTACAGAGAGGGCTGGTAAGTTAGCAAGTAGATCCAGTACAGAGAGGGCTGGTAAGTTAGCAAGTTGATCCAGTACAGACAGGGCTGGTAAGTTAGCAAGTTGATCCAGTACAGACAGGGCTGGTAAGTTAGCAAGTTGATCCAGTACAGAGAGGGCTGGTAAGTTAGCAAGTTGATCCAGTACAGACAGGGCTGGTAAGTTAGCAAGTTGATCCAGTACAGACAGGGCTGGTAAGTTAGCAAGTTGATCCAGTACAGACAGGGCTGGTAAGTTAGCAAGTTGATCCAGTACAGACAGGGCTGGTAAGTTAGCAAGTTGATCCAGTACAGAGAGGGCTGGTAAGTTAGCAAGTAGATCCAGTACAGACAGGGCTGGTAAGTTAGCAAGTAGATCCAGTACAGACAGGGCTGGTAAGTTAGCAAGTTGATCCAGTACAGACAGGGCTGGTAAGTTAGCAAGTAGATCCAGTACAGACAGGGCTGGTAGGTTAGCAAGTAGATCCAGTACAGACAGGGCTGGTAAGTTAGCAAGTTGATCCAGTACAGAGATGGCTGGTAAGTTAGCAAGTTGATCCAGTACAGACAGGGCTGGTAAGTTAGCAAGTAGATCCAGTACAGAGAGGGCTGGTAAGTTAGCAAGTAGATCCAGTACAGAGAGGGCTGGTAAGTTAGCAAGTTGATCCAGTACAGACAGGGCTGGTGAGTTAGCAAGTAGATCCAGTACAGAGAGGGCTGGTAAGTTAGCAAGTTGATCCAGTACAGACAGGGGCTGGTGTTAAGCGTTGGATCCAGCACAGACAGGGCTGGTAAGTTAGGCAAGGATCCAGTACAGAGAGGGCTGGCAAGCAAGCGCCGCAGATCCAAGTTACAGATACAGGGCTGGTAAGCCAGCGTTGATCCGCAGCACAAGACAGGGCCGGGTAAGCAGGGCGCAAGATCCAGTACAGGGAGAGGCCAGTTAGGGCCAAAGTTAGATCCAGGCGACAGGGCTGGTAAGTTAGCAAGCAGATCCAGTACAGACACTGGCAAGTTACAAGTTGATCCAGAACAGACCAGGGCCGGTCAGCGTTGATCCAGCACAGACCAGGCAGGGCGTTAAGCAAGTTGATCCAGTACAGACAGGGCTGGTAAGCAAACGGTTATCCAGTACAGACAGGGCTGTTAAGTTAGCAAGGGCTGGAATTCCAAGCGCCAGACAGGGCTGGTAAGAGCGTTGACCCAGTACAGGAAGAGGGCTTGCCGTTAAGCAAGTTGATCCAGTACAGAAGCAGGGCTGGTAAGTTAGGCAAGTTGGATCCAGCAGACAGGGCTTGGTAAGTCAGCAAGGGCTGGAATTCCAGCCACAAGACAGGGCTGGTGTTGTGCGTTGATTCCAGCAAGAGGGGCCGGTGTTAGGCCAAGCTTGATCCAGCACAGACAGGGCTTGCAAGTTGTTGGTGGGTTGGAATTCCAAGCGCCTACGACAGGGCCGGTGTTACAAGCAGATCCAGCACAGACAGGGCCGGTAAGCCAGCGTTGATCCAGCACAGACAGGGCCTGGTGTTAGGGCAAGAGATCCAGTACAGGCAACCAGGGCCGTTGGGCCTTGGGAAGCAAGGCTGGGGATCCAGCCACAAGACAGGGCTGGAAGTTAGCAAGTGATCCAGCACAAGACAAGGGCCTGGGAAGCTGGTAAGAGCTTGATCCAGTACACAGGGTTGGTAAGTTAGCAAGTTGATCCAGAAGCAGGAGTTGGCCGTTGCCGCCTACAGATCCAGCACCAGACAGAGGGCTGGTGTTAGCAAGCAGATCCAGTAACAGACAGGGCTGGTGTTGTACAAGGTTGAGCCAGCCGGGCACCAGGGCCGGGTGGGTTGTTAGATCCAGCACAGACAGGGCTGGTAAGTTAGCAAGTTGATCCAGCACAGGAACCAAGTTGGGCTTGGTAAGCTAGGCAAGGTTGGATTCCAGTACAGACAGGGCTGGTGTTAGCAAGTTGATCCAGTACAGAGATGGGCTGGTGTTAGCAAGTAGATCCCGGTTACAGAGAGGGATGGTGGGTTAGCCGCTTGGATCCAGCACAGAGGAGGGCTTGGTAAGTTAGGGCGTTGTTGATCCAGTTACCAGAGAAGGGCTGGTAAGTTAGCAAGCAGATCCAGTAAGGCCAAGAGGAATTGGCCAGGTAAGGTTAAGCGGGCAGATCCAGCACAAGAGAAGGGCTGGGCGTTAGCGGTTGATCCAGCACAGACAGGGCCGGGTGTTAGCGCAGATCCAGTAGAGGGCTGGTGTTAGCAAGTTGATCCAGTACAGATGGCTGGTAAGTTAGGGCAAGCAAGATCCAGCACAGGAAGAGGGCCGGGTTAGCCAAGTTGATCCAGCACCAGACAGGGCTGGTTGTTAGCAAGGGCGGAATTCCAGCCGCCAGACAGGCTGGTAAGTTACAAGAAGATCCAGCACAGACAGGGCTGGTGGTTAGCGTTGATCCAGTACAGACAGGCTGGTAAGTTGGGCGGCTTGGATCCAGTACAGAGAGGGCTGGTAAGTTAGCAAGTAGATCCCAGTACAGACAGGGCTGGTAAGTTAGCAGATCCAGCACCAGACAGGGCTGGTAAGTTAGCAAGTAGATCCAGTACAGACAAGGGCTGGTGTTGTTAGCAGATCCAGTACAGACAGGGCTGGTAAGTTAGAAGCTGATCCAGCACAGACAGGGCCGGTGTTAGCGTTGATCCAGCAGACAGGGTTGGCAAGTTAGCAAGAGATCCGTACAGACAAGTTGGCTGTAAGTTAGCAAGGGCTGGAATTCCAAGTGCAGAGACAGGCCGGGTGTTAGGGCGGTTAAGAGCCAAGCCATACAGACAGGGCCGGTAAGTTAGCGTTGATCCAGCACAGAGAGGGCTGGTGGTTAGCAAGCAGATCCAGTACAGACAGGGCCGGTAAGTTAGGCAAGTTGGATCCAAGCCACAGACCAGGGCTGGGTGGTAAGTTAGGCAAGATCCAGTACAGACAGGGCTGGTAAGTTAGCGTTGATCCAGTACAGACAGGGCCGGTGTTAGCGAGATCCAGCACAGACAGGGCCGGTTGTTAGCAAGGCTTGGATCCAGCAGACAGGGCCGGCAAGTTAGGCAAGTTGGATCCAGTACAGACAGGGCTGGTTAAAGTTAGCAAGTTGATCCAGTACAGACAGGGCTGGTAAGAGCCATGTTGATCCAGTACAGACCAGGGCCGGTAAGTTAGCAAGGTAAGAGCCAAGTGCCAGACAGGGCTGGTAAGTTAGCGTTGATCCAGCGGCGACAGGGCTGGTAAGTTAGCGGTTGATCCAGCAACAGACAGGGCTGGTAAGTTAGCGTTGATCCAGGTACAGAGAGGGCTGGCAAGTTAGCGTTGATCCAGTACAGACAGGGCCTGGTTGTTGTGGGCGTTGATCCAGTACAGAGAGTTGGCCTGGTGTTAGCAGATCCAGTACAGACAGGGCTTGCAAAGTTAGCAAGTAGATCCAGCACAGACAGGGCTGGTGTTAGCGTTGATCCCAGAACAGACAGGGCTGGTAAAAGCAGCGGGGTTGGATCCAGTATGAACAGGCCTGGTGTTAAGCAAGCTTGGGATCCAGTACAGACAGGGCCTTGTGTTAGCCAAGTAGATCCAAGCAACCAGACAGGGCCAGTAAGTTAGCAAGTTGATCCAGTACAGACAGGGCTGGTAAGTTAGCGCAGGATCCATGACAGGGCCAAAAGTTAGCGTTGATCCAGTACAGACAGGGCTTGGTTAAGTTAGGCAGGGAATCCAAGGACCAGGACAGGGATGGCAAGGGGTTAGCAAAGTTGATCCAGCACAGACCAGGGCCGGTTAAGTTAGCAAGTTAGATCCAGCCAGACAGGGCTGGTAAGTTAGCAAGTAGAATCCAAGGTTAACAGAGAGGGCCTGGTTGTTGTGCAAGGTTGGAGCCTTGCCAAGCAGAGAGGGGCTGGGTAAGTTAGCAAGGTTGATCCAGTACAGACAGGGCTGGGTAAGCCAGCGTTGATCCAGTACAGACAGGGGCTGGAAGTTAGCAAGTTGGATCCAGGCAAGAAGAGGCCTGGCAAGGGTTAGCAAAGTTGATCCACACAGGACAGGGCTGGTAAGCGGCGGTTAAGATCCGCCGGCCAGACAGGGCTGGGTAAGTTAGCAAGTTGATCCAGTGGGCTGGCAAGAGGGCTTGCCGTTAGGGCAAGGGCCGATCCAGTGCCAGACAGGGCTGGTTAGGCAAGTTAATCCAGCAGAGGGCTGGTTATTAGCCAAGTTGATCTGCGCGGGCCAGACCTGGGCTGGTAAGTTAGCGAGATCCAGTACAGAGGGCTGGTGTTAGCAAGCGATCCAGTACTGGCAACAGGCTGGTGTTAGCAAGGGCTGGAATTCCAAGGACCAGTACAGAGGGCTGGTGTTAGCGTTGATCCGCACAGCAGAGGGCTTGGGTGTTAGCAAGGCAGAGCCAAGTTACCAGACAGAGGGCTGGTGTTAGCGGCAACCCAGTACAGACAGGGCTGGTGTTAGCAAGCCTGATCCTTGCGCCACAGACAGGGCTGGTGTTAGGCAAGTTGATCCAGCACAGACAGGGTGGTGGTGGAAGCAAGTAGATCCAGGTAACAGACCAGGGCAGGGAAGGGCCAGGCGTTGGATCCAGTACAGAGATGGCTGTTGTTAAGAAGGAAGGGCTGGAATTCCACCAGACAGGGCTGGTTAAGCGCCGCCAGATCCAAGCACAGAGAAGGCTGGTAAGTTAGCAAGGTAATTGATCCAGTACAGAGAGGGCTGAAGTTGGGGCGTTAATCCAGCACAGACAGGGCTTGCGAGTTACAAGGCAGATCCAGTACAGAGGGCTGGTGTTACGTTGATCCAGTACAGACAGGGCTTGGTAAGTTAGCAAGCAATATCCATAAGACAGGGCTGGTAAGTTAGCAAGATCCAGGGTACAGAGGGCCTGGTGTTGGTAAGAGCTTATCCCAGTACAGAGAGGGCTGCGTTACGTTGGATCCAGCAGATTAGGGCTTGGTGTTAGCACGGTTACATCCAGTACAGACAGGGCTGGAAGTTAGCAAGTTGATCCAGCACAGAGAGGGCTGGTGTTAAGCGTTGATCCAGGTAACAGGCTGCAAGCACAAGCTTGGATCCAGTACAGACAGGGCTGGTAAGTTAGCAAGAGATCCAGTAACAGACAGGGCTGGTGTTGCTTGCCTGATTCCAGCCCACAGACAGGGCTGGCCAAGCGTTGATCCAGTACAGACAGGGCTGGCGTTAGCGTTGATCCAGCACAGACAAGAAAAGTAAGCCGCAAGGGCGAGGGCCAGTACAGAGAGGGCTGGGTGTTAAGCGTTGATCCAGTACTGCGGTTGGGGCAAGTGGCCTAGGCAAGGGCAAGATCCAGCAACAGAGGGATGTTAGCAAGTTGATCCAGCACAGACCAGGGTTCAAGGTTACCAAGTAGATCCAGCAACAGACAGGGCTGGTGTTACAAGTAGATCCAGGACAAGAGAAGGCTGGGTAAGTAGGGCAAAGTTGATCCAGTACAGACCAAGGGCTGGTAAGCCAGCAAGCTTGATCCAGTACAGACAGGGCTGGTAAGTTAGCGTTGATCCAGTACAGAGGGCTGGTAAGTTAGGCAAGATCCAGCAACAGACAAGGGCTGGTAAGTTAGGGCCAAGTTGATCCAGTACAGGACCAGGCTTGCCAAGTTAGGCAAGCAAGATCCAGTACAGAGGGCTGGTGTGCAGCCAAGTAGATCCAAGTTAATGACCAGGCTGGTGTTAGGCAAGATCCAGTACAGAGGGCTGTAAGTTGTGGGCGTTGATCCATACAGACAGGGCTGGTAAGTTAGAAGTTGATCCAGTACAGACAGGGCTGGTGTTAGCAAGTAGATCCAGGCACAGACAGGGCTGCCGTTGAAGTTGTTGATCCAGCACAGACAGGGCTGGTGTTAGCGCAGGATCCAGCGACAGGGCTGGTGTTAGCAAATTGATCCAGCACGAGAGGGCTGGTGTTAGCAAGCTGGATCCAGCAGGGCTGGTTATTATGGGCTGGTGTTGTGCGTTGATCCAGCACAGAGGGCTGGGTGTTAGCAAGCTGATCCAAGTTACAGAGGGCCAAGGTTAGCAAGTTGATTCCAGTACAAGACAAGGGCTGGTGGGTTGGAAAAGTTAGGATCCAGTACAGAGAGGGCTGGTGTTAGCAAGTTGATCCAGTACAGACAAGGGCTTGGTAAGTTAGGGCAAGCAAGATCCAGTACAGAGAGAGGGTCCAGGTTAGGGGCAAGTTGATCCATAACAGAGGAAGTTGGCTTGCCGTTAGGGCAAAAGGCTTGGATCCAGTACAGGAAGATGGCTGAAGTTAGCAAGGGCTAATTCCAAGTTACCAGACAGGGCTGGTGTTAGCGCAGATCCAGTACAGAGAGGGCTTGGTTGAGGTTAGCGAGTTGATCCAGTACAGACAGGGCAGGTGTTAGCAAGGGCTTGATCCAGTACAGAGAAGGGTCCGGTAAGCAGGGCAAGTTAGATCCAGTACCAGACAGGGCTGGTGTTTAGCGTTGATCCAGTACAGACAAGGGTTGGTGTTAGCAAGGGTTGGAATTCCAAGTACAGACAGGGCTGGTAAGTTAGCAAGTTGATCCAGTACAGAGAGGGCTGGTGTTAGCAAGTTGATCCAGTACAGGAAGAAGGGCTGGTGTTAAGGTGCTTGATCCAGCAACAGAGGAATGGCTTGTGTTAAGCAAGTTGATCCAGTACAGGACAGGGCTTGGTAGTTAGCAAGGTAGATCCAGTACAGACAGGGCTGGTAAGTTACAAGTTGATCCAGCACAGACAGGGCTGGTAAGTTAGGGCAAAGCAGATCCAGCACAGGGAAGAGGGGCTTGGTAAGTTAGGGCAGATCCAGGAACAGGATGGTGCAAAGAAGCAAGATCCCAGCACAGACAGGGCTGGTAAGTTAGCAAGCTGATCCAAGTTACAGAGAGGGCTGGTGTTACAAGTAGATCCAGTACAGACATTGTGGGGCTGGTAAGCAGCAAGCAGATCCAGTACAGAGAGGGCTGGGTAAGTTAGCAAGGGTTGGGATCCAGTACAGACAGGGCTGGTGTTAGCAAGTAAGGCCATCCAGTACAGAGAGAGGGCTGGTAGTTAGGGGGCAAGTAGATCCAGCACAGGGCCGGTGTTAGCAAGCTGGATCCAGCCACAGTATTGGTTGCCAAGTAGGGCAGTTGATCCAGTACAGACAGGGCTGGTAAGTTAGCAAGTTAAAGATCCAGCACAGACAGGGCTGTGTTAGCAGTTCAGATCCAGTACAGACAGGGCCGGGCGTTGTGCGTTGGATCTGGTTGTACAGACAGGGCCGTGCCAGCGGCAGATCCAGCACAGATGGTGGGCTGCGTTGTGCCGGCAGATCCGCAAGCCGGCGACAGGGCGGGTTAAGTTGTGGGCGTTGATCCAGCGCAAGCATTATACTGGCCGTTAGCAAGCCAGATTCAGCACAGCATTATGGGCCGGTGTGCCAGCAAGTTGATCCAGCACAGAGCAGGGCTGGTAAGTTAGCAAGCTGATCCAGTACAGACAGGGCCGGTGTTAGCCGCCGTTGGATTCCACAGTACAAGATGCTTGTGCCAGGGCGGTTGATCCAGTACAGACAGGGCTGGTAAGTTAGCGTTGATCCAGCACAAGAGCAGGGCTGCAAGTTCCAGCAAGCCGCCGATCCAGTCCAGCAGATGGGCGGGCCGTAGCCAGCGTTGATCCAGCCAGTAAGTTAGCAAGTTGATCCAGTACAGACAGGGCTGGTAAGTTAGCAAGTAGATCCAGTACAGACAGGGCTGGTAAGTTAGCAAGTTGATCCAGTACAGACAGGGCTGGTAAGTTAGCAAGTTGATCCAGTACAGACAGGGCTGGTAAGTTAGCAAGTTGATCCAGTACAGAGAGGGCTGGTAAGTTAGCAAGTTGATCCAGTACAGACAGGGCTGGTAAGTTAGCAAGTAGATCCAGTACAGACAGGGCTGGTAAGTTAGCAAGTTGATCCAGTACAGACAGGGCTGGTAAGTTAGCAAGTTGATCCAGTACAGACAGGGCTGGTAAGTTAGCAAGTTGATCCAGTACAGACAGGGCTGGTAAGTTAGCAAGTTGATCCAGTACAGACAGGGCTGGTAAGTTAGCAAGTTGATCCAGTACAGACAGGGCTGGTAAGTTAGCAAGTTGATCCAGTACAGAGAGGGCTGGTAAGTTAGCAAGTTGATCCAGTACAGACAGGGCTGGTAAGTTAGCAAGTTGATCCAGTACAGACAGGGCTGGTAAGTTAGCAAGTTGATCCAGTACAGAGAGGGCTGGTAAGTTAGCAAGTAGATCCAGTACAGACAGGGCTGGTAAGTTAGCAAGTTGATCCAGTACAGACAGGGCTGGTAAGTTAGCAAGTTGATCCAGTACAGAGAGGGCTGGTAAGTTAGCAAGTAGATCCAGTACAGAGAGGGCTGGTAAGTTAGCAAGTTGATCCAGTACAGAGAGGGCTGGTAAGTTAGCAAGTTGATCCAGTACAGACAGGGCTGGTAAGTTAGCAAGTAGATCCAGTACAGACAGGGCTGGTAAGTTAGCAAGTTGATCCAGTACAGAGAGGGCTGGTAAGTTAGCAAGTTGATCCAGTACAGACAGGGCTGGTAAGTTAGCAAGTAGATCCAGTACAGAGAGGGCTGGTAAGTTAGCAAGTTGATCCAGTACAGAGAGGGCTGGTAAGTTAGCAAGTAGATCCAGTACAGACAGGGCTGGTAAGTTAGCAAGTTGATCCAGTACAGACAGGGCTGGTAAGTTAGCAAGTAGATCCAGTACAGAGAGGGCCTGGTAAGTTAGCAAGTAGATCCAGTACAGACAGGGCTGGTAAGTTAGCAAGTAGATCCAGTACAGACAGGGCTGGTAAGTTAGCAAGTTGATCCAGTACAGACAGGGCTGGTAAGTTAGCAAGTAGATCCAGTACAGACAGGGCTGGTAAGTTAGCAAGATCCAGTACAGAGAGGGCTGGTAAGTTAGCAAGTTGATCCAGTACAGAGAGGGCTGGTAAGTTAGCAAGTTGATCCAGTACAGACAGGGCTGGTAAGTTAGCAAGTTGATCCAGTACAGAGAGGGCTGGTAAGTTAGCAAGTTGATCCAGTACAGACAGGGCTGGTAAGTTAGCAAGTAGATCCAGTACAGACAGGGCTGGTAAGTTAGCAAGTTGATCCAGTACAGACAGGGCTGGTAAGTTAGCAAGTAGATCCAGTACAGACAGGGCTGGTAAGTTAGCAAGTTGATCCAGTACAGACAGGGCTGGTAAGTTAGCAAGTTGATCCAGTACAGACAGGGCTGGTAAGTTAGCAAGTAGATCCAGTACAGACAGGGCTGGTAAGTTAGCAAGTAGATCCAGTACAGACAGGGCTGGTAAGTTAGCAAGTAGATCCAGTACAGAGAGGGCTGGTAAGTTAGCAAGTTGATCCAGTACAGAGAGGGCTGGTAAGTTAGCAAGTTGATCCAGTACAGAGAGGGCTGGTAAGTTAGCAAGTTGATCCAGTACAGAGAGGGCTGGTAAGTTAGCAAGTTGATCCAGTACAGAGAGGGCTGGTAAGTTAGCAAGTAGATCCAGTACAGAGAGGGCTGGTAAGTTAGCAAGTTGATCCAGTACAGAGAGGGCTGGTAAGTTAGCAAGTAGATCCAGTACAGAGAGGGCTGGTAAGTTAGCAAGTTGATCCAGTACAGAGAGGGCTGGTAAGTTAGCAAGTAGATCCAGTACAGAGAGGGCTGGTAAGTTAGCAAGTTGATCCAGTACAGACAGGGCTGGTAAGTTAGCAAGTTGATCCAGTACAGACAGGGCTGGTAAGTTAGCAAGTAGATCCAGTACAGACAGGGCTGGTAAGTTAGCAAGTAGATCCAGTACAGACAGGGCTGGTAAGTTAGCAAGTTGATCCAGTACAGAGAGGGCTGGTAAGTTAGCAAGTAGATCCAGTACAGACAGGGCTGGTAAGTTAGCAAGTTGATCCAGTACAGACAGGGCTGGTAAGTTAGCAAGTAGATCCAGTACAGAGAGGGCTGGTAAGTTAGCAAGTAGAGTACAGACAGGGCTGGTAAGTTAGCAAGTTGACAGTACAGAGAGGGCTGGTAAGTTAGCAAGTTGATCCAGTACAGACAGGGCTGGTAAGTTAGCAAGTTGATCCAGTACAGAGAGGGCTGGTAAGTTAGCAAGTTGATCCAGTACAGACAGGGCTGGTAAGTTAGCAAGTAGATCCAGTACAGACAGGGCTGGTAAGTTAGCAAGTTGATCCAGTACAGACAGGGCTGGTAAGTTAGCAAGTTGATCCAGTACAGACAGGGCTGGTAAGTTAGCAAGTTGATCCAGTACAGACAGGGCTGGTAAGTTAGCAAGTTGATCCAGTACAGACAGGGCTGGTAAGTTAGCAAGTTGATCCAGTACAGACAGGGCTGGTAAGTTAGCAAGTAGATCCAGTACAGAGAGGGCTGGTAAGTTAGCAAGTAGATCCAGTACAGACAGGGCTGGTAAGTTAGCAAGTTGATCCAGTACAGACAGGGCTGGTAAGTTAGCAAGTTGATCCAGTACAGACAGGGCTGGTAAGTTAGCAAGTTGATCCAGTACAGACAGGGCTGGTAAGTTGATTAGCAAGTTAGCAAGTCAGACAGGGCTGGTAAGTTAGCAAGTTGATCCAGTACAGACAGGGCTGGTAAGTTAGCAAGTTGATCCAGTACAGACAGGGCTGGTAAGTTAGCAAGTTGATCCAGTACAGACAGGGCTGGTAAGTTAGCAAGTTGATACAGACAGGGCTGGTAAGTTAGCAAGTGATCCAGTACAGGGCTGGTAAGTTAGCAAGTTGATCCAGTACAGACAGGGCTGGTAAGTTAGCAAGTTGATCCAGTACAGACAGGGCTGGTAAGTTAGCAAGTTGATCCAGTACAGACAGGGCTGGTAAGTTAGCAAGTTGATCCAGTACAGACAGGGCTGGTAAGTTAGCAAGTAGATCCAGTACAGAGAGGGCTGGTAAGTTAGCAAGTTGATCCAGTACAGAGAGGGCTGGTAAGTTAGCAAGTTGATCCAGTACAGAGAGGGCTGGTAAGTTAGCAAGTTGATCCAGTACAGAGAGGGCTGGTAAGTTAGCAAGTTGATCCAGTACAGACAGGGCTGGTAAGTTAGCAAGTAGATCCAGTACAGAGAGGGCTGGTAAGTTAGCAAGTAGATCCAGTACAGAGAGGGCTGGTAAGTTAGCAAGTTGATCCAGTACAGACAGGGCTGGTAAGTTAGCAAGTTGATCCAGTACAGACAGGGCTGGTAAGTTAGCAAGTAGATCCAGTACAGACAGGGCTGGTAAGTTAGCAAGTAGATCCAGTACAGACAGGGCTGGTAAGTTAGCAAGTAGATCCAGTACAGACAGGGCTGGTAAGTTAGCAAGTAGATCCAGTACAGACAGGGCTGGTAAGTTAGCAAGTAGATCCAGTACAGACAGGGCTGGTAAGTTAGCAAGTAGATCCAGTACAGAGAGGGCTGGTAAGTTAGCAAGTAGATCCAGTACAGACAGGGCTGGTAAGTTAGCAAGTTGATCCAGTACAGACAGGGCTGGTAAGTTAGCAAGTTGATCCAGTACAGACAGGGCTGGTAAGTTAGCAAGTTGATCCAGTACAGACAGGGCTGGTAAGTTAGCAAGTTGATCCAGTACAGACAGGGCTGGTAAGTTAGCAAGTTGATCCAGTACAGACAGGGCTGGTAAGTTAGCAAGTTGATCCAGTACAGACAGGGCTGGTAAGTTAGCAAGTTGATCCAGTACAGACAGGGCTGGTAAGTTAGCAAGTTGATCCAGTACAGACAGGGCTGGTAAGTTAGCAAGTTGATCCAGTACAGAGAGGGCTGGTAAGTTAGCAAGTAGATCCAGTACAGACAGGGCTGGTAAGTTAGCAAGTTGATCCAGTACAGACAGGGCTGGTAAGTTAGCAAGTTGATCCAGTACAGACAGGGCTGGTAAGTTAGCAAGTTGATCCAGTACAGACAGGGCTGGTAAGTTAGCAAGTTGATCCAGTACAGACAGGGCTGGTAAGTTAGCAAGTTGATCCAGTACAGACAGGGCTGGTAAGTTAGCAAGTTGATCCAGTACAGACAGGGCTGGTAAGTTAGCAAGTTGATCCAGTACAGACAGGGCTGGTAAGTTAGCAAGTTGATCCAGTACAGACAGGGCTGGTAAGTTAGCAAGTAGATCCAGTACAGACAGGGCTGGTAAGTTAGCAAGTTGATCCAGTACAGACAGGGCTGGTAAGTTAGCAAGTTGATCCAGTACAGACAGGGCTGGTAAGTTAGCAAGTTGATCCAGTACAGAGAGGGCTGGTAAGTTAGCAAGTAGATCCAGTACAGAGAGGGCTGGTAAGTTAGCAAGATCCAGTACAGACAGGGCTGGTAAGTTAGCAAGTAGATCCAGTACAGACAGGGCTGGTAAGTTAGCAAGTTGATCCAGTACAGACAGGGCTGGTAAGTTAGCAAGTTGATCCAGTACAGACAGGGCTGGTAAGTTAGCAAGTAGATCCAGTACAGAGAGGGCTGGTAAGTTAGCAAGTTGATCCAGTACAGACAGGGCTGGTAAGTTAGCAAGTTGATCCAGTACAGACAGGGCTGGTAAGTTAGCAAGTAGATCCAGTACAGAGAGGGCTGGTAAGTTAGCAAGTTGATCCAGTACAGACAGGGCTGGTAAGTTAGCAAGTTGATCCAGTACAGACAGGGCTGGTAAGTTAGCAAGTTGATCCAGTACAGAGAGGGCTGGTAAGTTAGCAAGTTGATCCAGTACAGAGAGGGCTGGTAAGTTAGCAAGTAGATCCAGTACAGAGAGGGCTGGTAAGTTAGCAAGTAGATCCAGTACAGAGAGGGCTGGTAAGTTAGCAAGTTGATCCAGTACAGAGAGGGCTGGTAAGTTAGCAAGTAGATCCAGTACAGAGAGGGCTGGTAAGTTAGCAAGTTGATATCCAGTACAGACAGGGCTGGTAAGCTAGCAAGTAGATCCAGTACAGAGATCCAGTACAGTACAGAGAGGGCTGGTAAGTTAGCAAGTTGATCCAGTACAGACAGGGCTGGTAAGTTAGCAAGTTGATCCAGTACAGACAGGGCTGGTAAGTTAGCAAGTAGATCCAGTACAGAGAGGGCTGGTAAGTTAGCAAGTTGATCCAGTACAGAGAGGGCTGGTAAGTTAGCAAGTAGATCCAGTACAGAGAGGGCTGGTAAGTTAGCAAGTTGATCCAGTACAGACAGGGCTGGTAAGTTAGCAAGTAGATCCAGTACAGACAGGGCTGGTAAGTTAGCAAGTTGATCCAGTACAGACAGGGCTGGTAAGTTAGCAAGTTGATCCAGTACAGACAGGGCTGGTAAGTTAGCAAGTTGATCCAGTACAGACAGGGCTGGTAAGTTAGCAAGTAGATCCAGTACAGAGAGGGCTGGTAAGTTAGCAAGTTGATCCAGTACAGACAGGGCTGGTAAGTTAGCAAGTTGATCCAGTACAGACAGGGCTGGTAAGTTAGCAAGTTGATCCAGTACAGAGAGGGCTGGTAAGTTAGCAAGTTGATCCAGTACAGACAGGGCTGGTAAGTTAGCAAGTTGATCCAGTACAGACAGGGCTGGTAAGTTAGCAAGTTGATCCAGTACAGACAGGGCTGGTAAGTTAGCAAGTTGATCCAGTACAGAGAGGGCTGGTAAGTTAGCAAGTTGATCCAGTACAGAGAGGGCTGGTAAGTTAGCAAGTTGATCCAGTACAGACAGGGCTGGTAAGTTAGCAAGTAGATCCAGTACAGAGAGGGCTGGTAAGTTAGCAAGTTGATCCAGTACAGACAGGGCTGGTAAGTTAGCAAGTAGATCCAGTACAGAGAGGGCTGGTAAGTTAGCAAGTTGATCCAGTACAGACAGGGCTGGTAAGTTAGCAAGTAGATCCAGTACAGAGAGGGCTGGTAAGTTAGCAAGTTGATCCAGTACAGAGAGGGCTGGTAAGTTAGCAAGTTGATCCAGTACAGACAGGGCTGGTAAGTTAGCAAGTTGATCCAGTACAGAGAGGGCTGGTAAGTTAGCAAGTTGATCCAGTACAGAGAGGGCTGGTAAGTTAGCAAGTTGATCCAGTACAGACAGGGCTGGTAAGTTAGCAAGTTGATCCAGTACAGACAGGGCTGGTAAGTTAGCAAGTTGATCCAGTACAGAGAGGGCTGGTAAGTTAGCAAGTTGATCCAGTACAGACAGGGCTGGTAAGTTAGCAAGTTGATCCAGTACAGAGAGGGCTGGTAAGTTAGCAAGTTGATCCAGTACAGACAGGGCTGGTAAGTTAGCAAGTTGATCCAGTACAGACAGGGCTGGTAAGTTAGCAAGTTAGATCCAGTACAGACAGGGCTGGTAAGTTAGCAAGTTGATCCAGTACAGACAGGGCTGGTAAGTTAGCAAGTTGATCCAGTACAGAGAGGGCTGGTAAGTTAGCAAGTTGATCCAGTACAGACAGGGCTGGTAAGTTAGCAAGTTGATCCAGTACAGAGAGGGCTGGTAAGTTAGCAAGTTGATCCAGTACAGAGAGGGCTGGTAAGTTAGCAAGTTGATCCAGTACAGACAGGGCTGGTAAGTTAGCAAGTTGATCCAGTACAGAGAGGGCTGGTAAGTTAGCAAGTTGATCCAGTACAGACAGGGCTGGTAAGTTAGCAAGTTGATCCAGTACAGACAGGGCTGGTAAGTTAGCAAGTTGATCCAGTACAGAGAGGGCTGGTAAGTTAGCAAGTTGATCCAGTACAGACAGGGCTGGTAAGTTAGCAAGTTGATCCAGTACAGACAGGGCTGGTAAGTTAGCAAGTTGATCCAGTACAGAGAGGGCTGGTAAGTTAGCAAGTTGATCCAGTACAGAGAGGGCTGGTAAGTTAGCAAGTTGATCCAGTACAGAGAGGGCTGGTAAGTTAGCAAGTTGATCCAGTACAGAGAGGGCTGGTAAGTTAGCAAGTTGATCCAGTACAGACAGGGCTGGTAAGTTAGCAAGTTGATCCAGTACAGAGAGGGCTGGTAAGTTAGCAAGTTGATCCAGTACAGACAGGGCTGGTAAGTTAGCAAGTAGATCCAGTACAGAGAGGGCTGGTAAGTTAGCAAGTTGATCCAGTACAGAGAGGGCTGGTAAGTTAGCAAGTTGATCCAGTACAGACAGGGCTGGTAAGTTAGCAAGTTGATCCAGTACAGACAGGGCTGGTAAGTTAGCAAGTTGATCCAGTACAGACAGGGCTGGTAAGTTAGCAAGTTGATCCAGTACAGACAGGGCTGGTAAGTTAGCAAGAAGATCCAGTACAGACAGGGCTGGTAAGTTAGCAAGTTGATCCAGTACAGACAGGGCTGGTAAGTTAGCAAGTAGATCCAGTACAGACAGGGCTGGTAAGTTAGCAAGTAGATCCAGTACAGAGAGGGCTGGTAAGTTAGCAAGTTGATCCAGTACAGAGAGGGCTGGTAAGTTAGCAAGTTGATCCAGTAGGGCTGGTAAGTTAGCAAGTAGATCCAGTACAGAGAGGGCTGGTAAGTTAGCAAGTAGATCCAGTACAGACAGGGCTGGTAAGTTAGCAAGTGATCCAGTACAGACAGGGCTGGTAAGTTAGCAAGTTGATCCAGTACAGACAGGGCTGGTAAGTTAGCAAGTTGATCCAGTACAGACAGGGCTGGTAAGTTAGCAAGTTGATCCAGTACAGACAGGGCTGGTAAGTTAGCAAGTAGATCCAGTACAGAGAGGGCTGGTAAGTTAGCAAGTAGATCCAGTACAGACAGGGCTGGTAAGTTAGCAAGTTGATCCAGTACAGACAGGGCTGGTAAGTTAGCAAGTAGATCCAGTACAGACAGGGCTGGTAAGTTAGCAAGTTGATCCAGTACAGAGAGGGCTGGTAAGTTAGCAAGTTGATCCAGTACAGAGAGGGCTGGTAAGTTAGCAAGTTGATCCAGTACAGACAGGGCTGGTAAGTTAGCAAGTTGATCCAGTACAGAGAGGGCTGGTAAGTTAGCAAGTTGATCCAGTACAGAGAGGGCTGGTAAGTTAGCAAGTTGATCCAGTACAGACAGGGCTGGTAAGTTAGCAAGTTGATCCAGTACAGACAGGGCTGGTAAGTTAGCAAGTAGATCCAGTACAGACAGGGCTGGTAAGTTAGCAAGTTGATCCAGTACAGACAGGGCTGGTAAGTTAGCAAGTTGATCCAGTACAGAGAGGGCTGGTAAGTTAGCAAGTTGATCCAGTACAGACAGGGCTGGTAAGTTAGCAAGTTGATCCAGTACAGACAGGGCTGGTAAGTTAGCAAGTTGATCCAGTACAGACAGGGCTGGTAAGTTAGCAAGTTGATCCAGTACAGACAGGGCTGGTAAGTTAGCAAGTTGATCCAGTACAGACAGGGCTGGTAAGTTAGCAAGTTGATCCAGTACAGACAGGGCTGGTAAGTTAGCAAGTTGATCCAGTACAGAGAGGGCTGGTAAGTTAGCAAGTTGATCCAGTACAGACAGGGCTGGTAAGTTAGCAAGTTGATCCAGTACAGACAGGGCTGGTAAGTTAGCAAGTTGATCCAGTACAGACAGGGCTGGTAAGTTAGCAAGTTGATCCAGTACAGAGAGGGCTGGTAAGTTAGCAAGTTGATCCAGTACAGAGAGGGCTGTAAGTTAGCAAGTTGATTAGCTGGTAAGTAGCAAGTTGATCCAGTACAGACAGGGCTGGTAAGTTAGCAAGTTGATCCAGTACAGACAGGGCTGGTAAGTTAGCAAGTTGATCCAGTACAGAGAGGGCTGGTAAGTTAGCAAGTTGATCCAGTACAGACAGGGCTGGTAAGTTAGCAAGTTGATCCAGTACAGACAGGGCTGGTAAGTTAGCAAGTTGATCCAGTACAGAGAGGGCTGGTAAGTTAGCAAGTTGATCCAGTACAGACAGGGCTGGTAAGTTAGCAAGTTGATCCACAGACAGGGCTGGTAAGTTAGCAAGTTGATCCAGTACAGACAGGGCTGGTAAGTTAGCAAGTTGATCCAGTACAGACAGGGCTGGTAAGTTAGCAAGTAGATCCAGTACAGACAGGGCTGGTAAGTTAGCAAGTAGATCCAGTACAGACAGGGCTGGTAAGTTAGCAAGTTGATCCAGTACAGACAGGGCTGGTAAGTTAGCAAGTTGATCCAGTACAGACAGGGCTGGTAAGTTAGCAAGTAGATCCAGTACAGAGAGGGCTGGTAAGTTAGCAAGTTGATCCAGTACAGAGAGGGCTGGTAAGTTAGCAAGTTGATCCAGTACAGACAGGGCTGGTAAGTTAGCAAGTAGATCCAGTACAGAGAGGGCTGGTAAGTTAGCAAGTTGATCCAGTACAGAGAGGGCTGGTAAGTTAGCAAGTTGATCCAGTACAGACAGGGCTGGTAAGTTAGCAAGTAGATCCAGTACAGAGAGGGCTGGTAAGTTAGCAAGTTGATCCAGTACAGAGAGGGCTGGTAAGTTAGCAAGTTGATCCAGTACAGAGAGGGCTGGTAAGTTAGCAAGTTGATCCAGTACAGAGAGGGCTGGTAAGTTAGCAAGTAGATCCAGTACAGAGAGGGCTGGTAAGTTAGCAAGTTGATCCAGTACAGAGAGGGCTGGTAAGTTAGCAAGTTGATCCAGTACAGAGAGGGCTGGTAAGTTAGCAAGTTGATCCAGTACAGAGATGGCTGGTAAGTTAGCAAGTTGATCCAGTACAGAGAGGGCTGGTAAGTTAGCAAGTTGATCCAGTACAGACAGGGCTGGTAAGTTAGCAAGTTGATCCAGTACAGACAGGGCTGGTAAGTTAGCAAGTAGATCCAGTACAGACAGGGCTGGTAAGTTAGCAAGTAGATCCAGTACAGAGATGGCTGGTAAGTTAGCAAGTTGATCCAGTACAGACAGGGCTGGTAAGTTAGCAAGTAGATCCAGTACAGAGAGGGCTGGTAAGTTAGCAAGTTGATCCAGTACAGACAGGGCTGGTAAGTTAGCAAGTAGATCCAGTACAGAGAGGGCTGGTAAGTTAGCAAGTAGATCCAGTACAGACAGGGCTGGTAAGTTAGCAAGTTGATCCAGTACAGACAGGGCTGGTAAGTTAGCAAGTTGATCCAGTACAGAGAGGGCTGGTAAGTTAGCAAGTTGATCCAGTACAGACAGGGCTGGTAAGTTAGCAAGTTGATCCAGTACAGAGATGGCTGGTAAGTTAGCAAGTTGATCCAGTACAGAGAGGGCTGGTAAGTTAGCAAGTAGATCCAGTACAGACAGGGCTGGTAAGTTAGCAAGTTGATCCAGTACAGACAGGGCTGGTAAGTTAGCAAGTTGATCCAGTACAGACAGGGCTGGTAAGTTAGCAAGTTGATCCAGTACAGACAGGGCTGGTAAGTTAGCAAGTTGATCCAGTACAGACAGGGCTGGTAAGTTAGCAAGTTGATCCAGTACAGAGAGGGCTGGTAAGTTAGCAAGTTGATCCAGTACAGAGAGGGCTGGTAAGTTAGCAAGTTGATCCAGTACAGACAGGGCTGGTAAGTTAGCAAGTTGATCCAGTACAGAGAGGGCTGGTAAGTTAGCAAGTTGATCCAGTACAGAGAGGGCTGGTAAGTTAGCAAGTTGATCCAGTACAGAGAGGGCTGGTAAGTTAGCAAGTTGATCCAGTACAGACAGGGCTGGTAAGTTAGCAAGTTGATCCAGTACAGACAGGGCTGGTAAGTTAGCAAGTTGATCCAGTACAGACAGGGCTGGTAAGTTAGCAAGTTGATCCAGTACAGACAGGGCTGGTAAGTTAGCAAGTTGATCCAGTACAGACAGGGCTGGTAAGTTAGCAAGTTGATCCAGTACAGACAGGGCTGGTAAGTTAGCAAGTTGATCCAGTACAGACAGGGCTGGTAAGTTAGCAAGTTGATCCAGTACAGACAGGGCTGGTAAGTTAGCAAGTTGATCCAGTACAGACAGGGCTGGTAAGTTAGCAAGTTGATCCAGTACAGACAGGGCTGGTAAGTTAGCAAGTTGATCCAGTACAGACAGGGCTGGTAAGTTAGCAAGTTGATCCAGTACAGACAGGGCTGGTAAGTTAGCAAGTTGATCCAGTACAGAGAGGGCTGGTAAGTTAGCAAGTTGATCCAGTACAGACAGGGCTGGTAAGTTAGCAAGTTGATCCAGTACAGAGAGGGCTGGTAAGTTAGCAAGTAGATCCAGTACAGACAGGGCTGGTAAGTTAGCAAGTAGATCCAGTACAGAGAGGGCTGGTAAGTTAGCAAGTTGATCCAGTACAGACAGGGCTGGTAAGTTAGCAAGTTGATCCAGTACAGAGAGGGCTGGTAAGTTAGCAAGTTGATCCAGTACAGACAGGGCTGGTAAGTTAGCAAGTTGATCCAGTACAGACAGGGCTGGTAAGTTAGCAAGTTGATCCAGTACAGACAGGGCTGGTAAGTTAGCAAGTTGATCCAGTACAGACAGGGCTGGTAAGTTAGCAAGTTGATCCAGTACAGACAGGGCTGGTAAGTTAGCAAGTAGATCCAGTACAGACAGGGCTGGTAAGTTAGCAAGTTGATCCAGTACAGACAGGGCTGGTAAGTTAGCAAGTAGATCCAGTACAGACAGGGCTGGTAAGTTAGCAAGTAGATCCAGTACAGAGAGGGCTGGTAAGTTAGCAAGTTGATCCAGTACAGAGAGGGCTGGTAAGTTAGCAAGTTGATCCAGTACAGACAGGGCTGGTAAGTTAGCAAGTTGATCCAGTACAGACAGGGCTGGTAAGTTAGCAAGTTGATCCAGTACAGAGAGGGCTGGTAAGTTAGCAAGTTGATCCAGTACAGACAGGGCTGGTAAGTTAGCAAGTAGATCCAGTACAGAGAGGGCTGGTAAGTTAGCAAGTTGATCCAGTACAGAGAGGGCTGGTAAGTTAGCAAGTTGATCCAGTACAGACAGGGCTGGTAAGTTAGCAAGTTGATCCAGTACAGAGAGGGCTGGTAAGTTAGCAAGTTGATCCAGTACAGAGAGGGCTGGTAAGTTAGCAAGTTGATCCAGTACAGACAGGGCTGGTAAGTTAGCAAGTTGATCCAGTACAGAGAGGGCTGGTAAGTTAGCAAGTTGATCCAGTACAGACAGGGCTGGTAAGTTAGCAAGTTGATCCAGTACAGAGAGGGCTGGTAAGTTAGCAAGTTGATCCAGTACAGACAGGGCTGGTAAGTTAGCAAGTTGATCCAGTACAGACAGGGCTGGTAAGTTAGCAAGTTGATCCAGTACAGAGAGGGCTGGTAAGTTAGCAAGTAGATCCAGTACAGACAGGGCTGGTAAGTTAGCAAGTAGATCCAGTACAGACAGGGCTGGTAAGTTAGCAAGTTGATCCAGTACAGACAGGGCTGGTAAGTTAGCAAGTAGATCCAGTACAGACAGGGCTGGTAAGTTAGCAAGTAGATCCAGTACAGACAGGGCTGGTAAGTTAGCAAGTTGATCCAGTACAGAGAGGGCTGGTAAGTTAGCAAGTTGATCCAGTACAGACAGGGCTGGTAAGTTAGCAAGTTGATCCAGTACAGAGAGGGCTGGTAAGTTAGCAAGTAGATCCAGTACAGAGAGGGCTGGTAAGTTAGCAAGTTGATACAGACAGGGCTGGTAAGTTAGCAAGTTGATCCAGTACAGGGCTGGTAAGTTAGCAAGTAGATCCAGTACAGAGAGGGCTGGTAAGTTAGCAAGTTGATCCAGTACAGACAGGGCTGGTAAGTTAGCAAGTTGATCCAGTACAGACAGGGCTGGTAAGTTAGCAAGTTGATCCAGTACAGAGAGGGCTGGTAAGTTAGCAAGTAGATCCAGTACAGACAGGGCTGGTAAGTTAGCAAGTTGATCCAGTACAGACAGGGCTGGTAAGTTAGCAAGTTGATCCAGTACAGAGAGGGCTGGTAAGTTAGCAAGTAGATCCAGTACAGAGAGGGCTGGTAAGTTAGCAAGTAGATCCAGTACAGAGAGGGCTGGTAAGTTAGCAAGTAGATCCAGTACAGACAGGGCTGGTAAGTTAGCAAGTTGATCCAGTACAGAGAGGGCTGGTAAGTTAGCAAGTTGATCCAGTACAGAGAGGGCTGGTAAGTTAGCAAGTGATCCAGTACAGACAGGGCTGGTAAGTTAGCAAGTTGATCCAGTACAGACAGGGCTGGTAAGTTAGCAAGTTGATCCAGTACAGACAGGGCTGGTAAGATCCAGTACAGACAGGGCTGGTAAGTTAGCAAGTTGATCCAGTACAGAGAGGGCTGGTAAGTTAGCAAGTTGATCCAGTACAGACAGGGCTGGTAAGTTAGCAAGTTGATCCAGTACAGACAGGGCTGGTAAGTTAGCAAGTTGATCCAGTACAGAGGGCTGGTAAGGGCTGGTAAGTTAGCAAGTAGATCCAGTACAGACAGGGCTGGTAAGTTAGCAAGTTGATCCAGTACAGACAGGGCTGGTAAGTTAGCAAGTTGATCCAGTACAGAGAGGGCTGGTAAGTTAGCAAGTTGATCCAGTACAGACAGGGCTGGTAAGTTAGCAAGTTGATCCAGTACAGACAGGGCTGGTAAGTTAGCAAGTTGATCCAGTACAGACAGGGCTGGTAAGTTAGCAAGTAGATCCAGTACAGACAGGGCTGGTAAGTTAGCAAGTTGATCCAGTACAGACAGGGCTGGTAAGTTAGCAAGTTGATCCAGTACAGACAGGGCTGGTAAGTTAGCAAGTTGATCCAGTACAGACAGGGCTGGTAAGTTAGCAAGTTGATCCAGTACAGACAGGGCTGGTAAGTTAGCAAGTTGATCCAGTACAGAGAGGGCTGGTAAGTTAGCAAGTTGATCCAGTACAGACAGGGCTGGTAAGTTAGCAAGTTGATCCAGTACAGACAGGGCTGGTAAGTTAGCAAGTTGATCCAGTACAGAGAGGGCTGGTAAGTTAGCAAGTTGATCCAGTACAGACAGGGCTGGTAAGTTAGCAAGTAGATCCAGTACAGAGAGGGCTGGTAAGTTAGCAAGTTGATCCAGTACAGAGAGGGCTGGTAAGTTAGCAAGTTGATCCAGTACAGAGAGGGCTGGTAAGTTAGCAAGTTGATCCAGTACAGACAGGGCTGGTAAGTTAGCAAGTAGATCCAGTACAGACAGGGCTGGTAAGTTAGCAAGTTGATCCAGTACAGAGAGGGCTGGTAAGTTAGCAAGTTGATCCAGTACAGAGAGGGCTGGTAAGTTAGCAAGTAGATCCAGTACAGACAGGGCTGGTAAGTTAGCAAGTTGATCCAGTACAGAGAGGGCTGGTAAGTTAGCAAGTTGATCCAGTACAGAGAGGGCTGGTAAGTTAGCAAGTTGATCCAGTACAGACAGGGCTGGTAAGTTAGCAAGTTGATCCAGTACAGAGAGGGCTGGTAAGTTAGCAAGTTGATCCAGTACAGACAGGGCTGGTAAGTTAGCAAGTTGATCCAGTACAGACAGGGCTGGTAAGTTAGCAAGTAGATCCAGTACAGACAGGGCTGGTAAGTTAGCAAGTTGATCCAGTACAGACAGGGCTGGTAAGTTAGCAAGTTGATCCAGTACAGAGAGGGCTGGTAAGTTAGCAAGTTGATCCAGTACAGACAGGGCTGGTAAGTTAGCAAGTTGATCCAGTACAGACAGGGCTGGTAAGTTAGCAAGTTGATCCAGTACAGACAGGGCTGGTAAGTTAGCAAGTTGATCCAGTACAGACAGGGCTGGTAAGTTAGCAAGTTGATCCAGTACAGACAGGGCTGGTAAGTTAGCAAGTTGATCCAGTACAGACAGGGCTGGTAAGTTAGCAAGTAGATCCAGTACAGAGAGGGCTGGTAAGTTAGCAAGTTGATCCAGTACAGAGAGGGCTGGTAGCAAGTTAGCTGGTAAGTTAGCAAGTAGATCCAGTACAGAGAGGGCTGGTAAGTTAGCAAGTAGATCCAGTACAGACAGGGCTGGTAAGTTAGCAAGTTGATCCAGTACAGACAGGGCTGGTAAGTTAGCAAGTTGATCCAGTACAGAGAGGGCTGGTAAGTTAGCAAGTTGATCCAGTACAGAGAGGGCTGGTAAGTTAGCAAGTTGATCCAGTACAGAGAGGGCTGGTAAGTTAGCAAGTTGATCCAGTACAGAGAGGGCTGGTAAGTTAGCAAGTTGATCCAGTACAGAGAGGGCTGGTAAGTTAGCAAGTAGATCCAGTACAGACAGGGCTGGTAAGTTAGCAAGTTGATCCAGTACAGACAGGGCTGGTAAGTTAGCAAGTTGATCCAGTACAGACAGGGCTGGTAAGTTAGCAAGTTGATCCAGTACAGACAGGGCTGGTAAGTTAGCAAGTTGATCCAGTACAGACAGGGCTGGTAAGTTAGCAAGTTGATCCAGTACAGACAGGGCTGGTAAGTTAGCAAGTTGATCCAGTACAGACAGGGCTGGTAAGTTAGCAAGTTGATCCAGTACAGACAGGGCTGGTAAGTTAGCAAGTAGATCCAGTACAGACAGGGCTGGTAAGTTAGCAAGTTGATCCAGTACAGAGAGGGCTGGTAAGTTAGCAAGTTGATCCAGTACAGAGAGGGCTGGTAAGTTAGCAAGTTGATCCAGTACAGAGAGGGCTGGTAAGTTAGCAAGTAGATCCAGTACAGAGAGGGCTGGTAAGTTAGCAAGTTGATCCAGTACAGACAGGGCTGGTAAGTTAGCAAGTTGATCCAGTACAGAGAGGGCTGGTAAGTTAGCAAGTAGATCCAGTACAGAGAGGGCTGGTAAGTTAGCAAGTTGATCCAGTACAGAGAGGGCTGGTAAGTTAGCAAGTTGATCCAGTACAGACAGGGCTGGTGAGTTAGCAAGTAGATCCAGTACAGAGAGGGCTGGTAAGTTAGCAAGTTGATCCAGTACAGACAGGGCTGGTAAGTTAGCAAGTATATCCAGTACAGACAGGGCTGGTAAGTTAGCAAGTAGATCCAGTACAGAGAGGGCTGGTAAGTTAGCAAGTTGATCCAGTACAGAGAGGGCTGGTAAGTTAGCAAGTTGATCCAGTACAGAGAGGGCTGGTAAGTTAGCAAGTAGATCCAGTACAGAGAGGGCTGGTAAGTTAGCAAGTTGATCCAGTACAGAGAGGGCTGGTAAGTTAGCAAGTTGATCCAGTACAGACAGGGCTGGTAAGTTAGCAAGTTGATCCAGTACAGACAGGGCTGGTAAGTTAGCAAGTAGATCCAGTACAGACAGGGCTGGTAAGTTAGCAAGTTGATCCAGTACAGAGAGGGCTGGTAAGTTAGCAAGGAGTCTACATTAAGTGATCTAACGCCCTCATTTTTCCTGACAAACTGAAACATATAAACTTAATATGAGTTGTAGTTTTTATTAAACCGTCATACTCATCAAGAGAGGGACACCACTGATCCAAGAAAATAAGCCTGGTCTCCCCTACCTTGGATCGAACCTGATTACCTACCATTCCTTCAATGAACTGCAAAACCCCTACAGATATAGATCTCGATAATCAGTATAATCAGATCTTAAATTAACTATGTGCTGGAGGAGGAGAGGAAAGGAGCTCAATAATAATAATTTAATAATTTAATAATAATAATAATAATAATAATAATAATAAAATGGATTAATTTCACATTTGTTAAAATGAGTACTTTCCAGTAACTGGAAACTCTGAACGAACGATACATTAATTCTAATGAGGGGCTCTTGATCCAAGAGAATGGATCTGCTCTACTCTTCCTCTGACCAAAATTGATTATTCTCCCCCTTCCATACTCGTGCCAGCTCCTTGGCTCTGTGATATTTGTTAACTAAGATCTTACCCGCGAATATACTAATAACAAAAATAATTATTGGTATTAATACTTGTACTACTACTATCAATATTAGTACTACAGGTATTACGGCTATTATTGCTACTAATGCTTCTATTAACACTAATACTACTACTAGTAGTAATACTACTACTGTTGCTACTACTAATAATAATTATAATATTAGTAATAACATGGAGAAGGTATCAGACTCCAGCAACTTTGAAATTAAAGACCCAGGGATGTAACAAAGTGTGGCCATCACCGCACCACACTATTATCTTCCCAAGCAACGTCAGTATTTCACCTTGCCTGAAGACTGTTGGCTGTTACGAGAGAGACAAATGCAGAATATTGTGATATTTTATACTGCATTTTGATCTCTTTTACTATCGTGTCTGTATTCTGTACTATTTTTCCTTCACCGACAGATGTCTGACGTTGATACTCGGCTTAAAACGCAATTATCTGACGAATGATTTTACTGTCCACTCGGTGGGTCACGACCGTTTAATTGTGATTAATTGTGATTATTGGCATTGTTATATGTTATCAATAGTTAAGTTTTGCAAATATTTGACAATCTTACCAAGCCAAACTTGACGTTACTGCCACTTCAACAATAAGAGGACACTTTGTGTACCAACTTAATGAGGACACATTTCGTACGGTGACATCACAATTGCGCCCTGAGCAACAATGTCCCGGTCAAAAGCGCTCCGGTCGTTGATGTCCACTGACATCTGTGTCCGGTTTTTTCTTTGCTTTGCTTTAGCGCACATTTGTCCCCCCAATATATGTATATTTCATATTGAATGTAAATTTTTGTTTTTATATCCGTGTCCTGAACATTTCCATACCAATAAATGCATGTTTCATAAAATATATAATTTTACATATGCATGTAATTTTTTAATAAAAAAAAAACAGGTTCGGTTAGGTTGGGTTACGGGGGGGGGGGGGGGGTTAGGGGGGTTTGTTTACAAGTAGCTCAGTAATTCTATTATTTGAATATAACTTTGGGTTTATTACCCATTTATAATTACGCATAGTAGGGCGCAAATGACCGGGTCGCATAAAAAAATATATATATATATACGGACGGGAATGTCCAGGGACACTAATGAGCGGGACACAGTTGTCCAAGACGCAGATTTCTTAGTACGGTTTCGTACCAGCTATGTAGCGACAGGTTTCATACCAAATGAGGACAGGAGGCATACCCAGTTTTTGAGAATGTGTATCATTCTAATTTTATGTTTTTTCATACCAGTATTATGAGAAAGGGTTGCGTAGCAAATTTATGAGAACTGGTTGAGAAACAAATTTATTTGGGGTTTGATATCCCCTTAACGAAGTCAGGATTTATTCCGACTTCATTCCGACTTGAAAACTCTAATTCTAACAAAAACGAATTTGAGAAAACGAGTATTATGTGGTGAAATCTCTTGTTCAA